>NC_058031.1:22055484-22384234 GCF_019176455.1 Solea senegalensis
TAGTATGTCGTCCAAAATTTGAATGAAAGTCAAAATTTGATATGAAAGTCATAGGTTAGTTTGTCGTCCAAAAAGTATGACTTTTTTTTGTACTATGTCGTACAAATACATAAATTTGTACGACATAGTATGTCGTACAAATTTGGACAAAAAAGTCATGCTATAGTATGTCGTCCTAATTTGGACAAAAAAGTCATGCTATAGTATGTCGTCCTAATTTTGACAAAAAAGTCATACTATGTCGTCCAAAATATGTTTTCCCACTCGTGGTTTTAAGTTCCACTTATCCTGTGCAGTTTCCAAGATTTTTACATGAACTTCTTGGGATGGAAACTACAGCTGTGTAATCATCTGGACCCACGATATGTTTGGAAACATTGATTTGTTAGGAAGCATTTTTTTTTCATACTGAGGTTGAAGTTAGACGTGCGTCCAAATATCAGAGAAATGACAAAACTTGCTGTTATATATCAAAAAACTGCTTTAATACCCGAAAAAGAATAGGAAACATATGATCAAAAGTGTCCCTAATTATTCAGTTACTGAGGGAAAATACAGGACAGATTCTCCTTCTCTCCCCCTTTCTCTCTCTCAAAGAGGAGGATTTCTTGCTGGGTTGAGTGAACATTGACGGCGTAACGCTTATTCTCTCCATCATACCAGTGGAAATCAATTTGGTGGTAATTGCAGTATTTGGATTCTTCACCACACACACACACATCCTATCTCCTCCTCTCTGTCTGTCTGTCTGCGCAGCCTTCAAAACTTAAAGATCAGCCAGAATCTGTCCATTTCTAGTTATTTTTTGTAATACACTAGGTATTTTTGCACCTGAAAATAAAGGTGCAGGAGTTTTCATTGGCAGAAAATTACCCATAAGTGCATTTGTATAAGTGTATAATCACTTAAATACTGATTTTTGTTTACTCAGGGAGAGAAAGTATAACATTTTGTCATGTATTCAGATTCTATGGAAGACCATTTCTGCCAGAAGAAAAAAGGTAAAACTTGATAATAAAATAATCTTCAAAGTAAGACGAAATTATGAGATAAATATAGTTTGGCATATTTGGAAGCACTTACTTGTTTGTACCTAAATGCTGAAATGCACTTAATAATAGCGTCTGCTGATCGAAATTATGGGATCAAAAGTCATAATTACGAGATAAAAGTCGTTATTATGAGATAAAAAGTCAAAATTACAAGATTAAAAATCGAAATTATGAGATAAAAAGTCGAAAATTATACGATAATAAATAAATAAATAAATAAATAGGGAATAAATACAGCCGAGAAGCACATCAGGCTGTCTGAATCATATCCAGCGTTATCCAGCAGAGGGCACTCTGAGCACAATTTGGCCAAAGATCGAGTTTTAATGTCCCCTCCAGAGAAATTAGACAAGATGACGTTATAAAGGAGGACACGAACAAAAATGTCCTCATCTGACAGTCACTGTCACTACCTGTCAAAATAAGGTTATATGACATATTTTTAAATGACATAATTTTGCCTTACCACTTGGCAATAATAGCTTCCAGGGATATTACAATATAATAATAATAATAATAATATCATGTCACGTAATATTTGTTTGAACTTGATTAAGTGGGATTTTGTACAATTTACAATTCACACTTGTTTCTACAGGAGCCCAAAACAGACAAACTAGTTTCACATAGGCCACCACAGTTCGCTTGGGACGCACTTGACAAAGCCAAGCCACCAATAGACGTCTCTTTTTAATACGTAGTGGGCCTTTAACAGGACTGTAACGTGGCGTTAATGTGAGAGTCTGACGAAGGATTAAGAGGAAAAGGAGGAGAGGAAAGTTTGGACAAAAGCAGGAAGAGGAAACGGTGAATTAAGAGGGAGAAGAGTTTACACAAATGGCTGCTGCCATCTGTGTGTGTGTGTGTGTGTGTGTGTTTGGGTTGGATATGGCTGGTCAGATGGGTAATGAGTGACCCTTCCTCCCTGGCATGGTTCTGCCGTCACACCAATATTAATCTTCCTACATCACCCCATCTCAGAACAGACAGTAGGTCTCATGGGACCCCCACACACACACACACACACAGAGGCACTGATGCATTAGCGAGGTGGCAGTGATGAATGGAGATGTTCCTAAGATCTTTTTAATAAGTGTTGGGCAGGCCTCCTGTGAGAACACTGGCCATATACATATCTGCAAATGGAGGCCTGAATCAGAGCCTGTTTGACCGCATTCACACCGCGTGCACCTATACAGGTGGGAATAAAAAAAAAAAACTCCTTTATATCGGGTTGGTTGTCATTGTACCAGGTTTTATTTCCATGCCGTCCCACTTGTTGAACATCTACGCGCATGCATGCGCACGATGGAGGCGCGAGAGGTTGAAGGTGTCGGCGGTGCGAACGTTATGACTCCACTTGACAGTCTGTCAAGTCGCGTCGGGTGACATCTCCAACAACCCGCTAATAACCGCGCCCCTGCTTCAACACATCCGCGTCGGTGCAGTTATATCCTTGCCAGTTAATGACGATATGAGCCATGTTAATGCAGCACTTTCAGGACTATTCCCCATGTTATGTCAACATCTGTAGGTTGATGGAAATTGACAGGAGAATTGGAAGACCTCGTTAAGACCTGCCACAGTTGTTACATCATTGCCTGATAGCAGTTATTAACAGCAATTATTTTTGCATAATTGTTTTCATTAAACTTCATTAAAAACAGCCTGATGAAGCCGACTTGTCATGTTTTTGCCACTTTTATCACAGTTTCTTCTTCTACTTACGTTCTTTCAATTAGGTCTGGGAAATATGGGGGGAAAAAATCTTATCACAATATCATTCAATATCGTTATGTTTCACAATATAAATCAAATGATTGTCAATATTTCTTGGCTATATCCGGATATACGAGATATATAGAGTGACATTACTGAAGGGCAGGCTGGCTGTGTCGAGCTGTGAAAGTTAAAACCAAAATTTAAAAAAAGAATGCAAAAATTGATTGACGGTCAGCCAAAGCAGGGAGGATAAAATCTGCATCACATGTACATAAAACCTATTATATATATATATTTTTTTTTTTATTTATTTATTTATTTTATTATTTTTTTAATTTTTTTTTTTTAATAATTATTATTTATAATTATTATTATTTTTTTTAAAATAAAAAAAATAAAAAAAATAAAACCTATTATATTGACACTTTATTGACAAGAATCAATGCAAACAGAGCAGTGCAATGACACAAACTGTGCCAGTTATTATAGCTTACGATGATCATCATTTAAAAAAAACGGCGTTAACTGCGATGAGTCCTACGTCCGGCCCTGTCAAGATAATAGACTTCAGCAGAAACAGCGGCATTGTTTTAACTTAAAGGTCGGGTTGGAGATCCTGGAAAGACCTTTCTTCAGATGTTGTCACAAAATCCTTTGAGACCCTTGCTCTCCAGATTTAAAGCGGAACTTAAGTCACCTTTCTTCCTTTTCCTCTACAGTTCATATTTTTACACCAATGTAAACATCCATGCACCCATTCGTTGCCTATACCTAAACACTCACCGCTGACACTCCCTCCTCCCTTCACCAATCAAAAACAAGCCGGTCTGCTGCGGACAGTCACTTCCTCTTCCTCGCTCCTTCTTCTTCTTCTTCACCTTCACGGGCTCTCCTTTGATGAACATCTAATATAACGTAAAGAGGGCATGTGTGAACCAAGACCCCCAATATCCCCACAACGAGACATTTAACCATCACGAAAATCCTGCATGGTTCCACTTTAAACAGGTTAAAAAAAAAAGCACTTTACCATGTAGTCTTAACAAGCAGAAATAAATGAATAGACCTTAATTGTGTGTTAATATAGTTAACAAACCACCAATTGTGGTGTAAAAGATGTATTTAAACTGTGGCAGTCGCACAGCTGTGTGTATGTAAATGCACTGGTTGCAGACAACTGCTGGGGCTCGTCTCTGTCATCTCCCCTCTGTAATCTAATCTGTTCATCTGTCTCGCAGTTTGTATTTGCATGTCTTTATCTCCTCATCCATTTGAGTCCTCTGCTCCTCCGTACCTGTCAGCTGTAGGCCTCGGCTCTCTGAAGTCCCCCTCTCTCTCTCTGTGTTCAGAGCCTGGTCATGGAAGCTTGGCTTCTGTGTTGTCTGACAGCTGCTGCCGCGTGCCTTTTTTCTCCTCCTCACTCCCTCCCTCGCTTTTTTTTTAAAACACGCGTCCTCATTTCTAAACTATCTATCATGCTGGCAGGGCCAGTGGGGCCCTTAAACTGTGGGATTGGCACTTTCTCAGCTGCTGAGCTGGAAAAGGGGGCTGCTCGCAGACAGACACGCGAGCGGTGGGCCAGGCTGCTGCGGGCTGCAGGAGCAGGAGGAACAGGAGGCGGCCCGTCTGCGCGCAGGTGGGCCGGCGACAGTCGTCCACCCGGCGAGTGTGCGTAACTGCGTACGTATGTGGGTTTTTGTGCTCGGAGAGCTCCAGCGCTGACCTCACGTCCCACATTTCCATGAGATTTCGCTGTAAGGCGCGGCATAGTGGGGAAAAGTTGAAGAGAGTGAAGTCGTTTAAAAGGAATTAATTGGGAAGTAAGACGATGGTTTTTGAGACGGGACTGTGAAAAAGAGTGTGCGGAATCCAGGGGGGCTGCGTGCAACGAGTTGACAAACTGTCTCACGTGGGAGTGAGAGGTGTCTGAAAAGATGGGAACAGCTGACAACATCTGTGTGTGCGTGTCTGCACTTGTGCATCGAGACACCGCGTTTGACAAACACGACAAAATAACAATGAGGTGCTGTCAGCGGGTCTTGTCCCAGGCAGGGGGTTGGAAGTGAGCACGAAGTGTGATTTTCTCAGACGAGCAGAGAACCCGCGATGACGCCTCCTATCGATGTGCACACGCAAACACGCCCGAACGTCACACATTCACTCCTGCACGCACACACACACACACACACGCACGCACTCACTCACTCTTTGTATTGATTCTGTGGATTTACCAGGATGGCACTATCCCAAAACGGGGACAGGGTCTGAAGCACCGAAGGAAGTGATGTGAAAAGTTCTCTTCCAGTGACAGTTCAGGTGTTTTTAAAAACTCTATATTATCTTAAGAATATGTTTGCTGTTTTTTTTCTGACTGAAAACTCTGAAGTCGGTGTCACTTAAACAGCTCATTCCCTGCACCAAAGTCCAGAGAGAAATTCAACGATTTGACCACATGGCACACAGGAGTCCAGCTGCCGCATCATAACGTTCAAACGTGTTATTTTGTGCCCTCAGTGTTTGAAATAAAGCTCCATGTGTCGCCGTTACTTAAAAGCTGATTTTCTGTATGGCGTCTGGTGCGGGGAGTGAGTGGTTAAGGGTCTAGAACTTAAGTTTACAGTCAGAAAAGGCAGTTTAACAGTGAGATAAAGCGGAGATAACGTACTACGACGATGTTGTAGACTTAGACTTAGACTGGACTTTATTGATCTCTCTCAGGGAAATTAGATTACAATTGGAACAAGAAAGTGGGATCAAAAATAAACAGTACACTTA
Source organism: Solea senegalensis (assembly GCF_019176455.1). NCBI lineage: Eukaryota > Metazoa > Chordata > Actinopteri > Pleuronectiformes > Soleidae > Solea > Solea senegalensis. The sequence continues at coordinate 22,061,034 of NC_058031.1, forward strand.
GCTAGATATACAGATAATATAAAATAAGATAAATATAATGGATGAATGAATGAATTATTGCACAGTAAGCATCTGTCCCTTCTTCCCTTCTGTCCTATGTAGCCTAGTTGTAGAGCACGATGGACGAAGGAGTTCTTACGTCCATGACTTTTGTCAGTGTGGAGTTTATGAGCTGAGCCTTTTGTAAAGTGGCTAAAAATCCGTTTTTCCTTGTGAGAATTCTCACTTTTATAATCTCAGATCTAAGAACCCACCTCGTCCTAAAGCCCTCCATCCCACCACCACCACCGCCGCCGCACAGCAGATCCCTGCATCCTCTGACACCCCGCGTGGTCACACCAGCGTCACACTCGGCAGTCAGTGGCACTTGGCTGTCGTCCCTGCCGTGTCGCAAAATGAGGTGACTTGACAATAAACAAAAAAGAGACAAGAGACACCAGCCACTCCGGAGGTGACAAACTTAACAACAAGGGATGATAAAAATACTGTGTGATACACACACACACAAGAGTGAAGAATATAATTAATTAACACACTACCGTTTTTTGTCACTATTGGTATGAGTGAACATTTAACAAATCACTAAGCCCCCAAAAACTGTCACCTTGCACATGCAGATGCAGCGACTGGCAGAATTTATGGATTAAAGCTAAAAATAATCCCCATTTTGTCTTTTGAAAATAGAATCCAGCGTGAAATCACTCTGTGAAGATGAGCATTATTCATTTATTTGCAGTTGAGAGCAGACACGTGCACTAACGTCTAATTAGTGAGTCCTAATTATTAACATTTCTGAGGAAAGACATTGTGAATTTGTTATGAGATTTGTGTATATGTGTGATTTGCTGCTGCTGACCTTTTCTGGCCCGTCAGTAGAGGGCAGTCTATCCTCAGCAGTATAGCCAGCTTGTGTGTGTGTGTGTGTGAGTGTGTGTTGAGTTAATTTCCCAGCTCAGTGGTTGTTTTCTTGTGCTCTAATTACACCAATGTACATCTTCATTTTTCCTTCTCTTGCCGTCGTTCCTCCTCACTCTCAGTGTGAGCGATCGTTTAGTAAATCCGATCGCCGGACACGATTGTGTCCTTTTGAGTCACATCGTCCTCCCAGTGTCTCTTGAATTATTGTAAATTACCCAGTAAACACCGAAATGAACCACACAACAATCTGAGGTCTCGTTGAATAATGACTGTGAAAAGTGAGCGGGGCTGACACTCGACAAGAGAACACAAGTCCTTTAATTGTTCTTTGACCAAAATCGTGTCGTTTAATGAGCTGAGCTCTTCTTAGCTGTGATCATCAGCTGCTCGTTTTATTGCAAAATGACTGATCTTCACGAGCAGTTAGAGAATCTGCTGTAGTTTTCAGCTTGACTTGGTTACATGTGAGCCTCCATGTAATGTGTAGGCTGATAAACCTGCACATGGGCTTTTGCATTGACATTAACTGTAAATTTGCTTTTGCAAAAATTGAAGTCCAATTTCAGTTCAGTTAGATTTTAATAAGTTGCACATATTCTGTTAGATGTGATAATCAAGAGCTGTTTAATGTAGTCCCATACAGATATTGCATGTACATGTGGCCCTCCAATCAATTTAATATGGCCCACCACTTAATATCAAATCATATTAAGGTATTTTTTTTGTGTCATAATGTTTTAATGAAAATGAAAATAAACACTCTTATTTTGAAATTATGTCATTAAATATCATTATTTCAATATTATAATGGAATATCATGATATTGAACATAATCATATATACATATATATGTACATATACATGTATATGTACATATACATGTATATATATATACATATATATATACATATTGGAGGGTATATAAATGCTTAGATACAGCCCAGTGCATGTCTAAGTTCTGACGGAATTGACAAGGTCTAATTTACATTCAGGTTGTCTCCATCATCAACCACTCAGGTTATCATATATACACTCATCATCTCACACTTCATTAGCAATATCTGTACATTTCAGCTGATCGTGTGGCAGCAGTGCGCGGTGGTTGGTGTCAGACAGGCTGAGAAGCTGCTGATCTCCTGGGATTTTCATGCACAACTATCTCTATGGAGTTTTTTACCAGACGCGGTGTCAAAAGTAAATCAGATGAGTGAGAGGTCTGAAGAAAGTAAGTGAACTTTATTTATAAACTAAACTTTACAGTCTCGTATGGTCAATTTATAGTGTCCAAATCCATTATTTTGCACGCACCGCCGGAGAGAACCCATGAGGAGAACATGCAAACTCCACAGAGAAAGACCCTCATTCAAACTGGGATACAAACTAGTGACCTTTTTGCTATTTGGCAAAAATGCTAGCCACTGCATCTCCATGTCACCTTATGACATGTTATGTAAAAACGAACAAGACAGAGAAATCACAAAGGTAAGTTTAAAGAGATAGCTCTATATTTGCCCCATAGTACTGTTCCAACACATTTTGAATGTAACAGCCTTTTTTCTTTTGCTAATTGCTTCTGAACATATGCATATCATTACTGCAATTTAGCAACTTCTAATAGCCACTTCCAGCCAGATGATCCTCTGAATTGCTAAGAAAAAGTCTAGTTCTCCGCCCCCGTTCAGACATCAGTGTTCAGCGATCTGATTGCATGTGAAAAGTACGAAAAGAACACGCAAGGGAGTGCAAAGAACAAGCGAGGGAGTGCAAAGAACAAACGAGGGAGCGCAAAGAACAAGCGAGTGCAGAAACAAGCGAGGGAAAAAGAACAAGTGAGGGAAATAACAAGTGAGGCAAAGAACAAGTGAGGAGTGCAAAAGAACAAATCAGGGGCAAAAGAACAAGTGAGGGCGCAATGAGGCGCAAAGAACAAGTGAGGGAGGCCCACGCCAATAACAAGTGAGGGCGCAAATAACAAGTGAGGGACAAGTGAGGAGTGCAAAGAACAAGTGACAGAGTGCAAAGAACAAGTGAGGGGTGCGAACAAGTGAGGAGCCAAAAGTGAACAAGTGAGGAGTGCAAAAGAACAAGTGAGGGTGCAAAGAACAAGTGAGGGAGCACAAAGAGAACAAACAGAGTGCAAAGAACAAGTGAGGGAGCGCAAATAACAAGTGAGGGAGCGCAAATAACAAGTGAGGGAGCGCAAAGAACAAATGTATTTTCAAAGAATAAAATACAATATTTTTGAATGATTAAATCGACATTTTTTTGCTTCGTAAGGTGTTGTTTGAAAATATCGACACAAATCTAATTCTGCAAAAGCTAAGAATCTGCAGAGCGACACTTGATCCACAGCCTCAGAGAAAACATTTTGTGAACGTGAAACTGATCTGAGAAGAGAAGGAGGCCCTAACCGTATTAGAATTGCTTTTATTTGCACTCACACCAGTTAGTGATAGTGAATTTGACCTCTGCATTTAACCTATATCCCTTTCATACACTCGTCGTGAAAACACACACAAACCGGGTGGAGCAATGGGGGTTGGGGACCTTGACCGGTCGCAGGAATTAAACTGTTGATCCTCGGGTTGAAAGCCCCGTTCCCTTCTCCTTGGAGTGTGTTTGGCCTTCTTCAAGTGCAGCTTTTACTGATGTCTCCAGAATAATGTCCGCTCTCTACATGCAAATCTATTGACGATGAAAGAAAAGGTTGTGTTTGTGGGTACGCATGACACACGCTGAGCGTGTTTATAGATATCAAGTTGCCAAAGTACCAGGTCTTGATCTGGGCCAGTTTGTGTACATTCCTCCAGAGGAGGGACATTCTAGGAACTGTGCATGTGACCCTCTATTAGAATTTACCATTAGATCACACCATGCAGATTGGGCTTTTCACGGAGGACAGACATTAGTCATAACTCTCCCACTGAAATGATATTACCCTTATTGTGGTCACTTCAAGCCTCTATTATGCCTTTACAACAATGTATTAAGCAGCCCTCATGGAACCCCAGACTGTTGTGTTTATATTAAACATGGTAAACTGATATATCTTCAGGAGACGCAGGTCCTCAGCTGTCCAGAGGATAAACACACTCTTGAGTAGATATATATATATATATATAACTTGTAATCTATGAATCATCTATGATCTTAGAGCACAAGGAGAGTGTCCATGTCTGACAGCAGTTACTGCAGGTATAATGCTTATGTATACTTACCAGCCACTTTATTAGGTACACAGGACACCTAATAAAGTGGCAGGAGTGGCCTTCTGCTGCTGTAATCCATCTAATAGAGGTTTGACGAGTGGTTATTTTGAGTTATTTTTTGCCTTGCCCTCATTTCAAAACAGTCTAATAATAATTTTTTTCTGACCTCTATCATCAAAAAGACAGTTTCTTACAGAGAACTGACACTTCCTCTTCTCTGGTCCATTCTCTCTAAAAGCTAAAGGTGGTTTTGCATGAAATGAACGGTAGGTAAGCAGTTTCTGAAATATTCAGCCCACGTTCCACAAACAAAACTTTCTGCTTTCCCTCTCCTGATACTTGGTTTGAACTTCAGCAGGTCATAATTGACCACATCTACAAGAGTAATGTGACTGTGATGTATGACATCTGTTGTAAGTTGGTTGACATTATTTAAAATCCTACATTGTGCTGTTTTAAGTTTGCATTTACTTGCAAATGACAAAAATCACTGCATTTCAGCACAAACTTTGTTTGATTGTTTTTCCATCTTGATGAATGGAGTGCGAATGATGGAGCAGCTTCGTCCTCGATAACAAATGTTTGGGAATCAGGCAAATCCTGACAAGTTAGAATAAAGGTAATATAAATATCGATCGTGGCACCATTTGTCCAGACACAGTACTTTGGTTCTGGCCATTGAGGAACAATACCTATTTAGTGGCTGTTCTTGATACCAATCCCTAAAGGATAAATACTCAAGAAGAGAGAGAAGTGAGAGTCGAAGCGTGTTTGCATTTCCTTCCATTAGTGGTGGTTCAGGAGAGACAAGAGGGACAATGGGATATAGACTGGTTCTCCACTGGACAAGAGAGAAGGCACACAGGGAGGGAAAGTGAGGTTAATGACGATCTACTCACTGGCAGGTAATCTCTCTCTCTCTCTCTCTGAAGTAGTAATCAGTTCTCTCTCTTGTCTCCCTGTAGTCATGATAATTATCATAACAATTAACTGAATGAACTATCCCGCCGCTGCCTGGGCTGCACTCAATCTTCCACTGCTCAGTGTTCATCCTCCCTCTCCTCAGCCAGGTGTTTCTCTCATCATCTCATCATCTCATGCTGTCACGCTCAGTCCATATCTGTGTGTTCTGTCCAGGGCTGGGTATCATTCAAAAAACTTTTCAGTTGCAATGTGATTATTTCAGTGCCAATATAAAGAACGGTGGATGAAAATGTTTTGTCCTTGTCTTTACAAGATATATTCAAAAAACTTTCACTCACTCACTCATTTTTGACCGCTTTATCCTCCATGTGAGGGTTGTCCTAGCTGATGAAGGGTGAAAGGACCTGGACCAAACATAAAGAGATGAACAGCTATTCACACCTACGGTCAATTTAGTAGGGCTGTAATCAACCAAAGAAATTCTGCGCAATATCGTAGCCCATGATTTCCAGAAATATACTATGTCAACTCAGCACAATAACTGTTTATATAGAATAACCAATTGTTAGACTAAAACATTGAAATATGCCAATTCTGATATGTTCAAATAGTCAAAATGGACGGATCAACCTAACGCAGACAAGTTAGCTTATTGTTTCTATATGATATACCATGTTTGTAGTTGAGCTGTGATATGAAAACTGTTACTTGCAAACTTTGCATTCAACTTTTTTCATCTATTTTGGTAAAATGCTGCCACACTGCTGATGTCTTTGACATGGATGTAGAGGAGGACTGACTGTAGCCTCAAATGAAATGCTCAAAATTAAACAAAACCATCGGACGTTCTTTTTAATCCATCTGTCTTTAGTGGGTTGGGCTGATCCAAAATAGTGAAAACAAGGGGGGTGTTCTCTGAAGACACACTGTTGCCTGTGGAACAGGGGTGGTCTGAAAACACCTCCATTAGCACTTACTACTTAAATTAACCATAGACTGTATGAAATTAACACGGCAAAAAATCCTACAAAAAAAAAATTCTACAATTTAGAGTGTCCCGTTTACCTGATCTGCATGTTTTTGGACTGTGGGAGGAAGCTCAAGTACCAGGCAAGAACCCACATGCACATAACTTTCAAACTTATCACAGAAAGGCCCTTGGTCGAACCAGTATCCAAACCAGTGACCTTTGTGCTGTGATGCAACAATCACCACGTGGCACCAATTTAAAAACTTTTTTTTTTTAATCATAAAAATGTTTAAAAATAAGTGAAAGTCAGTGATTTTTCTTCATGTAGGACCAGTGTGGAACAGGTGGGGCCCCGTATTGACAACAAGCCACTACTGGCATCGCCATAATAAGGTGTTTCTTCCCCAGGTTAAAACAACAGGTCAACATTATGGGAAATACGCCTCTTAGCTTTTAGTTGAAGAGTCAGATGAGAAGGTCGACACTGCTTTAATGTCGGCACTGTAAATATTTAGTGTCTGTGAAGTTTGGTCAGGGTTATTTTTCTTGGCCTTGAAATAGTTGAGCCCATGCCCCAAAAAACATGATGGATTTTTGTTTTTATACTCAGTACATGTTGGGTCTGTGCCAAGCCAAATGACCTACTGCTGGCTGTCGCTTTGTATTTACAGCACAGATACTGTATGAGAGTGAAGTAGATCTTATCCAATGAATAAACACATTTACCCAAACGTTGACCTCTACTCTTTAACAAACATTTACATAGAAGAATGATAGACTGGGATGAATTAATCTTTTTTTGGCTTTCTAACTGTAAAACACATCTTCTTCAGGTCTTCAGGGATCATCACCTTGTACATGCTTCTTTAATTCGGTTGTCAGAACATAGCCAAAAAAGACCTGGAACAAGCAAATATGTTTAAAATTGAACAATCAACTTCTTTAATGAGCTGTTATTAACTATATCCCAAATTGAACACCCATAATGTTCTAAACAGCTCAGTGACGGCGGTAAAACAATGCAACAGGAACTTTAAGACTGAATAAATAATTTCTTGTGTCGCCACAGTATAGAAGAATTAAAATATCTTTGGTTTTGCTTTGGGTGCATCATCATTTTACTTGAAATTGAATTGCTGGCATCTTATCTCGCTCTTACTAATGCTACACTACAGGAAATGGCAACGTCAGTATGAGATTCAATCCACTGCTCTCATACCACATCTTGGTTTTAGAGCAAAAAGAAAGTGATTTTTTTTTAAACCCAAAAACATTTCATTATAGGAGCCAGACAGAGGGTTAAATAGAAGCAATTTTAATTGGACACTTGTGGGTGTGAATGTCCAGGGTTAGTAGACAACGATTGAATCAATTCTAATTCTAATTATTTAAGTTAAGTAATTTTGTATATTTGTATATTTTTTTCAGACTAGGTAAAACGAATGGTAACTAGTACTGAACAGGTTCAAGCCAAAGTGCACAAGTCACCGTGTGCCCACGCCTCCATGTGCGCATAAAGCTCGAACCCGTTCATTCACCGAGCGTGGTACTAGTTATTATCAGAGCGGGTCCCCCGGTCTCCCGTTCCAACTTTCGAGGGGATCGGGCAACGTATGGCAAAGTTAGAGGGCACTTCCTGTTTAAAATGGACAACTTCCTGTTGGGTCAAAGGCGTGTCCGTAAACGTGTTCAGAGAAGTTCCCTTGTCTCACATATCAAGTTTCGTGCAGATTGGACAATGTTAGATTTTACTTCCTGTTTCGGGCGTTCCACTTCCTGAAAGGGAGGTCATCTTTCCCTGTTAGAGCAACATCAAAAACTTTTCAATTGCCGTTTTCAAACTTGAATACTTTCATATAGACGTCTTCAGGGCCGGACTATCATCAATCCTAGCAAGTTTGGTTCAGAGTAGACCAGGATTTGCAAAGTTGTAACAGTATCAGTTTTGTCACAAAAATCCGACTTTGCATCGTTGCCATGGCAACACCGTATTGCGACACACAGACGTCTTCAACAATGGCCCGTCATCATGTAGCAAGTTTGGTTCGGATCTGACCTTCCCTTGCGAAGTTCTAAGAGTTTTGTTGTCTGGGTTCAACGCACCTTGTGCTCAAACCCTAATTAGCCAAAATAAAAAAAATCCATTTCCCATTGTTTGCACTGTTCTTCTGAGATCGTCATCATCTCCGGTTGACGCGTAATCATGCAGAACATCTCTAACTGAGATACTACATTTCTGAAAGGTGCTGCAAACTCCGCGTCACAGCGCTGACTGAGAGAACGTCAAAGAACGATGACGACCAAACCTGTGGAAGTGTGGCGATATCAACTTCCTGTGTGTGTCCAGCACTAAAGAGTGCGACAGTGAGACTGAAGCCCAGTGCCGTCAATCACACCAGGTGCTGGTGGTGGTGTGTGTGTGGGGGTGGGGGCAGAGTGGTATGCAGATACTACTAGCTGTCAACAGACCACAGGAAAATGGATGCCCAAAGCCATAACTATGATAAATTTACTCCTTCAATTCTCAGAGAAACCCCCCCCCTCCCTGCTGTCTGCCTCTCTCCTTCTAACACATTCTGATAGACACGCATGCAGTTCACACACACACACCCCCAGACCCCCAGACACTATCTCTCCAATGGCCCCCCCCCTCTTCCGCCAGGAGTCTGCGAGCGTGTGACTAATGTATGCGGTAAAGCTGCTCGCTCCCGTGCGGCACACCAGCCCACCACCACCGCCACCCCGGTCGGCCCATCCATCTCCGCGTCCGCGCCCGGAGACCGCATTCAAATAAATTTGTCACTGTACGTTTATGAAATATTGATGGCGGGCTGAGAGGGAGATGGGGAGAGGAACGGGCTTGGTTAGAGACAGATCAAAAGGTTTCACCAGCGAAGGACAGGAGAGCAGAGTGTGAACAGTTTTTTCCTTTCCTTTTTATTCCAGTGGATGACAGGTGAGGCTTAAATAGAGACATGGAGTCCTGGGACTGCTCAGATGTGGGAGGGAGTCCATTTATATAAGTGGGGGTTACATACTTCAAAGGTTCTGACAGTCGGCCTTAAACGTACTCATTCGACGCTGCCAATGTTTGGCAGTCATCCAAATGCATGTATCATTTCAGGCACAATGCTAAACCATGACACACATAATCATCTTCTGCCCGTTAGCATGTTAATAGCCGTGAATGTTTGGAGTGAACCATATTCACTCATTCACTCATCGTCTATCGCTTTATCCCCCACGTGAGGATCGTAGGGCGGCTGGTGCCAATCACAGGCCCATATATAGACAAACACACCATTTAAAAATTGGGAAAGCACTATTTCACCATTTGGATCAGCTGATCATCGTAAAGTCGTATTCACACCGAGTTGTCTCCGCTAGACTCGGTTAGATTTGGGACTCAACGTTGCAACGTTTGCTTTCACACCGTCACGCTTTAGTGAAACAAAACAAACCTTTTTGAATAACGTATTCCCCTCCTCGCCTGCGGCGGCGCTGCATCAAGAATTACTGAAGGAGAAGAGAAGACGACAATAAACAAGAAAACTTGCTCGTCTGTTGGTTAACGCAGGACAACTTCTGTTTCCGCCAAATCAGACATTTCTTCCGGCTATCGTGCTACACGCGTGTATGTTTTGGTTGTGTTTACCCACAATGCCCTGCGTTGTAGTCGGCTTCCTGCATTTGGTTCACTTGAAGCGAACCGAGACCTGTGTTTTATGCGGACCAGAGTTCGCTTCTTTGGTGCGGATCACAGTTCTGTTGGGGGTATTTCACTGTATTGCTTCAAAAGTGATCAAAATTCTCTACAAAATCAACAAATCACTGGCAATGAAAATAGTGAAATAATACATGTACATGTACTAATGGGTGGAAAAATTGACACATATCTACTACAGAAATAAAATAATGAAAAAAAAGCAGTAACACAGGACAAACAAACAAAAGTAAAAAGTAAGAATATGAACTTTGAAGAAAAGGTTTTCTTGTCACTAAAAAACAGACTCTCCTCCTTGTGCTGTCAGTCTCTGTAGATGAGTGAACATACAGATTCAAAACTGACATTATGGAGAACACTGATTAATTATACTCTTTAATTACACTTACGATCAAAGTGTCATCACTAAATTCATTCATTCACCTGTCAGCAGCCTAATTTACTCAACTGTTTAGTCTTTGTCAAGCTAATAAGTGTAAACATGCTAATCACAGTGTTATTCAGCCTGAAGTGCTCTTCAGCACTTAGCTGTAGCGAACCAGATGTGCTTGAGTTAAGTTCAAACTTGAGCTTGAGTTTAGATTTAAAGGAATATCTTCATTCTTTTCTTTGCTACGTGCCCACCAGTGACACTTGGTCCTGTTAGCATAACTGTTAGCAAAGATGGCGGACACTGTTTACGTTCTGGGAATGAATGGGACTAAAAAGTGCAGTTTTAAGGCAACAAAAAAAAAGAATGAAGATATTTCTCGACTCAGGGGAAACAGCGGTTGGGAAGCACATTTATTAAAAAATACTACCCCTATTCTAGTAATACAAAGCTAAATGCAAATCAGTGAAGTATTCCTTTAACTTTTAAATGTAGTGTATGATGATTTTGATCTGGATGACTGAGACGATCACAGACATTAGCTTGAACTGAAATCTCAAAATTACATGATTTGTCTAATTTGTGATGATTCCATTACACAAGAAAAGTATTTAGTTAAAGTGGACTCCGTTTTGACAGGAAAGGAGTGGGTGAACTGGCTGCATGAGATCCAGATAAAGTCACAAACCTTCATTATCAATCAGAACAAACACAACGACTTGAGTTTTTTGTTGATTAAAAGTGCAATATTTGCAGCGGTCAGACCCAAGACATTTTCTTCCCCTGAGTGAAGCACAGCTGAACGTGACTCAACCGAGAACAGAACAGCCAGATTCATGTCCGGCGTGTGCATTTGTGAGTCTGTGGGTATTTGTGTGGTACATACCAGGACATGGCGGTCACAAACATCTCACATGAGACGAGGAGCGATAAGAATTCTTGGACAGCGCGGTAACGGCGCACTTTGCACAACTCGAGATATAAATTTTACCCAAACACAGCAGAGCTGCAGAGTAAAAATCACAATATTTTCCTCCAATAATCTCATGTCCAGGAAGAGGAGAGTTTACCATGTGCAGAGTTATTGACTCTCGGGGTTATATGTGATTATAGTGTCGTGCCAGGATGATAAGACGATCATTGTGTGCTGTTTCGTCGTGACTGAACGAGGAGAATGAGGAGGCTGTCAACAATATTGACTCACATGCATTCCTTCTGTCCTTCTGTTCGCTGGTAAACATATGATCCTTGTTTTCTCTTCCTCCCTCCCAACGACACCTACAGTATATACGCCCCTCCCCCCGCCTTGCTTGTTTTTCATCCATCTGTCTTTCCCTCTGTCCCTGGGCCCATCACCAAGATGAGTCACAGGCCCGTCCGTGTCAGAGGCTAAACGCTTGCGCCCTCGCGGCACAAACACTCAACAAAAACAGCGATCCACAAACGGGCCAAACATGATGATCCTGGAACTTTCCACCCTCATCGCGAGCCGTCCCACGCTGCATTGGGGCGCGAGATAAACACTGTGTCAACAACGCGGGCCGAGACATTTTGTGCTTATTGTGCACGGAGATGATCTTCAAGGCCACGCGAGGAGATAAGAGCGGAGGAGGGACGCTTGGCAGGAAACGGAGTTGTCCGTCAAACACGTGCTCAGAGATTTCAGGTTTCAGTTAGACGTCATCGTGGAGCAATTAGCCGCAAAAGGTAGAGACCGAAAACAAGGGAATATTGCATTTAAAACATTCACAGTAATTAAGTGTGCAATTCCCATTTTGTTTTCTTTAATGGCAATCAGGAATTAGCCAATACTTGAGTTTTGTAATATAAGAGTTTTGTAATCTGATACTCTTATATAAACTCCTATATAACGCATGCTTCACTATGCACAGACTGTAAAAATGTAAATACAAATCAGCATTAGCATTTTAGCTGAGTCATTTCTGCTTTATGAGAGAAGAATATACTCATGTGTTATTAGGAGCTTCGTGGTTTGAAAAGGTCTAAAATGACTGTATTGGACTGTTGTTGTTGCTATGGGCAGAACAAGCGCTCCCTAATTGCAATACAGGGAATGTTTATTTATTGCAGAGGTTTCAAACTTGCGGTCCATGGGTTTATTTATAACACAGTTTTCTATTCTCGATGACCACAATGTGCTTTACACTATTTTGCCATTCACCCATTCACAAACTGTGATTTTATACAGTGTGGGTTTGTTTTATGTTCGTAAAAGATTTGTGTTATACATGCATACATACGTGTCCACGAGCCTTGAAACTGCAACGCTAATTCCACACTTTTTAGAGCCACTCGTAGGGGGGCGGGACCTCATTCCCAGAATGTAAACAGTGTCCGCCATCTTTGCTAACAGTTACGCTAACCGAAGTTACGCTAAGTGACACTGGTGGACACGTAACAAAGAAAAGAATGAAGATATTTCTCAATTCAGGGGAAAGAGGTTGGGAAGCACACAGTTTCAAAAATACTACCTGTTCTAGTAATACAAAGCTAAATGCTAATCGGTAAACTTCCTTAAAATGGTAAATGGTGTGTATTTATATTGTGCTTTTCTAGCTTTTCTTGATGACCACTCAAAGCTCCTTTACACGACAGTTTTTGCCCACTTTCACCCACTGAAGACGCAGCCGCCAGGAGCAACAAGTGTCTTGTCCGACTAGCGGAGCCGGGAACCAAAGCCACGTTATTTCAGTTCCTCTGTGTGACGTGTACATTCACGGACACAGCCACCGGGAGCAGTTTGAGGTTGTGGGTATCACCCAGGGGCAAATTGGCATGGCAAATAGGCGAGAGAGGGGCATACTGACATCACTAGACCCATCTGTACAGTCAAACTCATTAAAAACATAATGAGTTCATAACACACAAGCTAATCATGTCCAGTGTGTATTTGAATACACGTCAGGGGAAGCCAGATCCGATCTCATGTGGTCACACTGACACGTTTTAACGCCAGATGTGAACAGTCATACTTGAGGCTGTCCGCATGTAATCAGATCCCCGAGGACAGACGTTAATTCCAGGGACACTTCTGAGGGAAACCGCCCTTTATGGAATAACACATGACCACGTCTTTGAGCGCTTCGCCTCAGATTTGTCAAATGTTTCTTTGCATAAAACGCCTGTTAGTGAAGTCACCCGTCCATTCATTGTCTACTGCTTTATCCTCCCTATGAGGGTCGCGGATCATTGGAGGCAATCCCAGCTGACACAGGGTGAAAGGCGGGGCTTAGCCGTGTCAGTGAAATCCCTCAGTTCCATGTTGTACGTGCACAGTGGTACGCAAGCTTCCATCAGAAATACTGTTCTACTGTAGATACAAGTGTATGTAATCAGAGAGGAGCTGAGGAATGTTGTGGTAAATGAATTACTAGCTTTATTTTATGCAGTGTTGTAATGTAACGAGGTACAAATACTTACTGTACGTTACTGTAGTGAAGTAGAATTTAATTTTACTCCAATACATTTCTTCATTACTACAAAATAAAAGTCAGAAAATGACTTTTGATACTTAAGTACAGTAAATGTCAGGTACTTTAAGACTTTTACTCAAGTCATATTCTAAAAGGCGACTTTAACTTCCACCAAAGTCATTTTCTGGTGAGATACTTGTATTAAAGTACTTTATACAAGACTGATTATATGCATGCTATTTAAAACATATACACACAAAATGTCAGTGCTAAAAGGTTGGGGGAAATTTAAAAAATTTAAATTTGAAATCTCACAGTTCCCGACCCACATTTTTAGAGCCACTGTGTGCACAAAGTTTCCTAGAGTAGGTCCTCACCGTTTGAGACGGACGGGGGACGTTTGCCAAAATGATATAAGCAACAGCAGCAGCTTTAAGTAATTCTTTGAAACTACAGTGAACTGGTTTTGTGTGTTGAACTATTTGAAAATTATTTATTGTGATGACCATTTTTGGCCATAATTGCTGAGCCACAGTTGAAGTCATTTGGCCGCCTGATGTGTGCTTTGCTCTTTTTAAGTGATGTCATTGTGGGTCTGCACACTGTCGAATTGATCGATGTCAAAGGGTGACGGATCGGAGCGTCTGGCTCGCTAATGTATTCTCTCTCTCTCTCTCTGCATATTTCATCTGTGTGTGTGTGTGTGTGTGTTCACTGCATTTCATCCCTTTATTCTTTGGTTTTCATTCTTTATTCTTCGCTCCTCGTTTATAACGAGACGAGCGGACACTTAAGGCACAGGCGTGATTCCACTCCACCTCGCAGACAGGTTGCGGTGTTACTGTGGACGCTCGCAGGTCACGGCTCTCTATTATCCAGACAAGAAGTCTCTGTCACAACCCGGTTCTTGTTCCATCCACTTCTTTATTTATCCCCTCTCCCCTTCTTATTTATCCATCTCTCCCTCCTCTCACGTCACAGAGCCGTCCCTAAATCACTCCTTGACAGAAAGAGGTAAAGAAAGGGTGAGATAGAGGGAGAGATAAAGGGGCTGGAGAGTTGGGGGGGGGAGAGAGGGATGAGGGTTTGAGCGCACATGGAATGAACCTATCAATCCACGGTGCCTATTATCCCGTGTGAAATGCCTCACGCTAGCAGACGCCTAGTTAGTGCGCCTGTTCAAAATTAATAAAACGCCAGCCGAGTCTGGGCTGAGACCGCGACAGGCCGGGTTATTGATTAAGTCGTGTCACAGAAATGGAAGGCTCTGCCATTAAAAGTACAAATTATGCAGCGCGTTTAGCCGTGCCTCTTATTCATGCACGAGAGCGGCACAAGTCACCGGAAGAATGAGAAGCTGCTGCTCCCCCCCCCACACACACACACACACACACTGTCCAATGCCTCTCTTTCTCTATTGTTCAGAGCCTTTATTGTGTTTTGGATCCTAATAACGTGAGCTTATGTGAAAGGTGCCCACTGTCTGAAAACGGCAGTCAGGACAAGACAAAGACGAGGGAGACAAAGAGAGATCGCTGTCTCGTGTAGGAAGCCCCGTAAACACAGCGCGGTTAGCACTTCCCCGTCTTAATCTTATAACAAATTAAATGATATTATTTCGACATGCAGCCAGATGGCACGGCTCCTCTCATCTTCGGTGTGAGGAAGTGTTGGAGGGAGGCGGTGAAACAGGTTGAGGTTGATGGAGGCTCCGGAGGAGAGGTGAAATGAATTTGTCGGAAGCACGTGCAGGTCGGTCTGCGCGCTTTCTGCGTGAGCTGTGATGTGATGTGCGGTTAAAAAAAAAAGGAAGTGGAAGTTCTTCAATCAGCAGGCCTCACACACACACACACACACACACACACACACACACACACACACACACACACACACACACACATACGTGGCTCTGTGAAAGGAAACACAGGTAGATTTTCTCCTTTCAAGTGTTTGTGTGTCGGGGCAGGAAGAAAGAGACGCATCAGGAGAAAATGAGAAGATAGAGTCGGAGAGTGTCAATAATTTATGGCGAGTGCCTTGTGTCAGAGAGGGCAGAGAGGAGCGCGATCCCCGGGCCACAGCTCAGGCTCTCGTTAACACAGAAAGATGCGCACACACACGCGTGTGAACAGACAGTCAGACATCGACATCCAAAGGCATATGTAAATGAGCATTTGCACACACACACACACATTGACAGATACCCACAAAAACAGCCTCACTTCAGTCAACTGTCACACACTAATTTCATGATGCAAAAACCAGAGAGCACTAAAGATGAAGAGGAGCACAAAGTGAGTTGTGTGTGTGTCCTGATCCACCTTTAAGAAAGCTCTATTTATGCTTTCTGAAGCCTTGTTGTTGTTGTTGTGTTGTTGTTGAGAGGTTTCCGACTGGCAGTTACTTTGTTGCATGATTTAAATCTGATGAAAAGTCAAGACGGTCGTCTGCGACTCTCGGGGTTCTCAGTCAGAGAGGTTTGTCTACACACCTGTGTACACCGGAGTAGTGATGTGCCACTTTATCTTGCTGTTATTAATATATCGCCTTTTTCCTGAAAGCTAAAGTTTGTGTCGCTTTGTTATTTCACATCCGAAGAAAACGGACAAGACATCTTGTCCTGGCCCACAGGTTTTAATCCACTGCTGCCTGAAAAAGTACTGAAATGGTTAAAAAGTTTTGCATAATATGTCCCCTTTAAATCTTCTGTCGCACACAGTAGAGCAGTAGCTAAAGCTAAATGCTAAAAACACAACGTTTAATCCAGCCAAGGCCGTAGTCCGACTAAGACTATCTTACTAGCTCTTAGTAGTGTTGAATGTGGGAGGTTTATATAATAATAATATAACTATAATACACAGACGTAGGCAGGTATAGATATTTTCTTTACGAAATAAGCCTAAAGGGTAAGTAAATTACAGGTGCTGCGTCCGTCACAGTCAGCGCCGCCTCTTACAACCACACTCCAGCGCGAACTCTCCCTTTAAGCGGCTCCAAATGGCTGCTGTGCTGGCACCGTCTGTCAAACAGCAGCGTGACACGCCGCCATGTCTTTAGTTCCTTGCGAGTCTACGTATAATGATGGAGGCAGGGAGGAGGGACAGGAGAGGGATGTGAGTCCAATTAATCTGTTAATTGGGGCTATTATGGAACAGATGCTGGGAAATAAAAAGGAAGAAAAAAACAAAACAACCTTCTCTGTCTGTCTGTCTGTTTCTTTGTTTATTTCTACTCCAACCCCCCCCTCCCTTTTCTAAAGTACCTTTTGGCAATCGGTGCCCGTTTTCCCTTTTCCTCTTGGCTAAAGAGCCTGCCGTGGCTAATGGCAAAGTGTGCCGCAGACTGACAGCCCCCTTGGCAGTGCCCGCTGGAGAGGTAGTGGGCTATAAGATGGCACGGAGCAGTAAAAATGGTTAGCTGAATAAAGAGGCACTGCAGGGAGGGATAAGCAGCTTTATGACCCTCTGTGCAGACACGGAGGGTTTCCTTTACTGCGGCAAACTATGGAACTTCTTTGGATTGGAAAACATAGATTATGTTTACATAATGTTTTTTGCGCTCGCACAGACCAGAACACCCCCGTGACGTCGGCCTCACGTACCCGAACCCTCCCCTCCCAGATGTGAGGATGTAGAGGGAGGAGTGTTGGAATGAGGCAGCGACAGAGGGCTGGAGAAGAAGGAGAGTGGGTGGAGGGTAGAGGGGTGTGTGTGTGTGGGGGCGAGAGCTGAATCAGCGGGAAGCTCCGCTAATCGCCGCAGCTCATCTGTTAATGGAGTTAATGAAGAATGGGACCCAACCAAATGCGCTGAGATGAGAGAAGTTCCACCACACTGCATAGGCCACTGCTCTCCGTGTGTCTCTGCCACACACACACACACACACACGTGTAGTCTTGCAGACCCCCACATTTTCAGCACCTACGGATACAAAAACACTTCCTTTTTTTTTTGCACCCGCTCACACCTTGCGGTGCACATTCTGCCACACTCACACCACGCGTCACATACGTGTAAAGCCATTTCCTCGCCTGTCCTCTGTCCATATGTTTCTTCCTTGCGCCTCATAAAGTGCGCAGCCTCCTCTTTAGCCCCCTTCGCCCCGCCCCGGGGGAGAGGATGTGCTGTGACACCGCTGTGTTTGCACGGGGAGGTGAGGAGATATTCAGCGACGCCATGCAGACCTCTCACCCAGCTGATAAGGCTGATGGTTGACAGGTCCCCGCTGACACACACACACACACACACACACACACTGCTCACTTGTTACAGGCTCAGTCGCACTTATTAGCAATCTATCAAACACTTGTTATTGACACAGCAGTTATCCCTCAATCAAGATACAATTTTTTGGGCTCACGCTCATCCATCAAACGTTCAATGATTTCACTCACGTTTCCGCCACAAGCTAAACCGTAACCCTCGAGGTCTGATTGTTTACAGTGTCAGTGTTATGTCATGGCTAATTAGGCTGAACAACAGTACAATACATGGATAAAGATAAATATTTAGCATTTGTTTGATGCGGTGCGCTACACTTATTTTAAGGCTTCAGTGTTAATATTCATATTTCAGTGACAATTCATTTTAAGGTTTTGTGTTTTCATTTGATTTTCGTGTGTGATGTACGACCCAAGACAGCGTCAGTTAGCAGATGTACAAATGAACTTTTAAAGGCTAGAAAAATTTGACAATATGTTGACGGATATAATATTAAGTGTGTGGTTATATTATAATTAACATATAGCCTACTGGCTGCCATATACGATACTACTAATAAATCTACAGGGGTAATACAATATTATGGATTGGCTGGCCAGTAAGTTGTGACAAAATATCAATATGGAAATCTATTGTATGACTGATACGATTATGTTACAATAATTAAATGATCACAGAACCTCTAAATTATAAAACATAGGTCGTATTTATGAAAGTGGGAGTAGTAGGAAACTGCCTAATGCTATGTAGCATAGCGTAGCGGAGGCAGGCACATTTTTGGACTAATGTGAAGAACTGATTTTATTTCCGGTCAGCTTAAACATTTGGTTATTTTTAAGTTAATGGATGGCAAGAAGACTCAAAATAGAGTTGGAAGTGCTAACAACTAGCCACAAGCTAAACTGGAAATTGCCTAAAACTGTGAATCATAAAGGAGCAGTACTGCCACCTAGAGTAGCGGAAGAAGACACATTTTTTGGACTGGTGAGGAGACCAATTTTATTTCCTGACAGCTTCAAGAATTGGCGATTGTAAAATTTGTGGGTGGCAGGGAGACACTGAATGGCACTTGACAAGCTAACAACTAGCCTAGCCTAATACGAACAAGCTAAAAGGGAGTAGGGAGTATTGCCACCTTGTGTAGCGTACTGGGGCTGATGAGGAAAATGGTAGGAAGACTCAGAAAGGAACTCGATATGCTAACAACTAGCTGCTTGCTAAACCATCTTACTAACAAGCATTGCTCCTGCTGCTAGTAGTAGAAGTGGAGGTGGACGTTTCATTCAATAAATTGATTCCTCTGCTAGCGCTTGTACGGTGGGACAAGGCCAGTACTCCAACTAAACGGCACAGTGCACGACTGCACATGCTAACGCGGTTATAGCGCTACACCACCGCTCCTTATATGCTTCTGTCACTTAGCATATGCCGACTATACGTGTAGATCCGTTTGTGTGTGCAAACAAACACAAAGATATTCAATTATTATTTGGATTGTTTCGTGCAAGACTAACACGGTCGTCTTAATGTGTTTGTGCTCAAAGCTTCTTACGACACACACAGCACACACAGACACACACACAGTCTGCTGGTTAATCAGCTGTGTAAAGTACCATATCTATCTTTCAATTTCCCCCCATTAGGGCAGACGCTGGCTTGATTAGGCCCTTAATCTCCTGAGATTGAGACATTAAAGGCTGAGAGTGATGTATTCACACATGCTGCTCACACACTATCACACCTAACAGCGGAGAAACTCATCCGCAAGAAACTGTCATAATATACTCGCTGTGCATGACCAGATGGTTGTTGGTGTTGTTTTTTTGTTGTATATTATTTATATTATTTTCAAATGCCATCGGTCCTCTACGGTGTAAACATAGTATTGTAGTACACATGTGTTACATGAGGGTAATTAAGTAGGCGATGGTTGGAGGACTGGAACTAGAACTGGGCCTTCTTCGTCTCACACTCACATACTCTCAAGGGTGTATGTGGCCTGTATTTGAGGTGGGAATTCATCCATTTTCATTTTTTTTTTCCCTCCCGACTAAACTTGCCCAATGTATTGTTTTCTTTTCCCAAATCCCCTTCAAAAGGGCCACACGACTTCTCAAAAGAAATGAGAAATATGTGTTGTGTTTTTTTTTTTTACCTAAAAAAGAAAAAGAATCAAAGAAAAGTTTGTGCAGGAGGAGCGCAGCACAGGAGGGGCAGGTGCACCAAACAGAAGAGCAAAAAATGTCTCGAGTTCTGGGCCATTTCCTCCAAGGACAATAACCCCCATCTTGTTTAACAACTCACCCGGTAGGGACGATTACACTCATTTTAATTGGCTTCCACTTTAATTGCCCAGGTGGAAGGAGGGGGTCTCTTTCCTTCTCCTTATGCTCTTAAAGTTCGGCCTGCCAAAAGGAGTTGAAGGCAAATATGTGTGTGGGAGTGTACTCTGAGAAAAACTATTAAAATGATCTTGGCAGTGACGCAAAGTTGAATCCCTTTGTAGGCTCCGCTCTTTCCCCCATTTCTTAATTTACGGGAACCTAATAGTAACAACATGTGCAGAGGTGGACTGCTGTCTCAGGTGGAGTTGGGACGCAGCGGGAGAAGCCGAGTGGTCCTGTTTTGATGTTAAACCGCGGCGCATTACGGTCGGAGACAATTACCCTCCTGCTATTAGCGCAAAGCTACCACATACCTACACACTGTCCTGTAACAGCTGGTGGAGACAAAGAAATTGAGATGGAGACGGGGCAGCGGTCTGGTTAATGACAGGGAAAGTGAGAGTGTTGGGTTTCTTGGCAGATAAAAACGGAGGGAGACGAGGAAAAAAAAAACAGGACGCAAGTCGTGTCCAGAAACGGAGGGTTTCAAAAATATGAAGTGAAGGGGAAGTAAAGCGTATCAAGCCATTGTGCCAATTAATAGTTCTGAGTCTTATTCACTGCAGCTGTCTGGGAGCAACCTGCTGCATTCATTAGACTTGGTCTGTTTCCACATCTTTCTTTCTCCAAGAATGAGTTAGTATTAGAATTAGAGCTGCAACTAATGATTCTTTTCATAATCGATTCATCTTTAATTAGTAATGAGTAATCGTTTGGTCCACAACATTCACATTAAAGAAGCTAAAACGATCAGAAATCTTGTTTTAATCATGAAAAAAGTTTATTATCATCAAAATAGTTGCCGATTCATTTAGCAATCGATTAATCGAGTAACGGCTTCAGCTCTAATTAGAATTAGTACAACTTAACGACAGTTTCACATCTATTAAATAATTGTGTCATTACATAACGTGGTTGTGTGCACGCACCACTGCACAGGAAAGTGTCCCGTCCTTCACCTCTCAGGCTCCACACTCACGTGAACTCTGACTTTGGGACAGTGTGAGGAGAAGTGAGGACACTGGAGATCGCAAGGATTTCAGAGAGGGCCTCATTTCCTAGAGCAGGGATTCCCCCAGCCTTTTTCTGACAATAGGAAAGGAAGGAAGGAGCGTGCAGGCTGCAGAGACAGGATGGAGTTACATGGGAGACATGTGTGGGACAGTTGGGGAGGATCATGGGTAATAAAGTGTGCATACAGTATACCACACCACATCCATTTAAAGTGAATTTAAAGGTCACTGAGGATGTTTAACCATAGACATGTTGCTACGGTGTTTGTGTGGAACACTGTTATTGATTCTAGGCGCCATTAACTCTGGAGTGACATCATTCAGATGTGAAGAATCGTATGACGTCTCACCAAGTGAAAAGTGTGCTTCGTGAGTTCTGACTTAAATAAGAAATAATAAGGGGCAGGAAAAAAGGGAGGAAGGTTTGTCCTTCTGTTTTTGACGGACAGATGACCACTCAAGTCAGAATCTACCCACTGATGAAGTCACACAACACGATCAGACAAATCACTAAGTTATA
The DNA here is from genome assembly GCF_019176455.1 of Solea senegalensis. NCBI lineage: Eukaryota > Metazoa > Chordata > Actinopteri > Pleuronectiformes > Soleidae > Solea > Solea senegalensis. The sequence goes on from NC_058031.1 coordinate 22,082,720, forward strand.
AAAATCTTTTTTAAAAAAACAACATATCACCGGATATGAACAACATCGTTATATGCAGGATCACACACTGAATTTTAATCTGAATCCGAGTCAGATTACAGATGTGGTGTCAATTTAAATGTAACAGTTCAGTCCCATATAACAAGTATGCTTATATATCATGGTAATAGCTATAAGCAGTCTTGTATAAAGTACTTGAAAGTGATACTGGAGTAAAAGTATGAGTATCTAACCAGAAATTAAAGTCACCGTTTAGAATCTTAAAGTACCTGACATTTACTGTACTTAAGTTTCAAAAGTATTTTCTGATATAAAATGTACTTAAGTATTAGAAGTAAAAGTATTTAAATAAAGTGAACCTTCTGTCATGAATGGTGACAAACTCTCTCTCTCTCTCGTATTTTTAATCTTTTTGACACTTTTGGAGTCTGTGGAGCTTCTCGACGTCACACTGTGTTTTAATTCCACACGGAGACGAAATCTGCGGTTCATCTGTGTGAGCGCGCTAGCCGACAGCTGAGAGCTGAAACCCGGCGTCCGGAGTGTACAACAGAAACCTGGAGACACGAGACCAGGAACCGGGAACCCGGAGACCAGAGCCTCGGTGTCGGACGCGGTAAACAACGAGCCGCTGGTGTGTTTTAAGTCCACTTAAAACGCAACGAAATCTGCGGCTAACACCTGAGCGGCTAACAGCTGGTGCCACTAAAAACAACTAGCATTACGTCACCAGCTCAACTTTTATTTTGTAGTAACGGAGATGGTTAAAGGAAATGTATCGGAGTAAAAGTTGTCAAATAACAAAGTACAGATATGTGAAAATTCTACTTAAGTACAGTAACAAAGTATTTGTACTAAAGAACACAGATATTTAGAAAGAAAGGCCTGTTGTGTACTGTATAACACTGTTTATAAACGCCACAACTTAAATGATGATCGAACTTTGTTTTCGTCTTGCTCCAAAAGCCACAAGGTTCAGAACAGGAAGTTCAAGACGTGGCTCTAGAGAACGAGGGCAGCAAAGCAAAGAGGGAAGGGGGACACAGATAAAGAGTTCTTATCTAAATTGTCTTGGCCCTGACCCTTATATCTTATGCCTGTAAATACCAAACCACTACTGTATCCTGACCTCTGACCCCTCTTATATGACCTTCAGGCCAGTCTGGCAGACTGTTATCAGGTTTAGCAGGTAAACAGAAGTGTGGTAGCTTAGCTCAGGAAATGTGTTAGTAACAGAGCAGCTAAAATACTTTAGGCAGCCCAGGGCCAAGTGGAGAGGGAGCTGAGCTTGTAACTGCAAGGTAGCCGGGTCCAATACTTGCCAGGTCAAAAACCCCGACCCTGAGCAAGGCACCCAACACCCATCGCTCCACGGGCACTGCTCAGCGGCTGCCCACTGCTCCTAATTCCCGGACGGTTAAAGGCAGAGAGGACTTTCCCTTAATGAGGTAATAATGAGAAAATAAGAAAACAAACAAAAAACATGTTTAGTAAGTTTAGAGTAAGTCTCCGGGAGATTTATGTAAGTCAATGTAATGTCCTTTGAAGACATGGAAACCAGATTGTGTGTGTGTGTGTGTGTGTGTGTGTGTGTGTGTATTCATGGTGAAAGACCTTTTAGAGGATGGGTGCATCAGGGGCTTCCCTGCAGCTGGATCCTGTCAGTAGTGCTTAGCAGAAGCGTTCTCCCCTCGTGACCTTTGGCACGTTTTGTTCTACCAACTTATTTCATTGTGGATTTATTTGTGCAAACAAGTCGGTAAGTAAGTAAAAAAAAAAAAAAGAAAAAAAGAGGGACAGTAAAGCTGCATTTAGCATTGTTAAGGCCCTTTAAAGCTGCAACTTTAGGTGTTTTCTTGTCAGGTTGTTGTTGATGGCCTTTGTGTAGGCTGCACCCTTCATCTGAAAAACAGAGCTCTTGGTAAATCTAGTCTGAGTCCATCATTTACCAAAAGCTAACCACAAAACCACTGCGTCTTCTTCTGCTCGCTGTGATCATGTTTCACAGCCGTCTCTCCGGATCCAGCAGGAGCACAGAGGTGGGCGGGGACAAGAAGGACCGCGGCCCGCAGATGGACACTGACCATGCATCATACTGGCATACAGACAGACATCTGGCATCAGCCTCCAAGCCAGCACATAAACTTCTGACCAGTCTGGACTTGACAAGAGTGGAGATTTACACCACGTTAGTATAACCCTGCCGTACCTCACACTCTGAGGTCTCGATGAGAAACTACGAGTATGAGAGAGGGCAGATACAGAGAAGATGGGCAGTGACACACACACACACACACACACAGTGACTTACAGCCCAGTTCCTTTTCCTGCTCTCCTCTGCAGGACGGCTGTTATTATGAAGACCTTCAATCGTCTTCTTCTTTGTCCTCCTCTTTCATGGACCTGCTGCAGCTCTGTAACTCACACTGATGTCAAAACAAACAGATAAACAGCCCAAAGCGAACACACACACACACACACACACACACACACACACACGATCAACAGAGAGGCCAAGTTTGGCTTCCCCCACATTGCCACCAATATTTCTCGTGAGCTCTCGGCCACCAGCCCTTCATGAATTTTTATTAAACAAAACTCTAAGCAGATTGATTTCACACTGGCTGCTTTATTGCATTTTTATTTAATTCTTTCTCTCTCTCGCTCTCTCTCTCAGATTGCTCCTCCGTGCCCTCACCTCACTTTCACCACTCCATCCTTTCACCTCTTCCTTCCTTCCTTCCTTCCTGATGCTTATCAGTACTTCCTCTCTGTATTTCCTGCCTGTTTTTGTTTCTCCACTATCTCTCTCTCTCTTCATGTCGTCTTCCCCTCTTCCTCCCTCCCTCTCTCCCTCTCTCTCTCTGGTCTGCCATTCTTCTCTTCATTTCCTCAAGCCTCGTTTTCCTGCCAGTCCTGATTGATGTTCCTGGATTTGTGGCCCTGAGGAGAGCTGCTTGTTGGTGGGCCGATGAGCCTTGTTTTGACTGAGTGTGCTCATGCTTGTGTCGTATGTGCGGTCACACGCAACTTTGATTAAAACGTCTTTATGTTTCACACATCACCTCAAAAGCCCTCCGCTCATTAAACCATCTCCCACAGACTCTTGTCCCTCGGTGAGCTTCCCTTTCCTGTGCGTAGGGTCCTGTATAATCTGGATTTTTTTTTTGTTGCTATTGCTGATAAATGAAACTGTACAAAAACTACTGTAAAATGCCATGTAGAGGGGTCAAAGTCAAATGACCTGGGCGCCAATGAAAATCACCCTAAATAGACATGAAAGCGCTATCACTGTCACTGTGACGTGAGATTCCATGCAGAACAATGAGCGAGTACAAGTTAACCCTCCTATCTTAAACGGTGTCAGCACATTTGGTCCTTCAAATGAAGGAATTGGTCCTCGAAAAGTCCTTGAATTTGGTGTCAGTCGAGGTGTGGGAACCCTGCTCTTGAATCCACCTGAATCATTTTGTAGCCCCATGTATGAGTCGTCCTCTGGAGCCTCTTTCACACCAGAATTAGCCGCTATGTGCAGGATTTTTAAACGGGTCTTTTTACGCCTCCTTTGTTTTATCAGACATCAGGTGACACAACGGCACCCACATTCTTACGAATGCCAGCTTTTTGCACATACTGCATTTAAAAAAAAAAAAATGCACACACTATAACATTTACACTGTCTGTATTATTGTATTTCTATTACATATATATATATATATATATATATATATATATACATATATATATATATTACATTATATACTTTTTTTTAATCTTATTTGTCCAAAAATTTGCCTACATTTAGCTTCTTCTATATTTTATTACATTGCCTTAAATGTATGCCGCTGTTCATGTGAATTTCCACGATGTTGGATCAATAACAGTGCATCACATCTTACCCTATCTTGGAAAAAGTTACTGGGCGTCATGGAAACGACTACTCATGCACAGAAATGTGTGTCAGACTATAATAATATATCAAATTCAGAACAAAGCACGCGTATAGATTAAATCAGGGGTGTCAAACATACGGCCCGGGGGCCAGAACCGGCCCGCCAGAGGGTCCAATCCGGCCCACAGGATGAATTTGTTAAAATTTCACACTAATCTAAAATCAAATGCTCCAGATACCCGTGACTAAATGTTTGTGCCTTTATAGATCCAGTGTGCTGTGTAAATAGTAAATTTAGGCATATTGATATTGTTGAAATTGCACTTATATTTCTCAAGAAATGTCATGTTTTGTAAAATTATCCTTCAGTAAATATAAAACAAAGGAGAAAAAACAAAGGGGTTCTTGTTGTTCATAGGTTATTATGCTATTATTTGACTGTTTTTACTGGTCCGGCCCCCTTGAGATCAAATTGTGCTGTATGTGGCCCCTGAACAAAAATGAGTTTGACACCCCTGGATTAAATCAAGAAATTTGAACTTAAAGATGTGTCACGTTAAGATAATTCTGTCATTTATCATTTCATGTACTCGATGTTTATGTCTTGTTTATTGTTTATTTCTATTACAGGCCATGTAACTTCATGTGTCGCAGTGTGTCAATGGAGGAGCAAGAGAGAAATAACATATCATCTGAATACTGATGAAGTTAATTAAAACCGTTACCATATCGGAAAAAGAAAAGTAATCTCTAATGGTAACTACCTCTTGTGTATTACGTTTTTACACAAATAACAACATCTGAAATGTAAATAAGTGTAAAAGGGACAGGTTTAACAAGGGTTTGATGTACTGGATTCATTCTTGGCCAGGCACAGTGACTTCCTGGAGTTCTGCCATGCTGCGTTTGCCAGGCAGTCAGCCGACACTCCAGGAAGTCGCTGCGTCCAGCCAACAAAGAGTCTGACCTGCCTCTGCCCTGATGGCACCGACCATAAACCTGCATGTCATTCCCCAACTCCCTCCCCGCTCATTTCCTGGCCTTCATTAAGGCAGTGACTCTCTACTACGGCCACTGCCTAATGAAGGGATTAAAATGAACGGGTGACAGTGGAGAAGAAAGTTTTATTTTAAAGCAAATCATTTGTTTGTTGTAATTAAACACAAAAGTAACACAGCTTTCGTTTGTGAGCTTCGGAAGAGTTTGTCTGCTTCCCACTGTTTCTACATGTAATGCTAAGCTAATTAGCTACATTCGTGTGTGGCTTCATATTAAACGGATGCATAGAGTATGGTATTGACTGTTTGTTTAGTTCCTGGAGTTCAAGTTGTTCATCCATCAATCAGAAGGTTGGTAGTTTGATCCCCCAGTGCCTAAATCGTCCCTAATTAGACTAGGGTTAGGGTTAATTAATTCATTAATCCCATATAATTCTCAGAATATAAATGAATATTGCACATGCTCAAAAACACATGATCATCATTATTATTATTATTACTATTACTAATACTATATATTTAGACTAGAAATGCATGATATGAAGAAACAATCTGAAACCTACAAACTATAAATCTGTGCAAATATGATAATTGATAATAAATTGATACTAATATTATAATATTAGGTCTAATAAAATTATTTAAAAAAAAGTTTTTTTTAATTTTAATTAAAAAAAAATTAAGTTTAATTTTAATTTAACTTTCACACTCTACATTCAGTTCATCTAAAACACATCATGGCGCCATAAAGACCTGATGCAGAGATGGTCATACACACTTTGTGCTAACGATGTTAGCACAGTGTGTGTGTGTGTGTGTGTGTGCAGTAGTAAGCAGTGGTTGTTCCCAGTACGGCCAGAAGTGATGAGGCAAAGTGAGGCTCCTGCTGGGTCTAATGAGGCTCCCTGCAGCTCCACACTGGTTCACCAGCTTTCCCCTCTGTCTCTCTGCCCAGCAGGCTCGTGTTTGCACAGCACCGCTCCTCGCCACGAAAACCACACATGCACAAACCCGGCAAACACATGCACACATCTCCCCTTAACCTCCTTCTTAAATGTTGACTGCACTTTGCTCTAATTCCCCCCCTCCCCCCTTACTGGATTCTTTCTTGTTTTCTATCCTCCTCTTCATTACTCATCACTCGCTCAGCCCTGACCCGCTCCTCGTCCTCCTCCTCCTCCTCGTCCTCCTCCTCCTCCTGTCTTACTGGGCTGTTGTCAACAGCACATTAACCTGGATTAGCTGTTCAGTGACTTCTGGCTGCTGCTGTTGACGTCTCCAGGCAGAGTTCATATAAGGTCTTAAGATTAGTCATGTAGTCGTTTCTACAAAATGAAATGCAGTCCTCGGGTGAAGTTTTACTCAAAACAAACGTGTTGTTGTAATTAAAACACGTCTAATGTTGTGTTTTTTGTGACTTTTTCTACACTTCATGTAATAACATGTAATAACTTTGTGACAGCCAAAAGCTAGTTAGCTTCACATTACGTGTTACTTAAGGACTTCAGTTGAAAGACTGTCATTTCCACATGCTAGTTAGTGGAGCCCCCGACCTGTAAGCCAAGATGGTGAGAATGTGGATACAACATGTTTTAAATAAAGCTTTAATGTAAGTATACATTATAATGTATACAATCACAGACACAGAGACAGAAAGAAGAAAGCCAGGGCGACAAAGGAAAGAAAATAAAAATCGTCACCCGAACACAAGACGAGGAAGATGACGACGACAAAAGCGAGTTTTCCATAAGTAGTCTATTGGTTGTCTACATGAAAATGCAAGAGGGACAATTTGAGATTCTGCCACTGTGGATAGAAACTTTTTGTTTTGTCCCATTTGATGATTTATTGAATGAAAAAGTTTTTGCAATATTATTTAGATTTGTGAACATAAAAATAAAAAATAAAATATCATTTATGGGGGTGGAGTGGCTCAGTGGTTAAGACTGGTATCCTGTGTGAAAGACATCATGGTCGCAATGGTCGCAAGTTCGACTCCACCCCTGGCTGATTGTACTTAATTCCATTGTAAGTCGCTTTGGATAAAAGCGTCTGCTAAATAACATGTAATTTATGTATTTAAATTAAAATAAAAGTGAGAACAAACTTGAATAATAATAACTATAGATGTGTCAAACTATGGAATGAGCTCAGAGATGAGTTAAAATTAAGAAAATGTGTTCAAGTGGACTGTTGTGGATTTGTTTGTCGCTTTTTGTCGCACAATTTAGGTTTTGTGGCGTATTTGCTGATATTCTAGGTTATTCCATGAATTGTAAAGGTTAGGCAAAACTAAGCCTTGAGCTTCGGCCTATTTCTTTTTCGGTCATTGATTTTGGACAAAAATAACCACAAAGCAAACCAAAAGAACATTCATTCACTCATTTGTTCGCTCATTCATTCATCTTCCAACCCCACTGTCTGTGAGAGAAGTCCAGTTTTACTCAAATGAACGCAATGATATCTGCGCTGATGCCGGCCATTTGAAAAACACAACACTGCAACTGTACAACAAATACTATATGTTCCTTACAGAGACGAAATAAACAGGCCACCGCATTTTTACCGGCTTTGCTTCATGAAGCATTTATGTGGTGATATTGAAGCTTCTCCGATCGTATCCGATTCACTTTTCCTGATATGCAAACCAGCGCTTTTCACCAGTGTTGGGTATCGGCTCATACTTTAACAGTATTTGTTTCTGTGTGGAAGTAAAATGATGAACGGGTACAAAATCCTGCAAGACGGCCTCTTTTACGTGACGACTACTTACTGCATCATTACCTGCCAATCGTCTGAGCGTCGCGCACGCGCACGTGTGTGTGTGTGTGTGTGTGTGTGAGTGACAAAGGCCGTGACAGTTAAGCGCTCGCACATTCACACGTCAGCCCGGCTACAGCTGCGGCAGAGGAAGACGTATGTACATGTGTCGACCATGTGTTACGTGTAAAGACCCTGTGGAGTGACAGGTTATCTCTCTCTGCAGTAAACTCCACCCCCCCCCCCATCACCACCCACTACTCACCACACGCCTGTCCCATCACACTGAGGTGAAGGGGTGGGGAGGGTGAGTGCGGGTGCAGTCGCACTTTGCAAACGTTGAAACGTCTAATAGACGCGAGGAGGAGAGACGGCCCCCGAGGTGACTGTCTGTCAAAGCCGGCGCTCTGACAGCGAGGTCTTATCTGTGTTGCGTCTGTCTGTGTCTTTCTCTCTCGCGCTCTCTCTGTGTTTCGCCTTAAACTCACAGCCTTGAACTGTAGACTCGGTTTATGGACTGACGGCCCGTGACGTACGTACATGCAAGGAACTCCGCGTTTTCAACCCCGGAGTTAAGGTCTGTGTGGTGTGCGTGTGGAACGAAGGAAAAAAAAAACAAAAAAAAAAACACACTGTCGCACTTTTTGTTTCTGTCCTCTTGGCGTAAGGAAACGTTCGTGGTCAAGGGCGTCTTTCTGTCTTCCTGTCTTCCTCTCTCTCTCTCTCACCATGTCTCTGTAGGCCTCGTGCCTATAGCTCCACATGCGCCATCCCGTCCCGTCCTTGTCCGCCCACCTTTTGTTTCTAAAACTGAGGCACTTTTATTGCCGCCTCGAGGCAGACTAGAGCTAAGCTAAGGAAACAGAGACTCCCAGTGTACGGCTCGGTATGGAAATGAGCCCTCTGTCACAATACTCAACAATATATCTGCAGCCCGCCACTTTTATTTTTCTAAAAATAGAGGGAGGGGAGAGGACGTGCTGGACAGCATTGTTCTTCCTGCCCAGAGAAATTAATTAATTATGAATGAGTCAGTGAGTTAAGAAAAAAAGGGGTTTTGGATTCTGTTGGTGTTAACATAATTACAATCCCCTTTTTTCTTCTTAAATGAAGGGACCAGGGCCATTTCCCCCGCATCTCAAATGGGTTTTTATCGCCTCCAATTTGGAAAAGAAAAGCTGATAAAAAGCCTTTATAATGCTTTAATTTGGCATCGATTTGCATGAATCTCCCTCAGTAATTATCAGCCTGCCCCTCCCCTCATGGATGACAGAAACAGTAGATTCAGATAAGAGAGGGAGTGCGTGTGTGTGTGTGTGTGTAAGAATGGTGGTGGTGGGGGTATCTTCTACTCGCCATCTCCCATTTTTCTATTTCCATATCTCATCCTTCTGTCTTTCCCTGGGAGAGGCGTGGAGCGAGTGATGGCAGTGGCAGAGGAGAGGGAACAGAAAAATCCTAAATCAAAGCACTCAATTATAGGGCTGCAGTAATTATGGGAGCCCTTGAATTGAAGTGCTCTCCGAGGAGAGATGGATAGATATATGGATGATGCATGAGGGGCGGGACAGATAGGTAAATAAATGAATATGCCACACAGAAATACAATGTAGCCTCTGGGCCCCGGGACGACATAAATACACGTATTAATCGATAGGTTGCAAACCATCCCGATGCAATTAAAAGGGTATTGAGTGCAATGGGCCACCTTGGGCTTGGGAGTGGGCTTTGGTCGGCGGTAATGGGTCAGGGCCCTGACCTGTGGGAGGGTTATGGCCCCCTGGTCCTCACTCGCCTGTGGCCTGTGCGTGTTGAAATGCTGAGGGTCAGTCCATAAAGGGACTGCAGTCTCTGTGGGGCCCTTCACTGGTCAATAAGACTGAATGAGTTTTTTCTCTAAACTACTCCACTGCTGATACCACCACCAGCACCTGCCTGCAGAGCCATTTTTTTCCAGTGCAGTTGCTTTTATTTTAAAGATAGATGAAGTTTTATTTTTGCTTCGCTCTATTTTAAGTAATTCATTGTTTATTTCCGCGTCGTTCTCTGTTCTTTTGAGACGTGTCTATCACGGGAGTTATCCGTCTTCGCAGATAACGGCGGCGCGCGTGTGGCCACGTACACACGTGTGTGTTTAGGTGTCTCAATGCATACGTGTGTGTGTGTGTGTGTGTGTGTGTTCGACTGGCTCCAAATCCATCCTCGTATTAGCACATGCAGGAAGTTTGTCATGGGCCCTCTGCTGTGCCAGAGCTCATTTGGTTGGATGTGAAATTTATCACAGATGTTCCACCTCCCTAACCAGGCCTGTCTGCCAGAGACTACAAACAAAAGACGCCTCCACGAACACAGATAAAAACCACAAAAGCCGTCCTCTGTCTGCAGAGATAACGCATTATTAGTGCGAGATTTAGATCGAAATCAGGGAATGTACTTACAATAAATGCATTTTAAGATGGGGGCTATAGGTAAGACGTGTATTATATTAAGTCATGAAATGACAATGTCACCAGAGATTTAAGCAAACGGGCTAAATTGAAATACTGGCTTCACTGATAACAGTTTATTCACAACTTACATTTCCATGTGCGGGCTGCAAACCCTGTTTATGTTCTGTGGTTTGCTCTTTCTTTGGGTCTGTTACTCCACCACCACCCAAAAACACAGGGAATCAGCGAAAAAGCCTCACCACTCCTCTCAAAAATGTCTTGACCAGAGGGGAACAACACACCAGACCAGGCTCTATCCAACTGCAATCTGAACACAGAGAGAGCATTTTAATCCCAGGTGTAAAGGGGACCTGAGTGTGCTTCAGAAAGTCTGGCAACTATGCCCTTAAAGGTTTTGAACTGGGATTGCGGTCATCTTTTTACACACTAAGGGTTTATCCTCCACATGAGGGTCACGGGATCATGGTGGTCAAACCCAGTTGATGCAAGGCAAGAGGACTGTACTTTCCCCAAGAGAGAGTCCATGCGCACACGGGGAGAACATACTAACGCTATATAGAACAACTATAGAGTTGTGCTATAGCCACTACTGTACACATTTTACACATATCAACATATCAGGACCACAAGCCTTAGATAAAAAAACAAGAAAGTATAGTCCTAAATGGTTAAATAGACGGGACATTGCTCCACTTTGCAGCGTTGAGGCTCATGTTTGTGATTAATGTGCTTCAGTCACAGGTTGACGGTGTCAGAGGGAGTGATGCGATTTACTGGCTTCCATCTCTACCGGTGTGAAGTCAATCTCCGTGGAAGGTCAGTGGCCCCCGCGCGCACATTAGCGTCTTCTAATCCCCATCCGTCACATCAGGCCAGCACCTCGCAGGAGGTTACTGGAGTCCATGGAGGAGACTTTGATGAGGGACGTGAAGAAGACACACAACCTTGCGGTGAGACGCCTTCATCTTCTTCTCCAGTTGGGGTTGACTTTGAGATCTTTCCCTTCAGCCCTTCTTTTGAGAAGCATATGCTGTGTCAAAATGACCCGAAATAGAAAAGTACAAGATGGTGAAGTTTTCCTATTCACCCCTTTTTGGACAAATGGGAAAACAGCTTCATGGAAAATATGTTTTTATAGTCAAGACTGGTTTTGATCAAAGGATCAAAATCACTGTTTAAAACAGAGGTGTCAAACTGGCGGCCGTGGACCACATGTGTCCCTGTGATTATGAAAACACGGCCCCGACCTCCTCTTCCCTTAAACACAGCTGCCACTGAGGTGACAGAATATAGACAGACGATTATACTAAATATGTTTGTTATTATGTCATTATGTTGTCCACGTTTAAATATTTACTTAATTTTCCATTTATTTCTCTGTCTTTGATATTTTGCACCATTGTTAAGTCATTCCATATCAAACACTTTGAAATTCTGTGAAATATCATCACAAATGTCTTAATAGTGACATCACACACACGTTGTGTTATCATTTTAAGTCAAGGCAGCTTTATTTGTATAGCACATATCAGACACAAGGACAACTCAATGTGCTTTAGCTCACATTGCCCACACAACAGTTGTGTTTCCCCACTGTGTTTACTCTGGACCCGCCCCTCTCCTGGCCAGACTTGACGCTCACTGGCCCAAGGTCATTTGAGGTTAACACCCCTGGTCTACAAGAACCCATTCAGACCTGGTATTAACATCCTTCCTGGGTGAAACAATTTGTCCTTAATGTGTCCTCAGATTCAGAGTGTCCACATTCCTGCCCATGCCCACTTAGTACCCTTTCAAGGCTACCTGGGTCCTAAGTAGGTAAATGATGCAGGTCCTGGCCTCAGTAACATGGGAAGCTCATGTGGGCAAACACAAGTGGGGGCCACCATGGAAACCATGGACAAATCCACTTGGGACCTCCTTGATTCACCGAGGAATACAAAGTGTGAACAGTCGTACTTAAATCTGTCCACATGTGATCGCATCACCGAGGACGGATTTTAATAATAGGTCCAAACCGGGACCTAATATAATGTATTATGTTTGTGAGTCAATGTCCCAGGAAGCAGGACATGGGTGTCTGCCTTTCATAATTGCATACGTCTCTTCCTTCTCTATGCTAAATACAGACTGATTGATTGTGTGACCAACTGATTGATCGGCGGCTGAGGAGCCGCTTTTTCATTGCAAACTGTAATGATTAGCTCCCCCCGCGCCCTCGCTCCATCTTAATACCACCTCCTTTAATAGAATCATTTGTATTTCCCTTCTGCTCTTGTCTCCATCTCTTTCTCATCTACACAAATGCACACTCCATCGCTCCTCCTGCTCTGTCCCTCATTGTCTTCCGTGGGCAGGAGGGGGTTCAGTCTGCCACACAGTCGCTTGGCTCCTGAAGGACGACAGTGGTAGACAGGTAATCTTTTAATCTCCTCCTCCATCTCTCTTCCTTTTTACTCCATTCTTGGCTAAAACATTTCATATTCTAATCGACTCGCACGCGCGTCACATCCCCCACAGCACCTCTTCATACCTTTCTATAGATCCATCAAACTCACCAACAAACGGCTAAGTTTATTTAATTTTTTCCTCTATTTTTTAAGAACTTTTTTTCCCCTGGATTTCAAATACAGCGTGTACACCCTCTTCCTGTTGCCTTCTCTCCCCCCCACACCTCCTTCTCTTCCCTTCACTCTTTGCCTGGAGGTTAGCGCTAAACGTGCATCATTCAGCGAAAAACAAAAGGAGTGAATTGATTGGGTTATCAGCCGCTGCTCTGGTGGACCCTTTGATCAGAACTGAAAAGCAGCGCTACATGTCAGAATTCTGCTTCAGCAGCTCTTTCTGAGTTTTACAATTACTACACGCCACGGTCACATCCAAACTTTCCCCTCCCTCCCTCCCTGTAGTCTTAGGGTTAGGGCCTGAAGCGATGAGCGTTATTATGGCTTTTCCTGCGTTTCCCCGCCCTCTGAGCATAAAGTGGGGAGATTGTGTTATAGGGAAATGTGCTGTTGCTACTGTAACATGCAATTCAATGCTGCTCCTATGACCAGGGTTTCACGGAGAAATGCAACCGTTCACTTTTTTTTCAATTTCAGTCTGATTCTGATACCTGGTTTTGGATATCTGCTGATACCAATACTGATATTATTACATATTTATAATTCATAAAAAAACCCCATCCCATATGGATGCTGTTATACTCACAAAAATCGAACAGAGTTGGAAACGAATAAATAAAAAAAGACTATGTAGTTCACGTAAGTTCAATTAACAGTAAAAGTATGACAAATTAAGTTATTTTAAATTTTATACTTTCAGTCTTTGGGGAAAAGTGTATTTGGCAGCTCAGAAGAAAAGCATCCCTGGCATTGTGATGTAGAAAAATATATTAAAAGAAACGATATGATATGATGATATAATAAAGAAAGGAAATATGAAACTAAATTCAAATGTAAAATAAAGAAAATAATAAAAAGGAAGCAAAATACGTCAATAAAAGAGCGCGATCATAAATTAAATAAGGTCACAATGAGGGTAGAAATGCAACCTATAATAACCTATAAAAACAAAAGAAACAATGGCATATTCATTTATTATTAATCAATGGCATAACTTTAACATTAACTCAATGAACATGATGTCATGTCAGAGATGTTTACTTAAAAAGGAGTCTATTCACACACACACACCAATCTGTGACAGTGAAATTTACTTGTGTATTTAACACATCCATAAAGCAGGAGCACGAGCAGTTGGGATTTCATGCAAACAATTGTTTTAACTTGTAACTGGTGGCTGTAATATCTCATCAAGTCAAGTTTTTTAAATTAAATTATTTTTCTAGTGTAAAATGTGCTTGCCCAGATTGTTTTTGGCAAAAAATAAAAACAACTTCCCAGAAATTAGGCTAGTTTCACAATAACTGTCGCCCACTCAGATGTCCCTCTGTGACCCGTGACCTTCTAAATGTCGAGATTCCCCTCTCTGCGCAGAGATACGGACAACGGCAAGAGAACAAATGAATCTCCAGATGAGTTGACCTTGAACTCAGAGGAAGTGGTGAAACTTTGCACTTCATTAATAACCAGGCAGCGTGGGGTCAGCGGGTCAGCGAGGAGCAGCGCTGTTGTTGCCACGCTCTGCTTTTCTCAGGCTCTGACCGCAACCTGCAAGGTCAACGGCAACAATAGCTTTGGCTCGGCGGTGACCTGATGAGAGGCACTCGTCAGATTAATGTGCGCTCTATTACGGTAAACGCACATTTGAGGAAAACCACTTTGGAAGAACAATGCGGTCAGGAAAAAAAAAAAACGGAGGAAGTTCGCTGAAAAAAATAAATGCTCGAGATTTCAGATATAACACGCGCGCAGAGTCACACACACACACACATGCTAAAACAATAGAGCAGTCCTTTTCTTTTCTCTTTACCGAGAGCCTAAGGGTCCAGGCTTCCAAACAGTCACCTCGCTTCCTCAGTAATTGGCTAGCTGGTACTTAAGGCCAACAGCTTTTAATAAGCAATAGAGGCTGGAGCCAAACTGACAATAACTGCTGCCCTACATCAATTATTGGATACATATCCATCACCTGCTGACTTATATGTGACCCCAGGCACCTGCCAGCTGAGGTATTGACTGGCCAGCTCTCCCCAGTGCAAGTGACAACTTCCATTTGCAATCACATTTATTAAACGGCTGTTAGAATGAGTGAAAGTGCGGGCCAGCCCACGCTGCTCCGCCAGCTCTTATTAATCTGAAAGCCGCCAAAGGAACGTATGAATGTCTGAAGTGGGCAGATATGAATAAGTCCACTCGCTCGCTCGCTCGCTCGCTGCTCCGCCTGCATCAGCGAGTGTGTTGCATCCTCTGGTCGCCGAACACTGGTCCGGTGATCATTTTTGGCCAAGAAGAGACGTTCAATTTATGAGCGTACAAGAACAGGTGCGCATGTGACTCGTTAACATGAGCAATACAATTACTTTTAATGGCATTTGTACACTGTGCTGTTTGTGCAAGTCCAGCAGGTCTTCTCAGGGAAGTGCTGCTATAGAAACTAGGGCAACACATATATATATATATACATACACAGTAGGTTCCCGACGCCAAGTATCCATCCAAAAATTAAAAAGAGAGAGAGGGGGAGGGAGAGAGAGAGTACAGGCCGGATAAATCAAGTAGAAATAGAAGTTAATGTAGTTAAATTTCTCATGAAAGTAATCATGAGGCTACAGTGCTTTTGCAGTTCGTTCAACATCAAGTCTGTGTGTATTTTTTTCACAAAACCACATCTTATATTCTCGCCCTCCAAGAATCTGGGGTTTTTTTGCTTGTTATATTTTACTCTTCTATTATATTATTTCTTGTTCCTGCATCTCCTCAGATGATTTGTTTTTCGGCCTCATTCCTGGTCTGTCCCTATTGCTGTGTTTCCATGACGGTAATGTTTGGTCTGGTACAGTACGGCACAGTTTGGAATGGTAAAGTCCTGGGTCAGGCTTGCGTTTGGCGGGGTGTGGGCGGTGCCCATTGGCCATGTAGCGTGATGTTTTACCATAAATTATGACATAGGCTCTTTTTTCCTGCTCGGTTTGTGGCTGTTTGTCTCAACTAGACGGGAAGCAATCAGCTGACTATTGTGGGTGGAGCCGGTCTAACCACACCTGTACCCCAAAGGCAAGAGTATCAAAGAATGGAAGAGTTGGGGGGGGTCAGTTATTTTGGTACTGTTCCTAATGGAAATGTATTATTAAGCTTTGACCCAAAGGGAACTGTTCTACTTGGTGGAAACATAGCTTAGCTTAATCCCTACATAATCAGTAACAGAGCTGGCTCAGAGAGTTCAGTAGGCCTGCCTCAGCTTCACGGCGCCTTGTCTCACTCACAGTGCTGTGGGGAGTGGCTACAGTAGAGTGGCAAAAGCCAATGTAGTGCCGTGTGAGTGAGAGGGGGAGTGGCTACAGTAGAGCAGCAAAAAGCCAATGTAGTGCCGTGAGTGAGAGGGAGTGGCTACAGAGGCAAAAGCCAATGTAGTGCCGTGTGAGTGAGAGGGAGTGGCTACAGAAGAGCGGCAAAAGCCAATGCAGTGCTGTGTGAGTGAGAGGGGGAGTGGCTACAGTAGAGCGGCAAAAGCCAATGATGTGGTGTGTGAGTTAGAGGGGGAGTGGCTACTGTAGAGCGGCAAAAGCCAATGTAGTGCTGTGTGAGTGAAAGGGGGAGTGGCTACGGTAGAGCGGCAAAAGCCAATGTAGTGCTGTGTGAGTGAGAGGGGGTAGAAAAGCCAATGTAGTGCTGTGAGAGGAGAGCAGCAAAGCCAATGTGGTGCTGTGTGAGGCAGAGCGCAAAAGCCAATGTAGTGCTGTGTGAGTGAGGGGGAGGCAGAGCGGCAAAAGCCAATGTAGTGCTGTGTGAGTGAGAGGGGGAGTGGCTAGCGCAAAAGCCAATGATGTGCTGTGTGAGTGAGGGGAGTGGCTACAGTAGAAAAGCCAATGATGTGCTGTGTGAGTGAGAGGGGGAGTGGCTACAGTAGAGCGGCAATAGCCAATGTGTGCTTCTTTTAGCGAGATATTTAACAATATTACTATTACTAAGACAATGAAGCGACAACTCCAGGGTTTACTATAGGGGGAGGAGTCTGGGACAACAAGCCTCGCACTGGTTGGGTGTCCAGTAGTAGCTGGTGGTTGACCAAAGAGGCCGTAGACATGCCAATTGTTATGTCTCAGTACCCATAATACTTTAATGAACACTCAAATAGGGCACACATCGTATATACTAGAGCTATAGGAAGAGATGGAAGAGGAACACATCACTGCCACTGACGAGGTGCATGATAAACTGTTACAAACGTGCATATCAACGTGATAGTCGTCTAGCTATAAATGATGCATTTTATTACACATAATGTCCATATGTCCATGTCTGTGATCACCAGAAAAGAATATTTACAATATGGTACGCTAAATATTGTGTCATTTATATGTCATTTCATGCAATAATGCCAGGAATAACTTGTGGTGGTAAGAAAATATGTTTTTTTAGTGTTGCAACAATATCCCCCCAAAAGGTTTTTTTAGAGTTGGATACTGATATTACAACCTACATTATCAGTCCTTAGTCTTTTTGTTTTGCATTTTTCTTCTTTTATCTCAAAATGTGTCCACATAGCTCACACTTTAGGTCACATGATGTTGGTGGGGCACATTTATGTGATATTTATGGTTTCTGGATCGATTGAATTTGACATTTTTCCTGTTCTGATACCCGATCGAGTGATTTTGACCAATGTTGGACAAATACTGAATATCGTATCAACTCATCCCAAATCCACAACAATCTTCCATCATCTCAGTATGTTTTCTCTTCACTGCCAACCCTTCCTCCTCCAGTTGAGTTTTTCTGTCAGAAATGCTAAAAAGTCACGTACAGTATGAAACAATCTGCCAAAACGTCACGTTCAAGCTTGTAATTCTGTTGACTCTTCAGTCTTTAGAAATGTGACAAAGTTTCCCCATGGTTTTGCAGAAAAATCGCAGCAGCATTTTCTTTTCTTTCTTTCTCTCCGGGAAAGGAGGCTGTTGAGATGCACGACTGGCGTCGCAGAATAATCACGACCAAGGTGTTGAAGTAAACATGGATGCTGGAGTTAAAGAGAGAGACAGAGAGTCGCGGGCAGTCTGGAGCAGTGAAATGATGGAGGGCCTGCTGAAAAGCCGCGTCCTCTCTCCTTTCTGCTCCCATCCTCTCTTTCCCCCCCACTCCCCCTCCTTCTCCCCTCATTCCCTGCCCCGTTGAATTATGCCTCCCATAATTGGCTTCAGTGGCGCTTAAAGCAAACAGTTTAAATAAGTAAAAGGCACTTGGATGAGGAAGCAGGGCCTTGCAATTATTGGAACTACATCAGTCAGGGTGCTGCTCTACACTCGGGTTCTTCCCTCATCCCCCCCTTTTTTCTCTCTTTTCACTTTAACTTATTGTCTCCTGTGTGTAGATTTTTTTTATTGGTGTAAAAAGAAAAAAAAGAAAAAGATGCAGTGATGATGTCACATGTGTGCGCGCTTGGGTGTGACAGACTGAGCCAAGGTAGCGCTGAGCTGACCTGACCTGACGGGGGAGTAATAGTCAGCCCACAGGTACAGAACCCTTTATCTAATGACCGTGCCTGTTTAATCACGTGTCGCGCTGACATGTTTATATGGCTGAACTTTGCGTTGCCGTCAGAGATGGAGAAGAGCGAAGACTGCGACGCAGCCTCACAGGGGCCCCGGGGCACGCCTGGCCCTTTACCTCCTATCCCACACCTATTATATGCTAATTACAGCCATTCCTAAACCACGCTTAGAAGAAGTTAATTTAGTGGGCCATTATGCCAGTCTATATATCAGTTTGCTGTGTGTAGGGCCCTTGTGTGGCTGTAGGAGAGGTGTGGAAGTGAGGATGAGAGGGTGCAGAAAATGGGTGACTTTATGTCTCTCAGGGGAGGGCAGAGTGGCAGGTCTACTGACTGGATTATTTTTCTGACTGAAATGGAAAGGCACTCATTTTGGGTCAAATACAAAAAGCTGTAACTGACAGTTCCTGTAAGAAAATTGAAAAAGTACTGTTGTTTGAAATTCAGAAAAGACGGAAATGTGAATTAATGGCAAGTGGCCTGAATTATAAAGTGCTTTTTTGTTCTTAATGACCAGTCAAAGCTGATTTACACTACAGAGTTGCCATTCACCCATTCATACAGCAGTTTTTTGTGTATCACACATATTTTATACAACGTGAGGTTGAGTGTCTTGTCTCTCCAAATTTGTCCACATAAACAGATGGTAGTCATAGACTATTGCAGATGAAAAGGACTCAAAAATATATTGTAATTAAAACAGTGCAGGGAACAGGGAAAAGACTTGATCATGGATTATGATGAACAGCTCACGCAGTAAACTGATTGTGGTGAATTTCCATTTTCAGGATACTTGTGCATGGAGAAAATTGAAAAGCTCATGTTAGTGGCTTAAAAAAACTCTGTATTTCTCGGGGTCGTACAGCAGATGTTCCTTATATACTCGATTTGGAAGAGATTTTTACGCCAGATGATGCTGGACTTCCATTTATCCTGGGTTTGGGACCGGCACTGGGAGTGAACTGGATTAAAATATTGCTGAAATTGTGCTTAATTGACTTAACGCTGCATGTAATGTGTTCAATTTCATGTCACATGATGAGCGGAGACGACAGCATGACAATAAGAGACTGTAAAAAAATTATACGTGTTGAAAATCTACTGACAAGGTGATGAAGAGAGAGAAACAACTTGACTGAAGTTCAATTGCTGAACTGTGGTTGAGACCTTTTTGAGAGGGGGTAGGGAGCTCTTTTAAGTTTGGTTATGTTTTCTCCTCAGGAAACCCAGATGTCATGAACTGCATTATCGGGTTTTAACATGAAGTTTACAGACTTTAAATAAGAATTGAATTATGAAAAAACTAGCTGCACCATTGTATATTGTATTTACATTTAACATGCTTCCCTAAACTCCGATTACAAATTACATATACATGTAATATTATACATAAATACAGTACATTTCTTACATATGTGTATATTTTGATGATCCTGGGAACAATTATGATACATTCTGTCAAGTGCCACACGCCAGTGTAGTGGTTAGCACTGTTGGCTTACAGCAAACAGAAACGTGAAAAGGGCATTTTCTGTGTCTTTGCATGTCCTGCCCCAAGTGTGTGTTGTTTTTCTCTGGGTTTCTCCAAGTTTCCTCCGACAGTGCAAAAACATGCAGAGGTGCTTTGGAAACTCTAAATTGCCCATAGGTGTGAGAGTGAATGGATGTTGCTGTGATGGACTTGCGAACCTACCCTGCCCTTCACCTCTGTGTCAGCTGGGTTTGGCACCAGCAGCAAATCCCGACCCCAATCCACCAGTGGATGGATAGATGGACATTTTGTTCCTGATTTTGATTCATCTGTGACATGTTTGTCTGAGCTCTCCGGGTTCTCCGGTTTCCTCCCACAGTCCTAAGACATGCAATATGGGTATTAGGTAAATTGGACACACTAAATTGACCATAGGTGTGAGTGTGTGAGTGGACGGTTGCCCTATGTCAGCCTAGATTGGTACAGCACCCACCGTGACCATCATGTGGAGGATAAAGGATGGATGTTTGTCTGTGTATTGCTTAGGGTTAATTCCACTAACTATAGGTTGTTTTATATTGAATTTCGCTCACGTTCATCCTCGAGTATATTGATATTGGGTAAGCTCCTGAAGCTCTAGTCGGTAGCATAATCCAAGAGATCGCTCTGTTGTTTTCATTCATGTATTCTGAATACTGTCACTTAATCTGTGTGTTATTTCACAACTTTCAACACAAAATCATTGTGTGGTTCTCTGAGGGGGGAGGGGAGGGCAAAAAACAGGCATGTGGGGATCTGTACTACATGCGGGGGAGGTTGCTACGGTGCAATGGGGACATGAAATCAAACGGGGGGAACATGGCGGTTAAGAAATCTAAGGGGACGTTTGGGCCCTGTGGAGAAGCAGAGAGGAGCAAAGGGAATGCTGGGATGTGGAAGACGAGGAGGGAGGGAGGGAGGGAGGGAGTCAGATAAATGCCATAGTGGAGACAGAGTGCTGATAGAAAAGCAGGTCCCTGCTCTGGGGGGGTAATTAAAAGGGTTTCCTCTTATCTGTGTTAGTGACACTCTGGCACAGTCCACATACATGTGTACACTGAGAGTGTGTGTTCGAGTCTGACCACGTGTCTGTGGACATGCGTGTGTGTGTGTGTGTGTGTTTATTTGAGGCTAAGGCTCTGCTGTGGCTCTACCTCCAGGAGGCAGGATGCTATAACTCCATCACCTCCACGCTATCGACTCCCTCTAAGGGGGGATCGATACTGGAATGATGGCCCTCCTATGTCTTCCCCATCCATCCGCTCAGCCATTGAGTGTATGTTAATGTTATGAATTATCGAGAGAACAGTTACTATTGATTGGCCGGGGATTATTGGTGGGCTGCGTAGCAAGATGGGGGGGTGAGGGGGTGAGGCAAGGCTGGGGAATGGCGGGCCGTAAGGGAAGGACAGGTCAAAATCCTGCAGAGATGTTTAAGTATCTACTAAGACTCTTAACCTCTGAAGGACTTGGGGTCAGAGGTGACCTGGAGGGCAAGGCTGACTTGTTTGATGTTTCCAACGCGGCCCATCCTCCCCGCAGCCCCTCAACACACAAGAGCGACCCTGTTCAGAGCTCGCTGTTGTCCCATTTTTACACTCAGACCCACATTCTCTTCATCTCTCTCTTGCTCTCTCCGCCCTGCACTTGCCGTTTCCTGACTCTATCACAGGTCAGTGTTTGATTGTTTACCTTCGCATGCATTAGTCAGATCGGACACCCAGATACCTGAGGCAGATTATTTATGTAAAGGGAAGGGTCCCTGAGACACTTTGTCCTTTATTATTCAGGAATATTTCCCTCCCTTTTGTCTGATGTTTTTTCATCTGAACGACGCGCATGACTTGGAGAGCGAGCTGAAGACGGGGAAGATTAAAGCCTGCACACCTGATACTGTAAAAACACCAGACCTCCACCCCTCTGGGAGGCATATAAACACTCAGTCATACATTCATACACACAATCATGCTCGAATACACTCACAATCTCCACATTGTATGGTTTGGATTGACCCCCAGTTCTCACAGAGCCCAGGAGGGAAGACAAAGAGGGGAAAAAGAGGACTTTCCCAGGCAAATGCTGAGTTTATTCAGCTCAGGGAAATTCTACAGACTATGGGTCATAGCAGGAAACATTTAGTATTTGACAGGTGATAATCACATGAATAGAAATCTACTTGGAATTTAAAGCCATTTGCCAAAGCTAACAGGTGGCCTCGAGACCCTTCTTCTCCTCTGAGGTTCAACAGAAGCGCCGCAATGATGTGTGTCTTTTTTTTTTTAACGTGCGCAGCAAACACTATAAGTGCCACTCTGTGATATAGTGTGGTATACTGTATTTAGCCCATTCAACAGAGCACAAGTACAAGAGGAAGGATTGCGCTTGCCAGCAGCTCTTTATGGTCCCACAAAATTCTTCACGTCTTGAACGAGTTGCTGAGCAGTCAGATCACAAAAGTTAGAGCCAAGAAGCTGAACCCAAGCAGAGATCTTCTATACATATATATGTTTATTCGGCATAAAAAAAGCACATTTAAGTGTGCGTGTGTGTGTCTTTCATTGTACAGGGGCCAGATCCACCCGTTATTAAATATCTGTATCTTATTATATCATATGTAATTTTTATTTTTTTATTTTATTTATTCATTTTATTTCAGTCCTCAAAAAAAAGTTCATTCACAAACACACCTAAAAAAGAAAATCCCACAACATGAATGAAAAGGAGCAGAAGAAAAACATGCTGGCTTTAATGATCCCTTTAAATGTAATATGAGATGTAGTGTATTAGCCAAAAAAAAAGCAATATATAAACAAAACATAATTAAAGAGCACCATAAGGGGAATATGAAGTAGCTGTTGACATCATACATGTTAAGCCAATAACTATCATACAACATCTGAGAGTATTCTTTTTGTAAATTAAGTTTTTAAGGGAGAAACTGACTCATCTTTTATATGCGTTTATATACTACTCCTGTGTGTTTTCTCACCTCTTATGCGCGTGAGACACCAAGTGACTGAATGGATGATGAAGTTAATGAAGTCTGATGGAAAGGCCTGATGAGGTGCTCATAATCTGCTCTGGTGCAGGATATTGTTACCGAACCCACATTCCCAAAGGTTTCATACACAGAGAGTGCCAAACTGCTCATGGAGGTGTGTCTCATCACAGACAGAAGAGTCCCGTTATGTAACTGCCATTTATCTTTATTGTTTCTGGCCATGATACATTTTCCCCCCCCTTACGATTGCAACAATCAGCCATTTTGAAATACTCGTAATTGAAAACAAACATGTTTTTTTGCACGAAGGCAAAATGAAAAATAAGAGCGCAATGTGTATGGCGATGAGTACAGTGGTGTCTCTGAGGGGTTTGTGTCTGTGTACTGTCAAGTGTTCTCCGCTCTGAGCCCATGGACATTTACTGGCAATTGATCCTGTGTTAGTCATAAATTAACGCCGCTCTGCTCCCCACCTACGCCTGACTGTGTTCTCATCTCGCTCATCCAATCAGTAGGCTACAAGCACACACACACACACGCACGCACACACACACAGGTTTGCACAGCTGTTCTTCTAATGACACTTCACTGACTTACATTCATTTCCTGGAGACTTACTCTAACCTTAACCATTACCACTACTTCCCTCCCCAAAGCTACCTAACCTTAACATTAACCTGCCCCTAACATCATCCTCACCATTCAACATATCCTCTCCTAAAAATGTAAAATCTTACATTATGGGGACTTGACTTCTGTGCACATACTGTGGCTGTGTAAACAGATTTAGGTCTCCACAACATTGGTAATTCCTGGGACTGCATTGTCTTACTTTATGGCCCTTTTCTACTATGGTCCTGGCTCGTCATGGCCTCGCCTCGGCACCAGGCGGTTTGGGTTGCATCTCCACTACAAAAACGGTACCTACTCAAAAACACTGAACATAAAAAATATGTTTGTGATGCCAGCCGCTGGTTGCAATCAGCAGTAACTAAACACACCAGAATATTGAGATTTGAGACATTTCCCTGGTAGTTCTTGGAGATACCCAAGTTTTTAGGATTGTCTTTTTTACTCTCTTGCTGTGGCCGGCAGTCTGGCGATGTCACGCATAGTACCTTAGTGATGCCCATGAACATATACGATTGGAAACAGTGAGGCTGTGTCAAATGTAAAACACAATGGTCCCTGATCCTGATGGAGTTCATCCAGGAGCTCAATTTGCTCAGATCAAAGCCTCTGGGTTCACACTGAAATAATGAAGCAAATAAATAAATAAATAAATAAATAAATAAAAGAGCAAAACCCAGTCATTACTATGTGTTAGTCCACAGGCGGTAGGCACTAGTTGAATATAATGTACGTAAATAAAGTAATTTTTGAGTAGTGCATTGGTCATCAACTGTTGGCCCATGGGCCATAACTGGCCCGCCAGTTATTAATGTTTTTTTTTTTATTATTATTATTATTATTATTTGCTTATCTTCACAAATAAGACACATAATTCAGTGCCTTCTATTCTGAAAGAAGATGAGCTGAGTCAAAGAGCATGTTTAAGACACTAGTAACAGTTTGTGGCATTTTCAAATTACTAGGTAAAAAGGTAAAAAACAAACAGGTTTTGCTTGATGAAGATATACTATTTTGGTCCAGTATTCAATTGCTCAAAAAATATTCACTTGCCGAGTGATATAGTATAACTTTCGGGGCAAACCTCCAATAAAACATCAGAGTCACTTTAGGATCACGGCGACTCACTGCTGTTTGTGTGAGTCGAACAAAACCAGACACCAAGACAATTCCCATGATCATCGCCTGCTTCATAACACCATCGAACTAGATAGTTTGTTATTTGAGTTTGTATAAAACTCACCAAAATTGTGGGCACATCATGACCTGCAAATATTTTGACCTGACTGAGTTTCAGGGTGAGCTGATGGGTTTTGTGGTCAAAAACAGATGAATGAATGAACAATGAATGAATGAATTCATTACAGGGTGTGGTCTACATTTGCTATACTCTTACATAACAAATTATTGGTGACCTCTCTCTAAGCCGGTGGTCTCAAAATCTCGGCTCGTGGACCATGTGATTTTTTAAAGCCAACTAATTCATATCATGTTATTTTGACAACGTTGAACACAGCACAAGTTGCTACAAGCAGCATGGAGCTATAACATAGATATGATACCATACAAAATATGCTTGTTAGCTTTTATCATAAACAGTGAGCAACAATGATACAGTATAAGGTCACATGTATCGCAATATTTAGTGTGAAATTACATATATTAGCTTGTTAGGTGTTGTAATTGTATTTTTTTTTTTTTCTTTTTAGGTATCATTCTGTATCATAACAAATACATTTACTGTGAAATTATGTGAATATCAATTGCATTATCATGATTATCATGACACCCCAGACATGGGGGTGTGATAATACAAATAACAATACTTTTCCTGATGAAAATTTCTATTTATCACTTAATATCTCTTAGTGACACCTGATATTAAAGTAAAGATGAAATAATTGGCCCTCTAATTGACTGAAAATGTATCTGCAGCTATTTTATTTTATTTTCCCATCACCTTGACTGGGAAAAATTGTATTAGCTGAACATCTACATTGTAAGAGAACAAAAGATGCATAAGAATAACATTTAAAAATACATGAATTGTCTTCTTTAGCATGTAATAAATGGTGCCACCAAAATAAGGGCTCATATTGTCTGGGGGTGGGGGTTGGGGGTTGGCTACAAAACAAGAGAAATGTGGGAACAGGTCAAATTTAGTTAGTTCATTACATTTCCAATAAAACGTAACTAACCAGTGAATAACTCCAAACCAGTCTTTTAATAAGTTCATAAATAGTGAGCCAGAAGAGACGGCGAGGAGGGGGTTCAACAGGGGGGTCCTAAATAAAAGTTGCTGCATGCGAGGGCATATATCAGGCTCCTGCTATAAAGCCTGCCCTTTAGGGTGGGGAGTAGTGGGAGTAGTTGACTCCTGTCTGCTGATAGAGAGTCCTAAATCACTCAGTCCCCGACCCTGCCAGTCTCGCACACATGCTCGCACACTCGCGCCCTCGTAAATGTCACCTGTTAATCTGGCCTCAAGTGCTGCTCAGTGCACTCACCCATCAACAACCCGGGCTTTGAGGAGAGATGCTCATGAGCATGGAGAGAGGAAACATGTCGCTGAGAGACACATTATGGCAACACACACCATGTTATCATAATGAAAATCTTAAAATTTGTCAATATCATCACAGTAAATATCAGATAATTAAAGACCAGGTTGTTGCTTCACAGTTGAGGTTGAATAAATCAATTAAATGTGCTTTTAAATCTAAAGGTTACTCATATATGATAACAGAGAATGATACCTTAACGACACCCCCTTTATCCTTACCACAGTGTGAAAATGTAAAGTTAAATTAACCAAGAATGCAGGAAAATAAAAGAATAACAAAAACAATTCAAATAATACAAAAACAAAAGTACATATACTTAAGCAGATCAGACATGCATACATAATTATTCAAGTACAGCAGATGCTCTCATTACAGCTTATACAAAATTTCGATGTGTGTATCTTTGCATTTTAAAACGACAATACTGAGCTAGCTAATAACAATGTAGCCACATGACGTTCTGAAATGCACAGTGGATTATTAAAGACAGCGTCCAGCATTTTAATCCATGTATGTGACTTCGAATAAACACTAATTTAACGTAGATTAACAACATTAATGAAAACTCACCCCATGAGAAACTGAAAAGTTCCTATTCCTGCAGACTTCATTGCCTCCCATCAGATAAGAGGTTTACATTACATTACATTGCTTTCTTTCCATCATTGGCCGCTTGGTGGATGTTGTCATCTCAGAAATAACCACTTATTCCCATGTCCTGCCACTCTCTTTCGGCCTAGCTTAAACGCTAACGTGTTAGCTATAAACGCCCGCTAGCTTAAACGCTAACGTGTTAGCTATAAACGTCCGCTAGCTTAAACGCTAACGTGTTAGCTATAAACGTCCGCTAGCATAAATGCTAACGCGTTAGCTATAAACGTCCGGTACCTTAAATGCTACCGAGTTAGCGATAAACGTCCGCTAGCATACGAAGTACTACCCCGATGTAGTTAATTCTGCCGTGCGTTTTTCCTCGTACATCTTCATTTAACTGTGAAAACACGCGCAGCTTCTCCAATCACCGGTAACATTCATAAGCACCTGTAGCAGTGAGGCGCCTCCAGCAGCTGCATAGTAAGTAGCCATGTGTTTCCTCTGTGAGGAGCAGCTGATTGGCCGAAAACACAACAAAAGCACTGGAATGTGATATCACCGCACCCTCACTAGGATTCACAGCTATCACACAACCCTAATTCAAATATAAATAATATAATACAAAACTTCAATTTTCATAATTTAGAAAAAAAAAAAAAAAAATCCCTCATTTTGTAAAAAATAAAAAAATAAATGTATTGTCTTTGTTTACTCGTATTATGCTGGGCACACTTTGTTGCTGGTTTAGCCGTGGCGGGTCACATATTTATGAAGACACTTGAGACATACAGAGTCAATGTGACGACATAATGAGTTTTTAAATATGTTTTATGGAGAGAAAAAGACATGTATATTAAAAACAATAGAGAAACATTTCTTTGAAGATGCTGTGTTTTATCCCCAAGTGTTTCTGCAATGAGAAAGCATATTTATTGCATACATGTTTTCATGTGCATGGGTTTATCTGCACAGTTTTTGACAGATCAATCTGTCAATCTGTACGGTACTGTATGTTCTCATTACATGTTGGTAAGAATATACCCACTGATGACATCACAGAAAATGATCAGATTTTACAGAAATACCTATCTGTTAGCGGCACACGGTGGTGTAGTGGTTAGCACTCTCGCCTTGCAGCGAGAAGACCCAGGTTCGTGTGTGCGTGGGTTCTCTCCGGGTTCTCCGGCTTCCTCCCACAGTCCAAAAACATGCAATGTGGGGAATAGGTAAATTGGACACTCTAAATTGACCATAGGAGTGAGTGTGAGAGTGAATGGTTGTTTGTCTCTAGTTGTGTGTGGCCCTGCGATGGACTGGCGAACTGTCCAGGGTGTACCCCGCCTATCGCGCGATGTAGCTGAGATTGGCACAGCACCCCCCACGACCCTCTGGTGGAGGATAAAGCGGTTAGATGATGACTGACTGACTGACCTATCTGTTACTTGTAATAGGCAAAACTCATTGAATTTGAATGACATTTGGTTTGTGTATGCAAGATCAGATACTCTACCAACAGACTAAATGTGCTGTCTGAGTGCTCTTGTTAAACTTACATTGCTGTTAAAAATAAAGTTATATTTCATCAGGCGACTAATAGAAATAGAGCTGCTTGTATGAAAATGTACTAAGACAAAAGTAAGTCAAATTCATACATCAGCTAATATGGTTAGATTTAATCAGTCCTAAGGACAGATCTTGTTGATGTATGCTCTGGAATGTGGACACATTTGTCCTCAAACCACCTCGGAAAGTGTGTTTTTTTGTGATTGGATCTGAAGAACTATTCATGAGGGATTGGGAATGTTCAGACCCAAATTTCTTGCTATCTGCATGTGGACGTTAATTCCAGGATCTGAACAGGGTCAAAGAAATGCTAGTAGTTTTCTAATCAGTGCTTTACAAATACAAATACACTAATCTGACATTATTGTGATGAAAATGTACTCTGAGTAAATGCTACTGTTGTATTTTGAAAAGGGAGAAGGTGAGAGTTTGGTGAGAAATTGCAGATTACCTGCAGATCCAGGTGAGAACTGCACTCAAATGAACACGTTTATGTCAGAAGCTACAGTCGGTGCAAAAAGCTGTTAATTGATCTGAGCTCGTCAGTGGTGACGTTACAGCACGCAAAGACAAAGAAATCACGAGGAACATTGTGAACATCTGTGTGGCGACACGACGCACAAGTCTGTGTGTAAACTGTAGCGTTCGTAGTCCACCAAGTGTGTGAGTGAGACACAGCGTCCAATCAGGTGACAGATATAGTGCAGTTTTCTGAACGACTGTCAACATGTACATCTGTGCTCCTCTTCAATCCAGGTGGGTTTGATTAATAGATTTGATGATGGTGTAGAAAATAAATGGCAAACCTCGAACGTGCTGTCTGTGTGTAGAAAAAGACGAGTGATAAATGACTCTCCTGTGAGTGTGTGTGTGTGTGTGTGTGTGAAACTGAGTGGTACCTTTTTGGAAGGTGATGTTGGCCAGTATTATTCCATTCCATACACACAGTGAGTGAAACAATCCAGACACGAACCAAACTTGGCCATTTACTGCGTCTGTGGATTTGTGTGAACTTTGCCCTGAAAACACACAAAGGAAGCAGCCATGTTGACCTTGCAAATTCAACACGTGGGAGAGTTTCTTAAGAGAACAGCCAGTTTTGCCTTGTAAAAACTGGAACCATCCATTATTAGTACTAATATTGACTCAGTGATCCTGTAATGTAATCCCAATTTCACTCACCTGTCAATTCAGTTCAGTTTCTACGGCTTTATCCTCCACAAGAGGGATGATGGTGGAGCTGGAGAACAACAATTCTCTTCTCTCCTAGAGTGTCCAAGTAACCTAATCCCAAATGTTTTGCATATTTTTGGAAAGTACTACTCACGCTGCTGTAACATGAAACTCAAGACTCTAACACAACATTGATCAGTGGTAATACTTTAGCGGTAGCTACAAATAAATATAAAAATACTAGGCGACTACTTCTTTTGTTGTCGAAATGGCTTTTCTGCTTGGTGAGCAGGGCCGTAGGGTCCGTGCCTACCAGGGCCTCAAGGTGGAAGAGGTCTCTAATGTCTCCCGAGGACAGATTGCATGGATGCATGCTCAGGATTGTGGTCACATGTGTCCTCAAACAACATCCGAATGTGGTTTTTAATCAG
Source organism: Solea senegalensis (assembly GCF_019176455.1). Taxonomy (NCBI): domain Eukaryota; kingdom Metazoa; phylum Chordata; class Actinopteri; order Pleuronectiformes; family Soleidae; genus Solea; species Solea senegalensis. The sequence goes on from NC_058031.1 coordinate 22,112,458, forward strand.
ATGTGATTGTGTTCCAACCTGTACTGTCCAAATGTGATCGGCCCACGTGCGACGGATGCTAAAATCAGGTCCAGTTCAAGTCCAAATTCACCAAGGAGCGTAGATACACACTGTATCAATGCTTGTATAAGTGGTAGGGGGAGTGTCTACCTGTGGGGGGACCTTCTGCCAGTGTGTACAACTATACCCAAATGAGTACAGATACACGTGTGTGGTGTTATGGGGGTACGGGGTTGATGTGGCTCCAGAAGGAGCCCTTGTCTCATTAGCATGTCAATTGACTGCATCTGCTTTGCACATGAAAGGTTGAGGGTGTGTAGGAGGACAGGAGGAAGAAAGGAAGAAGAAGGGGATGCAGAGGGGGGAGACCAGCTCCACCTTGTAGGAACTTGTATCATACACGAGTGCATTTATTAAGGATCACAGCGTGATGTGCGCTCTCTGTGTCTCACACGTGAAACACAAATGGAAGGGCTGACACACAATGTAATACACAAACAGGACACTTAAACTCATTTTGATGGAAGGAAGTGGCCATTGCTTCAATGGAGTAGAATACAATCTCAGTTGTCGTTAAGGGGAAACTTGGACGTTTTAAGGTAACCTTAGCGATTACATTGTCTTTCAGTCGTTGTTTTTCAAGGATTCATAATGAAAAAGCGTTAAATTCTATAATTCATCACCAAACACTCTTGGTAACTGGCCAAGTTGAGGAGAACACGACGTGCCTGACACCAAACAGAGTAGAGTCGAGTGAAGTAGAGCCAATGATGGACGCTTTACCATGACATAGCGCCACCGCGGCACGGCTCAACCCAACACGGTTTGGTTGGGTTTCCATTACAATATAGTAACTCCTCAACGTGGGCAGAGTCATCACTTCATTTTACACGTAACACACAGAAAGTAGTGACTTGCAAAGCAGTTGTTTTCACTGTAACTGAATCATTAGAACCAGGACTTCTCATTACCGTAACTCCTAGAGTCCTAGATTCAAAAACTGTCCAGGGTGTGGCCCCTCCTTTCGCTCTCCGTCAGCTGACATCGGCCCGGTGCAAAATAGGATAAAGTGGTAGAAGATGGATGGATGGATACCGCAAAGCAGGGAAATAGAGCCTTTCATCCATATACTTGTCATTACGGTAGAACCTCAGGACTCCAACCGTCCAATCGGAGACCAGATTCACCAGCAAGTCACATGTTTGCGACAGCAGAACGGTTGAATAGCTGCCAGATATCAAAAGTGAAAACAATCACGAAAGAGGCAGAATTCCCTCATTGTATATTTTTTGACAATACTGCAGCTATAAGGTCAATATAAATCCAAGCAGCCTCATAATCGTGACGGTCATAAGGGTTAGAGTTAAAAGTTAAAGGCTTGAATATAGGCTTTACGGTGTATGTGAGAGTGCAAGGACGAGCCACTGCCTCGTCTTCTCGCCTGACTCTCCGTGACGCTGTCGCTGTCAGCAGACCGTGACTCACCGTGATCATGGAACACACAAATCAGTCGCCACATCCATCCATCCATCCATCCACACTGCAGTCGCAGTGAGCTATCCAGATGTGCATCGCAGAAAAAAACAACAACAACAACAGTATCATGTAAAAATCTATCATCGACATATGTGATAACCTGATGTTTTCTATTACTCATAACTGCGAAATGCGACAGCGCCAACACGTGTCTCGACCCCAGTGTGTGTGTGTGTGTGTGTGTTTATATCCTGCCATAAGAGTTCAAACCATACCCAGCTGTTAGTAAACTGTGAAGTAAACACAAATAAACAAACACACAGATATGTACAGTGGCAACACATGGGCTGTTGCCATTGATGCTTCGTGGAGCTACAGAGGGAGAATGAGTGTGTGAGAGAGAGAGAGAGAGGGTGAGAAGAGGCGTGAGGGGAGGGCAAACAGCAGTTTGTAACTGTTAGAGATACAACACGGATTCTCTCACCCTGCTTATTTAATCAGACTTTACCCACAGTTAGTGTGTGGTTGATTTCCTGCAGCAGTATGATGTGATTCCTTCAGGCACAAACACTGACAGCTGGCTGTGCTGTGGAGTGTCTGTGACTGACCGTCACTGGGCGTCCATCACTGTTGCCGTCCGTTTGGCTCATTCTTGGACGGAAGAACATTTCTGGAACTCTGCAACTAAGGATTATTTTTCTCGATTAATCGCTTGTTCCATAAAATGTCAGAAAAATGATGACGTTCTCAACTGTCTTGTTTTGTCCACAAACCAAAATGATTAACTTTTAATGTTATCCAGAGCAAATAAATTAAGAAAATATTAGCTAGAAGCTAAAACATTTAGAAATCTTGCTTTAATAATGGAGAAAAAAAGCTTTAAACCAATTAATTGATTATCAAAATAGTTGTCAATTAATTTAGTAATTGATTAATAATCAATTGTTTCAGCGCTATATGGAACACAATGAGAGTTAGCTGTCCCTAGAAAGTTTGTGAATTTAAAATGATATCACTGTCCACCAGTGAAAGTGGACACCATAGCCAAAGCGACATATTCTGCCCTTGAATGTGAGGGAATTGGTCCTGGAAAGTCCTTGAAAAGTCCTTGAATTTGATGTCAACCAAGGTGTGGGTCCCCGTTTCCCGCTACAAGACCTGTCATCTTACTGTAAATCTAAGTACTCTCAATCCGTTTGTAGTCAGAACTTGGAATTTCCAAGGTCATGGGGTCACAGTAACACCCCCTGAAATCAGGTTTCTTAATAGCACTTCTGTCATATTTGTTTTACAGTAAAACAATTTAAATTTAAATGTTAAGACTGGTACTCTCCAAAAAGCACAACTCCAAAAACAGTTCTGATTTCAAAGCCAAATCACTTATCTCAAAAGGCTGGCTCGGTACACAGAGATCAGTTCAGGCAAACAAATACAAAAAGGCCAAGGTGAAGGCAGTAAACAGACCAAAAAAAACAGGAAAACAGATCACAACGAAATGAAAAACAAGAACGCTGGGACACTGGGACACTAGATACGGCAGTACAAAGACAAACTGGCACAGAGGGGACCGGGAACGCGGCTTTATATTCACATGAGGTGGAGAGAGACAACGAGACACAGGTGCATCTAACGAGGGGCGGGGCAGACAATCAAGACTGGAGGGAACGCACACAGGGGCAGGAAGTGAGAGAGGTAAGTTTCACAGTAAAACAGGAAACATGAGACATGACAAAAAACCATGACCTTAAGGGGAATGCTGAGATGTATCAGTTTGTCTACATCGTTGGTTCTCAAACTGGTGGCCTTCCTACCCTATATATATATATATATATATATATATATATATATATATATATATATATATATATATATATATATATATATATATATATATATACATATATATATATATATATATACATATATGTATGTGTATATATACATATGTCTATATATATATATATATATATATATATATATATATATATATATATATATTGTTTATTATGTATATATATTATTATGTATATATATACATAAATATGTAATTATATATCATAATCAGAATACTTCCCGGGGCAAAATTGTTTTTGTTCCAGATGCTCAGTCATATTATTTAATATATGTATGTGTATACATATATATATACAGTATATATATATATATATATATATATATATATATATATATATATACATCGGAGATGATGGTGGAAGCTCTGGACTGCTGTGTATGTTGTCATTATTAACACATGGTCTTCTAGGTGTCAGAAATCTTCATGTATATCACTAAATACAGGTGATTTCAATGAGCTATAGGTAAACAAAGGTGCTCACAACCAGGTCATTGCAGCGCTTCAGTGGAAACATTCTTCAGTTACATCTGCCCTGAGTTCCTGCGTGTATGAAAACAGTCCAAGTCCCTGTCACTGCCCAAATCCCAGAAGGACCACTTGAACCGATCATCATGAAACGCACCGCAGTGTAAAAACACTGATCACAACACATTACTGTACAACACTTACGGTCCTGAGTGAATATCTGGGTTCAGCCTCCCAGCTCCTCCAGGATTTATCGGTCCACCAGGATGTGTCTCCTGTTTTCCGGGGAGATTCTGTCGTCGCGGAGGAACTGCGGTGCACTGGGAACGCTCCGCAGATACGAGATGAGCTCTCTCATCCTGTCCACACGGATTCCCAGCAGTCTACAGAGAACTGCTGCATCCAGCGTTCAGGGGGACTGGGGCAGGCTGGAGGGTAAAAGAGGCAATTAGAGAGAGTTAGGCTGGGGCAGACGGGGACGGATGGATGTGATGTGCAGGGATTTTACTCCTAACTGTGATGAAGGCGATGGGTGAAGAGGGGGAGGGGGGGTATATGTGACAGGTTGCACTGGAGGAAGACATGGACAAAGACGCACCGACATCAAAGACTTTATAATGTAGCTGCTCCTGTGTTTGCGTGTCTCACGCTGTGTGGCAGAAAGTGTACAAGCGGGAAAATGCCTCATTTGCACAAAAGGCTTTGTGTGTCACCTACTGCTTTTCTCTCTTTCCAACTCTGTGGATAAACTGCAGCACTGTTGCCAGACACAGCAACCACAAGAGCCATCATCCATCTAATCTGTGTCACGATTGACACGTCCGGCAGGTACGAAACACACACATTTGTTTTTGTCCCTCCGCATTTGTTTTCCTGTGACGTAGAGGTCAACAGGAAACTGAATGATTTGACTTTGTCGTCCGCATACTCGGACCCTGCAAGTCGTCCGATTGCCTGTCTTAGTCAGACTACAGCCTTAGTAGTCTGACTAAGTCTGATTTAACCAGGGATTAGGAATATATTACATAGCCACATAGCGTGTGATTGACAGGTGTCATCCAATAGCAGGCTGTGAACTTTTAGTCGCGAGACTTCAGATTTTAATGCGTGCCACTGTCGACCGCTTGTTTGCAGCATAGCAATATTTCAACTGGAAGATTTTTAATCAGTTAAATGGTTTAATTGGCATTAGGCAGCACACTATCTGTGATAACATGGCCTTCTACTTGTGATAATTGATACAGCTGCATGAGCTGGTCTTTCTGTTATATATAGCAGTATGTGTGGAGGAGTTTGTCTTTTATTTCATTATTAAAGTATACAGTCATTATTGTTCCAATATAGCTATTCAATAAGGGATTTTTGAGAAACTGGGAGACAAACACGACCTGACGCTGGTTTCCCTTCATTCCTTCTCTCTGTTGTGTTTGGTTGCTGTGGCGCTCCTGCAGCTGCCTGGGGGGAAAACTGGCAGGTGGACGAGTCAGTTTGATGTTGAGCTGGAGCTTTTTTTGACCAGGGGGAAAAATGATGCCAAGTCAAAAAGGAGCTGCAGCTGTCTGCAGACTTAAGGTGTGGGAGTATGTGCGGCTACACGGGGGCCAAACAGCTGATCCCAAAAAAACACGGCTAAAATCCCGTCAGTAAATGTAAACATACAGGATGTTAGATCGAGCAGAGCATCTTCGAGACTAGTGTGTGTGTGTGTGTGTGTGTGAGGGTTCATTATTTGGACGAGAGGCTCATGTGTGGGTGTCGTTTAAAGCGAGCGGCAGCGTGAGACTCATCGAGTCGAAATGAGAAACACATGAACGCATCCGCGCTTCAGAGTGAGCGCTAATGTGGCGGCTCCCTCCTCATCTGCACACGCATCTGTATCTGCTGGTGTGATGGGAGGACTTAGGGACGGGGGAGTGACTCAGTGGGAACAGTCATACGTGCAGTTACTCACCTGCTGCTCACCGCATGTTTACATGGTCAGCCGCCGACTCGTCTGTTGTCATGCAAAACACACACGTTTGGAAATGGAACATCTCATTTCTGTAGGGAGGACGTGATGATGACGGCTTCATTGATCCGCGCGAGGAAAAACAACCGTTAACAATACAGTTAAAGTTCCACAAGGGGGCGCCTGCCTTTTTCACAGTCTTCCCACGACTTTGTGATTAAGAATCTGTTTCTTAGCAAAATGTAAAGTGAAGTCATTTCAGTGCGTTTTAGAATCATGTTCTAAGAGTTGATATCACGTCATGTGATAAAATAAACACGCAAAAGTGCACTAAAGACACTGAAACACAATGAAATCATTTTAACTTTTATTTAGGTCAAAAAAATAAAATAATTTTGACACTTTATTTTGATAGTGCATTGTTGACACTCTATTAGTAATCTAATATAGTATTTATTATCACATCAACAAATAACCAGTTGACACTTATTCAATTATAAGAAAGTGACATTATTCAATTGAAGAAAGTGACATGCAATTAACTTATTGCTTGACTCTACGTTGTGCTGTACAGATTATAATCCTAACCCCATACAAGTATTTATACACAGTATATACTATTGAACTACTACTACTATGTGTAGATAGTGTCACGTAAACATCAAATCAGAGAGTAGTTGACAATTAGTAGTTATCTGTCGGGACATGGGAAACCACACTTGCATCTGACAGTGAAAAACAGATGAGAACAGCAGATATTAAGACGTGTCAAGTGATTATCTATCGATACGATACTGGATACTAGTAAAGAGCCGCCAGTGGACTATCAAAATAAAGTGTTACCAAGATCTGCTTCGTCTCTGCATGCGTAACCACAATCCCCCCCCAGACGCCTCTTTCACTCGCCACTTCACATTATGTCATCTGGATTGACTGCTGTCTTTATTTGTCTCCATATCTGTGTTTGCTTTGACTGAGGAGACAACAAGGGGACAGTAAACCCAAGGATGGGTGACTGAACAGGGGCCCAAGCCCAGGGGCCCAAGGACACAGGGAGCCTAAAGCTTCTGTGCTATTACGTTATTCATTCCGATATTTCCCCTCAGCCAAATAACACTGCTTGATAATTATGAGCTGACTTTATATAGGGCCCTCAGTCCTATGTCTTAATAGGGCCCCTCCGTCATATTACAATAATATAATTATTATCATTACAATCAGCCAGAACGTCTTGGTCCAACAGTTGAATATGAAAATCTCTCTCTTTTTATGCCCATTTCTGTTGTTGGACGCGTTTAAAAGTCTCAAATGATGACGTTTATATCAGGATCTAGTTCCAGTTAGACTGAGTGTACCCACACAGGCCCGTTAACCCCGGCGTCTCCGTCCAGGTGCACAGCGCTGCTTCCTGGACTGAGCTGACTCTGCCTGGAAAGTCACTGCCTTCCCCTAAGTGGGAGCTTTGATTGGACCGACGGGGCTCAGGCTCATGCCTGCCGGGTCTGAGTCGGTGGGAGGCAGCTGGCGAGCGGCCGCGTTGTTTTTCTTGGTCTGGTCTGGTCTGGTCTGGTCTGGTATGGTCCGGGCTCGGTGTGGTGTGGTGTGCACCAGCCTCTTTGACCACATCAGAGGAAATGAAGGCAGGGATGACTGACTCAGCAGCAGCAGCAGCAGCAGCAGCAGCAGCAGCGGCACATAGATCTGGTTATGATCTCCACAAAACACATACAGTACAAGCTCCTCTCTATCGAGATCACTTCATGCACAGATGCAGTCCACTCCTCTCTTTTCTGATGTTACACTGTGATGGAGTCATCCGTCCTCCGACTCAGCAGTTCATCTAACTCATGCAGGTGTGGGATCTGCTGACCCGGCTGCCCGCCCCGCATGCTATGACCTAATGGTCATATGATCCCCCCTTTCTGCCACTCCTGCTCCCTCGTTTCTTTTTCTTTCCCCCTTCCCTCCCTCCCACCCTCTCCCTCTCCCTCTCCCTCTTGACCAAAACAGTCACGGTGATGTCATCGGTGTGAGTCAACAGGTAGGTGCTGCAGCGTCCAGCTGAGTCGGCGGGATGCTCTTCCGTGTGACCGCGGCTAAATCCGTCACATCTGTTCTCTTGATTTTGCTTTCATAGCGTAAACTGGCAATCGCTGCAAAAAAGAAAAAAGCTTTTATTTAACTTTGCGTCTCATCGCAGAAGTGCCACTTATTTTAGGTCAGCGATGTTGTTGCAGTGCAGGGCTGTGCGGCGTGTGTTTGTTTTCCCGGGGTCTTTCCAAATCCACATTCCAGTAAATGGGTGTAAGAGCTGTGGTAGTCATGTTTTTTAATTCCCGGTGTCATAAACAGTGCCGATAGGGCCTGGGAGAGCAGTGAGGGGAGGGGCTGTGAGCTGCGTGTTGAGGGTCTTTTGTCCCACACTACTGTATGTGGACGAAAACATGTTACACCACTTGAAATTTCCCCCTCTGCTCTGGCACTTTCCATAAACAAACTTTATTTTTCAGTGTCCAGACAAAACATCCACCACATGCCGTTCAGAAAACATTCCCTCTGGCCCTCGGCCATGTCCAAGACACTGAGACAATCATTCTTGAGTTTTTCTTTGAGTAATTAACTTAAAACTTACAATTCTGGTTAAAAACTATCTTTTTTTTTTTCCCCCAGCAGTGGTTCTGTGTCGCAGGTTATGAATGATTCTTATTATTTATGCTGCTATATTTTTATTATTGATTTGCGTCCCTCATTTGAAAATGGACTGAGGGTGCATCTGTGTGTATACAGAGGTAGCACAGGGGTGGGCGGGTACTCCTGAATGCCTCTGGGTTTTTTTTTTGAGCAGTGGAATTCACTTTAGTTTCCGATTTCAAACTAGGCCACACCCCTTGCACTGCCCCCACCATTCAGCTCTCAGCCCACTTCTTAGGCATTGTTTGGTTCCTGTTTAACAAGACCTGGCTGGTCTTCCTGCGTGCGCCATACGACCTCTGCAACTCACCCAGAATGCAGCAGCCCGACTGGTCTTCACCTTACCAAAATTCTCCCACACTACACCGCTCCTCCGCTCCCTTCACTGGCTTCCTGTAGCTGCTCGCATCCGCTTCAAGACTCTAGTGCTTGCGTTCCACGCTACAAACGGATCCGGTCCAGCCTACATCCAGGACATGATCAAAACCTACACCCCAGCCCGCCCACTCCGCTCGGCATCGACAAACCGGCTCGCTGCCCCCTCACTGAGAGGATCTCAGAGGCACTCGCAGAACTCGAGACTGTTCACTGTCCTCGCTCCCAAATGGTGGAACGATCTCCCCATCGACATCCGGACAGCTGAAAGCCTCCACGTCTTCCGCCGCCGATTAAAACACATTTCTTCCGACTCTACCTTGACTAAGACGACAAAAAAAAAAAAAAAAAAAAAAAACTTGTACATCGCACTTATGACTAGCACTTCATAGTTTGTTCTACTTGAAGCTCTTACTTACTTCTAGCTCTTATCTGTACCCAAATGTTTAAATGCACTTTTGTAAGTCGCTTTGGATAAAAGCGTCTGCTAAATGACATGTAATGTAATGTAATGTAATCATGTGTTATAATAAAGTGGTGGTGGGACATATTGTAACGGTTGGTGCAGCTCAGTCGACACGACGACGTGAAAAAACCCGTGATTCAGTAGAAACGATGAATCAGCTGTAACATCTGTTTCAGTTCAGTGAACCTGATATTTACTGTATATTGTGATTTCAGCAGAAACATGTCCTGTTCATTTGCAAATCCCTTTCTCATCGCGGTGAAAATATTGTCCTTACTGTGGAACCTGAGACTGATATCTCTGCGACTGTGAGCTACTGAGACATGAGGGTAATGTTTTTCACATGTGCAGGTTCAGTTAGAGGCAGACTCCATTTGCACAGTAGGAATGAGAGCGTTTTCTCCCACTCACTTTGCACGTCTTTGTTTTCCAGGCCAGCGTCGAGCTGCATCTCAAGTCAGGCCCCGCCTCCTCCGAAGGTCGCATCAGACCCCGCCTCCTCCGATCCGGGTCATATCATCGCAGTCACATTTTCAAAGGTTCCTCCAAATGTGGGCGATCCAACCGTGAGCAACAAAGGATCCAACGTGTGAAATCAAAGAGTGGGTCGGGACCCACTGATAGGGCGCAGTAAACAAATTTGTGGGGGGGGGAGGGGCCTAAAATCCGGAACTTTGAGTCACATTTACATGTTGCATTACGTGCCGTTAGTGATTTGTCTCTAAGGTGACAGCATCCATGCGATAGGGAATTCCCCCGCTGACCAGACCGTCTCATTGTGGTCCGCAGTTTGCCGTGTGAACCCCCACCAGCTCTGACACCGCCCCAAAGTATCTCCTCTCCCCCCACCCACCCGCCCACCCTCTACTATTAGTATCTCGAGAACAGTCCCTCATTATGTTCATGATCTGACCATATGGCCGCGCACCGTTTGTGTGTCTATGTCTGTTTATGTGTGCTGTTGTAAAAGGATCCTCAAGAGTGCTTTAAGGACACACACACACACACACACACACACACTTCCCGTACACACTTCAATGACTGAATCACATACTCTCCTTCACTCGGAGATCACAGACCTTGTGCTCATTTTGTTGTGGTCGTTTTTTTTATGCGCCTGCTGGTATACGACCATAATACACACACACACACACACAATGTAAATGTGTGTGTGTTCACAGCTGTGCTGTGTGGGCTCCACATCCCAATGCCTTTTACAGATGTTGACCATTTTCTCTGGTCAGTAACACACACACACACACACACACACACATACACTTGCTGTAGAGGATGAAGAAAATCATCCGTAATCTATAACAGACCCTCGGAGTCTTCGTCAGAGTTGGACGAGCTGTTGTTTCTCCGTGTTTTCCACCTCTGTCGTTTGTTGTCTTTTAATAATCCCCTTAGAGCTCCTCAACATAAATTACAGGATCATTCATAAAGTAGATCTGAACTGAAACCATCGGTTTGTTATTTATGGAAATTGAAGGAAAAGAAAAAACACATAACAGGAAATGGCTTTGAAGGCTACATTAAGCAACTATATGACAAATAAGCCCTTTTTTCTTTCTTCTTTATGCAGTTGTTATACAGTCAGGTTGGATTTAAATGATTATATAAGATCTCTATTATAGGATTATTTTAACATGTTTGTGTGCAGCAAACACAGCGTAGAGCAGGGGTGTCAGACGTACGGCCCGCAGGCCAGATCCGGCCCACCAGTGGGTCCAATCCGGCCCCCAGGATGAATTTGTGAGTTTTGTGCCTTTTAAATGGTTCATTTAGGCACAATATTGTTGAAATTGTGCAAGAAAATGCAGGTTGTTTTGTAAAAAGATACTTGATTTAATGTAAAACAAAGGGAAACATGTTGAGTGCTTGTAGTTAATAGGTTAATATGCTTTTATTTGACTGGTCCGGCCCACTTCAGATCAAATTGTGCTGCATGTGCCGTCTCTGATTGCCTCGTTACTTATGTTTGTCTTTGTCCTCTGAGTCTTTGTCTTCATTTCGAATCCTTTTATTGTCATTTATACCAAGGTACAAACGAAATTTAAAATGCAAACCTCCATGTGGTTTAGTGATTTAGTGGTTGTCAGTAATTGGTTTTGCGGTCTTTTCAGTCCTGTTTCTCGTCATTCGCCACATTTGCCTGTGTGTCTAGTGAGTTTATGTCGCCGCGTTTGCACTCGTTGTTGCAGTCTTATTGTTTTTGACTGTTTCTGGGCAGTTTGAGTGTCGTCCTCGTCACGTTTCATCTCTCTGTGTGTCTGTCTGTTTGTGTTTCCACGCGTATATTGTCGACAGAGGCTTGCTGTGTGAATGGGGCGGAGTCTGCCATCTCTGATTGCCTTGTTATTATCATTATTATTATTATTATTATTTTGATATTTGTTTCATTTTCAACACAAAAATCAGCTTCAGAAGCTTGAGTAGAACCACCACCAGAGGACAACTGGTGGTACATGTACCACAGTTTGAGAACCATAACAATGTAACTGAGCTGTAATCAATTCCTTGTCTTAAAGATGTTGTTTTATTTTGAATATATATATTTTTTTCATCACAATGACAGAAAGCACACACACACACACATATTGGCACCTCTCATTGCCCCCACACACACACACACCAGCACCACCAGAACGTCCAGTTCTCAGTGTTCCTGGACCTCTGACTGAACACGTCAGCTGTGGTTTATAGCTTCCGTCTTTCCTGATGAACGCAGACATGAATGAACAGAATAATCAGTAACACACATCATAAGCAGGCTTGTTGACCCTGTTTGTAATGACCCTCGTTAGATAGTTGATTTCCTGCCACTATGAATATAAAAAACATTAACTCTGTGGTAACAGCATCATCAGTCTTCTCTCCATCATCACAGCCTTTCTCATTCCTTCTCCTCACAATATCTCTTTGCCATTACCTGGGACTGTATACTTTCTGTCCAGATGACTCACAGAGGCATATATATATGCACACACACACACACACACACACACACACACAGCACAGCAACACAATAACCTCGGGCCGCTGGTTATTAGAAAATCACCCAAACCTGTCGTCCCCTCAGTCATGGGTTTCCCAGCGATATTAAAGGAGAGGTAGTCGCCTCTGTCTGTGCTCCCCTTCATCTCTACCCAGTTTATTCTAATCACACTGTAGCTGTCGCCCCCTCCTGCCTTTATTTTGCTCTATTTTTCCATCTCTTTGTTTTGTTTTTCCGCCTGACAGTGACTGGGTCTCTGCTGCCCCGGGGGAACAGAGTTATGAGCCCGATGTCCTTTCATAGTCAATTGTATAATGTGTGTGTGTGTGAAATAAGAGGCAGTGGTGGGGAGAAAGTGTGTGCCTGTGTTTGTGTTCACATGACTGACAGTTAGTAGCCCCCTCAAAGCGTATACTGCCAGTGTGGGAGGGTGCTGTTTACAGATCGCGTCCTTCGCTGTGGTATTTTGGTTGGGTGCTTCCAGGATGCTGCTATCACGCTGACCTCCTCTCGGTTGTGTCACACACACACACACACACACACACACACTACTGGAATGGAAGTGCAGTTATGACATGGTCATCATCTCCCCATGGGGCCTGTCCCGTGCTGCGGACGAAGTGTCTCTTCTGTAACTCCACGTCCCCGTCGTGTCCTACCAGGTTTTCAGTGGACGGAACGTTGTCGACTCCTCTCAGATAAAAGCGATGTGTCAGAGGCTGAATGTTCTTGGTTTGTTTCCCCAAACAAAACCTCCCCGTGTCCTTGTCCGGTCAAGGCAGTGCAAAGGGAGGCTGAGGCCGTATCTCTTCCCACCCCCACCCCCAGATTCGGATGCCGTCTCCCGGGCTGGGAAACACAGGCCCGCCCCCTTCACCTGCCCGTCGAGCGGGAAGCCCATGGTCTGTGGGTTTTGTTTGGGCCCCGTGTGCTATATTCAGAAGCGCTAATCTCGCGCACTCTCTGGGAGTAGCGAGGACAAGAATTAGCACTCCACCAGGATGAGTGGACAGAGAGTTATAATGGGAAATGGTCAGTCATCGTTCTGACATGTGTTTACATTGTGGCTGACTTCATTTTAGTCAGAGCTCTTTTAAATGAAAAGGTACTTTCCCCATGCAGCTGTTTTTGGCATCAGGTAATATATTACAGGGTGTGTGTGTGTGTGTGTGTGTGTGTGTGTGGTAATTCCTTTGAATAATCAGAGCTGTTGTTTGTCTTAAACAAGGTAAAATGTTAGTGTGAGACTTGAAATATTTCTCCATCGCCGCTGACAAGCGTGCATATCTCCTGGTGTTTTGTATGTGAGTGCGCGAATATTAGCAAACGTCACTTTAGACATTTTCCCAGGCTTCTGCAGATCTGTCTGTCTCTCTGTCTGTCTGTCTTCCAGCCTCTGTACACGTCCAACACATGTCAAACCCGTCTGTCATGCATGGTATGTATGGTCTAACAGGTTGTAAGTCTATCTAATTTACATACGGTGGCATTTTGGTCACGCCTCCTTTCCACTGGTCTCTTATATTGGGGCAGCCCATGGTCAAGTGGAGAGGGAACTTCGGCCAAAAAGGGCTGGGGTACCCCTGAGCAAGGTACCCAACCCCCAAATGCTCCCCGGGTGCTGCTCAGTGTGGCAGCCCACTGCTCCTAATTCTAGGATGGGTCAAAATAGAGAGAAATACTTTCCCTAAGAGGATTAAAAAAAACTAAATAATAATAATATAATAAATAATAATAAAAAAAAAAAAACTAACTAATATTAACTCTGCAAGTGAAAATCAACACACAAATGGCCGTCATTATTTAGTCAAAAGCTTGAATCTATTAGTCAGGCCTCAAACTAGAAATCTAGAGGATCCAAATATTCTCAGCAAACATAATCTGGTGTTTGTACCCAAAGACAGATACAGGGAGGTGAAGTTATTGTTTCCCAATTTCAAAGATAATATTTACTCTCACATTGACACTCAGGGTCAATTTAGAGTGTTTTATTAACATGTTTTTGGTCTGTGGGAAGAAACCTGAGAACCGGAGAAACCCCCCACACACACACACATATCGGGACCAGGACTCAGAGCGGTGAACTTCTGTTCAAAAAAAGTCTGTGACACATAAACAAATGTCGTTTGTACCTGCTCAGGTGAGACGTTCCCTCAACATACCAATGGATTTAACCAGCATAACTTTAAACACACACTGACGGGTGGCTGGCAGTGAAGGTAGCACTCTTTAAGTGTTGCAGCTGTGTGGGGAGATGGACTGTCATGGAGGGAGAAGGTCTGATGATTATGGAGGTTTACCATGAATGCTCCCTGTGTCTGATACGGCTCTGCTGTCACACCTGCGGCGCCTGAATCACAGAAGACATTTTATTACAGAGACCTGTTTACAAAGGAACCCAACACTTGTGATGCAGTGTGATTAACTGCTTGACTCATGTGTTATTAACTACACTTTCTAACTTCTATTATTCCCCCCGCTGAGTGCGTGCTTCTATTTCAACTTCTTTGATAGTCACAATTAAAGGCTAATACATGACTTTGCACAGCATGTGTGTGTGTGTGTGTGTGTGTGTGCACTTTCACATTATGGTGCTTTTTGGAGTCCCACACAGGGAGCAGGAGCTCAACTGCGGCTGACTCGTGCTCTCCTTAGCTGGGCAGGGCGGTTCTGGAAAGTCCCTGGCTGAGGATGGGGCTGTTAGGCTGGGGGGTGGGGGTGCTGGAGTCCTGGAATCGTGTATGTTTTCCTGGATCAGGAAGGAGGATGTGGTAGACAGAAGACACCCCTCAGCCGCCTTGGACACAAAAAGAAAAAAGAGAAAACTCGGTCACCCCTCTACCACCCACACCCACACACTACCTCACCCCACAGTTAGACTTAAGAGGTAAAGAGAGCAGGAAAATTACCCTTCCAGTAAAAGACGGTCAGTCAGGACTACAGATGAGGGGAAACAGGATGGAATGAATGAATGAATGAACGGGGGGGTGGGGGGGGGAAGTTGGTGTTAATGACACTTTCTGCATGTTTGTTTGTTGCCACGCTGTTGTGCAGAGTGAGCATGTGTGATGCGTGCGTGTAAGTGTGTTGTGTTGGTATCTGGACTCTTAACCCAGTGTCTGGCTGCCATTTATCACACACACACACACACACACATCTGCCCTTAGAACCACATCACACACTAACACACATCAGTATGGTCCACATTAGCCCACTCTGTGAACACACACTGACGGGTATTTATAGCCCGATACATATTGTTTCCCCCCCCCTCTCCTGAGATAGAGAATTACAGTAAAAGTGTTTGTCTCCGCGGCGCCGCTGTTTTTGTTTTTCCGCCTATGCCGTAATTATTTTAACGTGCCAAAAACAGGGCACAGAGTTTGGTTCCCCCATGTGCTCCTTCAGTCATGCTCGGCGCGCCTGTGCGATGAACTGAAGGAGCACTCGAGTTTCGCCCTGGCACGGGCGCTCGCAGCCTGGCAGCGGACTCCACACACACACACACACACACACACACACACTCCCCACTCCCAGCTCTCCACACCACCTGTAACATATGCTCATTTCTAACGGCCGTTTCCAAGAATGCATGCGCCGCAGAACATCACGTAACCCTTCTGTATCGGTGGGAAATTTCCATGTGATTATTGTTGCCAGTGTCTTTTTATAGGACACATTTGGGTGCACGGGTCCGGATCCACCACATTGATCTATATTAGTGTGGTTTCGGCCATACGTCCGTCGTTTGTGTAGTTTTCCAGATACTGTATTAAAAAAGCCACCAGGGGGCGACGCCACAGGTTGTAAAGAGAACTCCTTTCTACGTTTCCTGAGGAGTTCAGGAAATGTAGAAATAAAAAACAATGACCAGTTTGCACCAAAGCATTGTCCATTTCAGCTTTAATTTAATATAAATCGCCACTAAAAAAAATCACCATGTCCTGGAAATCTGTTTTAATTAATGTATTCATTTTGTCAGTTTTTTTTTTTTTGTGTGTGTGCATGCAAATGCTCGACTAATTGTTTCTGCATCCCTTTCCAGCGTGTTGGTGTTTGCAGCTATCAGACAACACAGGCTGCGAGGACGGAAGCGTAATTAGGTGTTTCTTTGACAGTTAATTGAAACAGATGCTTTGTGTCTCAGGGAATGAGATAATTAGAGCCTTTTCATACTATAATACTGTATTTACCAGTTTGTAATGATGAACATGGCGGGAAAGGGATTCTGTGAATGAGATAAAGGTTGGGGAGGAGGAGGAGGAGGCGCAGACAGATGGAGGCCCAGTGGTGAAGGCGAGGCTGCCTCCTCCAGAGTCCTCTGATGTGGACACAACCTTGGCCCCGTCGCTGCCGCTCTCCTCCCCGCTTCACCACGCCCAGAGGGGCGCCGCGGCATCCTACAGGCTGGCAGCTGTTTTTGGGAGTCGTCACCTCCTTAACCCTGTCCCTCCTCACCTCACACCTGAGGAAGGGGGAGGTGGGAGGGGGGGTGGTGGAGTGGGATCAGACACCTGTGATGAACTGCTTTCCTGACGTGCCCAGTGAGACAGTGCAGCAGCGAAGGACGCACGCGGGAGCTTCAAGGAAGGAAAGGGCACAAAAGATGTCTGCACTGGAAAAGAACTCAGCCAAACCTGACAGTGATTTGGTTTTTGAGCTATTTGACATTGGTCACGCCTCTTGGAAGTGGGAGATGACTGCACACCGTTCCAGACTCTTACTCAATCCCGTTGAGATGCGAGACGAGATCAATTCTGCTCAGGGTTCACCTGTAATCCAGATTACACAGTGTTTCATGACTGCTCATGGCTTCATAGACTCAGAGTTCAAATCGTCTCTTTTATGGCAAAAGTGGACAAACATCCCTCTTCAACACGTCGATTTACACGTGGATCGGCATGACACACACTTTCAACCCTTAAGTTGAAGAATGACAGTTTAAAAGTTGAAAAGTTGACGTCTGCAAATGCTGTTTGTGATTTTTAAGTGCATTATTATATGGACACAGATTATATCGGAAACTGAGCTCAAACATTTGTGTGGACACGGATTCATTTGTATGTGAAAACGTCTTTTTATTGAATTGAATGACTTTATTCCTCCCCCAAGGGGGAAACACACATTCACAACAGCTCAGTTCATAAAAATAAAAATAAAATAAAATAAAATAAAATAAAAATAAAAATAAAAATAAAAATAAAAATAAAAATAAAATAAAAAAATATATAAAAATACAATACAATACAATAGTAAGAAAAATTATCAAAAAAAAAAAAGTAAAAAAGATAAAATTACACTCTAATATAGAGTAGTATCAGGGATCCAGTAGGATTTTAGAATGAAAACAGAGCAGAATTTACGGCTGTGACGTGAACGTGTTTGCGAGACGCATGAACCTGAAAGAGTGGAAACAACTACAGGCCTCTGCACAGTGATCCCGCGCTGACCTCCCACCATGCACCTCTCGCGGCGCAGCACTCGCAGAATAAATAACACTCGCAGCCAAGTGTAAGAAACTCCGGGCTTCACCCAGACTGTGGCCTCGCTTAACCGGCTATGGAAGGCCGGGGCATCAGGGTGTGGGGTGGTGGCAAGTGTTTGCATGTGTGGTTGTTTTCGTGGGTGTGTGAAAGCAGTGGAGATGATTGTTTCTACATGTACGTGTGTGTGTGTGTGTGTGTGGTTGAGGACTCGAAACTTAAGAGGCTGAATGATCCGAGTGATTTTTATGTGGTTTCCTGGGTTATTATGTGGAAGGTGGTGGTGTAAAAATCCCCTGACCCTGAATGTTGTTACTGTACGTTACAGCGAGGAGACAATGGGAGTCAGTGTTTCTGTGTTTCTGTGTACACACTGACTTAAAAAACAACTGGGGCTTTTTTTGTCTGTGACACTCAGTCCAGCCATCGTGGAGATATTTGGACAATTATGGGATGATCGCCGTGAAACTGTCTGGAGACGTTCTTCTCTTGCACCATAATGAAAACAAAGATGATGTTTAAATGTTAAATATGTATGTTTAAAACTGCTGGAGGCAGGATCAATAGAATAGGTTATTTAAGACTAACACCTTGAGATTGTATGAGCTCCTCCTTCCTTGTGTCAAGTCAAAAATAAGCAAAGCCTTCATAAGAGAGAGACTTAGCACATCTAAAAATGAGCATCTTGAAGTAAAATGACAAATTTTAGGAAGAAAAAAAAGTGAAAATTAAATTTTGTTATTTAATTTTTTTGACAAAGTTTGCACATATTAAAAAAAAAGTCTTGTCATATGAAGTTACTTTTCTTCCCATTCCCACATGCAAATGCTCAGTCAAGATGTGGAAATCCTTGAGTTCTCATATTTAGCGTCCAGATAGGATGAAGCCTGAGTTTGGATCTGAAACCCAGGCACCTGCGTCAACAGACTGCCGGGTACTGATAGGTCAGAGAGCGTCGTCATTGGAAGAACTGTGAGCGCCACGTTTAACGACAGCACTGCCGAAAACTGGCGATCGTACCGCGAATCACAATGTGTTCAGTACAGCGACTGTGTCAGACGAAGTCTGTTCTCTGGTCTGACGGAGTCTGTGCTCCGGTCTGACGGAGTCTGTGCACGGAGTCTGTGCCCCGGTCTGACGGAGTCTGTGCCACGGTCTGACGGAGTCTGTGCTCCAGTCTCAATCTGTGCTCGGTCTGTGCTCAGTCTGTCTGTGCTCCGGTGGAGTCTGTGCTCCGGTCTCACGGAGTCTGTGCTCCGGTCTGACGGAGTCTGTGCTCCAGTCTCATGGAGTCTGTGCTCCAGTCTGACGGAGTCTGTGCTCCGGTCTGACGGAGTCTGTGCTCCAGTCTCACGGAGTCTGTGCTCCAGTCTGAAGTGACTTACTGAACCATTCGGTGAACAAATCTTTTGAAATGAACTTATTCTAATAATTCAGTTACACGGAAAACAACTGGTTTGTGCCGTTTGCATAAAAAGACGTCACATCAGTTTTGTGCTATGACGAAGTCGTGCTAGAACTGTATCATGTAAAGCGCCATTAATCAGATTAATAAGCATCAGTACAGCTGTATCGCTGACATCTTTCTCCTCTGCACATGTCTCCCTTCCTCGGTTGGTGTCAGGGAGTTGAATTCTTCCCACAGATGCCGCTGTTATTGAATATATCCTTGTTCACTGATTTCTGTATCATGTACGTATTATAAACTGATAAAAAAGCATACATAGGGGGTGGTGTATGTTCACGTTGTGCTGATAAATCCTGCTGAATGTTACACCCTGCACCTTTCATTTCCTTCTCGCTGTATCCTCACTCACTGCACACTTCTCAGAACACTGCGGGCCCACGATATGATGAATGCCTGTGATACGGCGTAGGCTGCCAAACACACTCTGAGATCACCCTCCAGCCATTTATTAAATTTATGCCACCACTAATGCTGAAGACCGAGAGCTAATTTTGGACGGCGACTTCTCTCTAATGGTTTTTGTGTTTCTTTACAGCGGCGAGCGCCGTGGCCCCAGAGCTGTTAGCGTGGCCGTAGATTCCCACGAAGAGCACTGCACTCCACTCTGTGCAATCAGCCTTAATTATGAGCGCTCAGTCATGCTGAGAGAAGCATTTGCACAAACTTTTTCGAGACTCCTCTGTTTTTTTCCTGCTCAGTTCTCGAGTCAAACAGACGGTTTATTCCGGGCTTCAAGCCCCAGCGTGCATTTCTGCCCATTTCTGCCCCCGGGCTTGAGCAGAGGCCTCCCTGGGGACGGTCACGACACCATCCGCTCTGCTTAATACCTCCAATTATATCTCCCTTGGTCCTGCGTTCGATTCTGTTAGTCTGTTAATCTAACGACCAACTTTGTATATGACTAAAAAATGATGGATTACAATAACGCTTGTTCCGTGCATCGGTGTGAAGTTTGTCGCGTCTCCTACAGGTCGATGGAAGCCTGGATTTACAAATACAGATTAGCATAGTGCATAACAATTAAGAGGAAGAGGGGATCGATGTCACTCACCAAAATAAGATGGCCTCAGACAAATAAGCCTCCCTGGGGATTTCCAAGCCAGTTTAGCCTCTGACTCACGGCAGGAAGCAGCAAAAGCAGCAGCAGCAGGGGAAAGAAAGGCTGAGAGGACTTTGAGAGAGTTTGAGACTATGAGGGTATTTGAAGTGGAGGCTGGTTACATGAATGGATGATGGGGGAGGATTAGGTAGGATGATATTAAAAAAAAAAAGGGAACAGACTTAGAAAGGATAAGAAAGACAAGGTTTGAAAGAAAAGGAACATTTTGAGCCCGAGAGATGATTGGAAAGGGATTGGACACGAGAAAGAAGAGCAGAGAGAGACGGGGTGCTTAGTGGGGAAGTGGGGTGCAAATTCAAAGAATGGATGTGAATAGCAGCCAAGGCAGTTCTGTATTAACATAATTAACAGATGGCGTAAGTGATTAGGTTACACGCGAATTCAGGAAGCTAGGGGTTGTTAGCTTAGAGTGTTAGGGCTGCACATTCTGTCAGCTGAGGAGAGAGAGAGGGAGGAAAAAAGAACAATGTCAGTGGAGTGAATTAAATCAACAACACCTACACACGTCCAAACACACACACACACACACACACACACACAGAGGCAGGACATCATGCACGTGTGTGTGAACACATAGACACCTGCACACACAACAGGCATATGGTATGTGAACACACACACACACACATTGGTAATGAGCTCACTAACACGCACACTACTCCAATTGCAGTATTAAAATGCATTGTTTCGGGCTTTTTTTAGTGTACCAGCGAGGGACATAAAGGCATTTTATGAGCCATGGCCCACTTTCAAAGCTTTGTCTGCTATAAACGCAGCTTTGATATGAGAATAGTGACATGCTGCTGGGAGAAGACTCTTTGTGACTCAGTAAAATGTAAAAATAGTCCTGTTGGCGCACTAATGTGAACATGGTGATGCCTTTTGTTCTGCATGCCATTGTCTGCAGCTATAGGCAGCAGTGTGTGTGTGTGTGTGAGTGAGTGTGTGTGGGAGAGAGAGAGATTACACCTGGTTCAGTCGCAATAATACCATCGTGTTTATGCATTTGCATCTGTGTTATTGTGTTATTGCTTCAGTCTGGCCTGGTAAATTCGCTTATGCGGCACAGGATACAGTATTTCTATATTTGTTATTATTATTTTTGTATTAATTTCAAACAAACAAAAACATGAACATCACATAAACAAAACGTATGTATATTATGGAAAGGATAGTGTCAGATACTGCAGCAACATTGTTCATATGAATAAGAAATCATAGCGGCCCTAATACGGATTCTTGTGGTACACCACAATAACAATTCTTTCTTTTTGACCAATTGAACATCCTATTTCTATTACTTTATTTTATACTTTATCATTAAGAACATAGTCAGTCAGTCAGTCGTCATCTAACCGCTTTATCCTCCACCAGAGGGTCGCGGGGGGTGCTGTGCCAATCTCAGCTACATCGGGCGATAGGCGGGGTACACCCTGGACAGTTCGCCAGTCCATCGCAGGGCCACACACAACTAGAGACACACAACCATTCGGTCAATTTAGAGTGTCCAATTTACCTAATCCCCACATTGCATGTTTTTGGACTGTGGGAGGAAGCCGGAGAACCCGGAGAGAACCCACGCACACACGGGGAGAACATGCAAACTCCATGCAGAAAGGCCCTTGTTCCAACCGGGGCTCGAACCCGGGTCTTCTCGCTGCAAGGCGAGAGTGCTAACCACTAAACCACCGTGTGACCCTAAGAACATAGTAATAATACATAATAAATGTATTAGGTGGATTAAAAATGCAACATAATTAAAAATCAACGGTTATCGAGTGGTTAGAGTGAATATGCGCTAAAAGCTGCGTTTTGAGGCAGAATTTTAAAAAGGGGAAGCGAGTCAGTCACGTAAGAATTGTGGGAGAGAGTTCCACAGCCATGGAGCTAAAGGCTCTGGAACCCAAAATATTGAAACTGAAAATGTTGCCATGTGGTAGGAGGTTGATGAGGAAAAGAATGGGACCCAGGATGGAACCCTGGGAACACCGGAGTGCGGTCAGAGAGATAAGATCAGAACCAGGTGAGAGGGAAGCCAGTGAATCCTATGGAGAGGAGGCTGGTGTGCTCAGGTCAAGCAGGATGTGTATAGTGAAGAGACCAGAGTCAGAGTCATTTGTACTGTGGAGACAGGACAGGAACCAGATTGAAGTTCTTCAAACAGATTGTTATTGGAAATGTGAGAATGAGCTACTGACACATATTTCCATGTAAGCAATGTCTGCAAAAAAACAACAGGGTCACATGCTTTTGAAAGTCCTAAAAAATTCCCACCACTTGTGGCTCCATCATTCACCTGTTTGATATTATATTGTATTACTCACTTCTCGTCTGCTGCCATGTGAATATGTCTCCGGGTGTTTGTGTCTGTCTCCGTCTCCGTCTGTCCTTCGCGTCTTCCTACTGGGTTTTGTTTCTCCCTGTATACTCACGTCGCGAGTCTGTGCGCCATATGGACAGAAAGACAGACAGACTATACGATGGAAACAAACAGTCTGAAGTGAAAACAAAAATAAAAAAAAAAACATAGGTATGTGTGTGTGTGTGTTTGCGTGGTGTCTGTGTCTTCAAAGCAATCTGGTTTTAATGACTGTGGGACATTGTCCAGCATGTAATTCAGACAGGGAGGAATGTGTTTGGACTGTTTGGCGCATGTGTGTGTGTGTGTAGGTGCAGCCTGTGTCCTGGTCCAGTGCAGCCTGGCATGATTGGGACGGCCCCTCTGGTGGTTTTGCAAATCAATCTCAGATCTCGAAACTCAGACGGAGACTCTGACAGTGACTAGCAGTTTCCTGGAACGCTCTTCTCCCCTTATATAACTTCACATGCGCTCAGTGACTTGTGCTCTGTCATCAGGCGAGCTGGCGTGTGATGATATTGGGTGACTCCGTCCGCCCCGAGGCTGTTTGGACAGAATAAAATGGGTCATTCAGTCTCTCCGTCTTCCCGTTTGGCCACATGTTGATGCATTCGGTATAATCTGGCAATTAAGGAGGCTCATTAGTGGTTGATGTATAGATTATCGCTGAAGATTTAGTCTGAATGCGGCGTTTGAATCAGGCACCGGCACCGATGTCATGTCTCAACCTCAGTCTTACTGTGTTACTGCTGCGTTTAATCCTTTAGCCCAGGCTCGTAATAATCACTGCCTGGCTTGTTTCCTAAGAAATCTAATATGTATGCAATTCATTATTCCAAAGCCGGAATTATTACATTTTACTTTAATACATAAATTATTACTCCTCTGTTGGCAACACTTTCTACATTTTCCTCTCTGTTGAATCACTAACAGTCAAAACCAATAAAACTGTTTTTGTTGCTTTTAATTTGTGGGTTACAGGAGCATTTATTCCAAATGTGTGCATTTCTTTGGATGATTCGCTTTGTGGATTATATATATATATATATATATATACATATATATGATTAAATCCCTCTGCAATTTAGGAACTTTTATGGATCAATCTCTGGCTCTTGACCATCATGTAAATCACTCATGTTTTTAAGAAACTGCTCAACTCAGGTCCACGGGCCTTTTTCACAGCAGCCATGTTGACATGCTTTAGCAGATAAAGCTCAGGTGTAACATTAAAGGTGACCGTACTATACTTTAATCCCTCCATTGGAACACAAATACTGGACTTTAAACTCTTACTTTAGTTAGAATACAACAAGAGGAATTCACCATTTACAAGAAAACCACTTTAACCAAGTCAAAATAAATCATGATTCATTTGTCATTGCATTTTGCGGCCTGGGCTTCCTTTTGCTCGACCAGAAAACATTAAAAATCAGTGCCACCATCACCGTCCTGCAAGTATATGTGTACTTCTACTTCTAAGTAAATAATGGGAGTACTTTTGCCACCTATAATTACAGTGTCAGCTCTTGTATTACCACACTTCAGGTTCTTGTGGAAAATCATTTGGTTTGGAACTCGGAAAAACTAATATAGAAATACTTCTTGTTACTTCATCAGTGGGCGTGTCAGCGAACGAAGAACATGCAGTGACCCACAATATAGTAAGTTGCGTTGGATGAATTCTTAACAGCTGTTGACTCTTTACTGGTGTGATCATGCGGGGACTAGATGAGGAAAAAGGGCTATGGGACGGAGGGCTAGCGTGCATGCTGCTAAATGAATGAATCATTAAATTGATAATATACTCCTGTGCTTCTCTTACTGTGACCTGTCAAAATGAATGCTGTCAGTCATATTTGCATGGGAACTCTCCTGGGGTTTGAGTCCAGGTCACACCGCTTCACACACTCCAGATGGGAATCAATGCAGTGTTAGAGTGATGGTGTGCTGTGGCTGTGCTTGGGCCATTTTATGGTGTGGACATGGAAATAGAGGATCAATCAGAGCCATGATATCTTATTACTAACGTTAATTCACCCAGAGCAGTATGGATCCATGCATTAGCATGGCCGAGGCTTGATTTAGAGCAGAGTGGAATTGAGTGTTGAGAGAAGTACGTGTGTGTGTGTGTGAGAGAGAGAGAGAGAGAAATACACTTTTTAAGTGTTTTTTTTTATGTAGATTTATCAAAATAAAAAAAAATAAAAAAAGTGGGTGTGTCAGAGATTTTTTTTATACAGGTGAACCTACTCAACAAGGCCGCTAACACGCACCTGTGTGTATAATGTGACATCTATCAGCCTCAAACTCCTGAAGCAGGACATCACTTCAATGATTTTACTCTAGGAATCAGAAAAAAACGAAGCAAACAATCTAAAATGGCGGGTCAGAAAAAAAACCTCGCCAGAATGGATGGATTCTTGTTTCAACAGCGGACACTCAGTGAAGTGCTACCACAAAATACTGAATTCCATCCAAAGTTGCAAAAGAAACTGTTCCAAACAATCACGGCTAATGGCTACGCTAACAGCCAGAAGACGAATGCACACCTTATAGTGCGACACCAGAAATGACTCGAATTTGCGTCGCTGCCAAATATGAAGCAGGCGAAGGACTAAGCTTGTGTCAAGTGGAGTAAGTAAATGCAGATGGAACACAACAAGCACCAGTTTAAACCAGGTTTAAAGCAGGTT
Organism: Solea senegalensis; assembly: GCF_019176455.1. Classification (NCBI taxonomy): domain Eukaryota; kingdom Metazoa; phylum Chordata; class Actinopteri; order Pleuronectiformes; family Soleidae; genus Solea; species Solea senegalensis. The sequence goes on from NC_058031.1 coordinate 22,137,858, forward strand.
TAAACTGGTGGAAATGGCGCGCTAATGTTTCCATACATAGATTCACTGTGGCCTGTACTTCAGCTCTCCTACAGTCAGAACAAACCTCTGGCAGACAGCTTCACTTATCAAACAAAGTGCAAATCTCCAGGAGCTGGTCATCACTCACGTTGGCCCTGTTGCTGTTGCCTCCTGGGAATATTTGCTGGTGTACAATATTTGTGAGGAGTGCGGCTCACCACAGAGAGGTCGCCCTCAGACCATGTTTTATTCATCCAGCCTGTCACTCACGCCGCCTTGTTTTGGTTTTTGTTTAATTTTTCTTCTGAAGACCAACATGTGCATATATGTGTGTGTGTGCAGAGTTGATATTATGGTGTGTGTCTCTCTCTCTCTGTATCCCCCCTCCCCTCTGTCTCTCTCCCTGTGTGTTTGTGTGGGTGATTCATCTATTGAAAGATGAAAAGCCAGGCCATGTGCTGTGCAGACAAACAGAGCTGGTGCAGAGTTCAACAATGAGGACTGACCGGTGGCTCAGGGCCAGACGGACGTTCGCTTGGACCACTCGCCGGGTTAATTAATTGCCAAAGTGCAACAGAGGCAAAACACATCTTATGTCTAAAACAGGCAATACTGTTCCATTCTGCTCCTCCGCTGTCCACACTGCCATGACAAAGCTTTTCAAAGTTTGAAAATGGAGACGTTTCATTGAAAAACCTTCCCATTCACTGTTTGATTCCCACCAACAGAAAGTCATTACGCAACAAAGTTACCACAGTAAAAAACTTGCGAGTCGTAGTAACTTGGACACGCGGCGTTTTCATATTAGAAAATGCTGCATATGAAAACACAGCAGCATGGATTTGTGTCTGTTTGGTCTGTATCAGAATAAAGACGCGCCCGTGATAATGAGGTTATGGGAGCTGTTACTAAAAAAAATGAGTGGTATAAAGAAAGGAAATGAACACTTCTGCTCGTCCACACTACTTTGAAAATCTGTAGTAGTGTTAATGTGAGCTGAAAGAACACATTAAAACTGAACATTTTTTAATTCATGTTAACAAAGACACAATAACAACACAATACAATAACGGCGAGGAGGTGCACAACATTGACTTAGGTCTTCAAGTCATATAAATGCGTACGGTTGGTTTGTGGACAAGAGAGACGTTTGAAAATAGCATCATTTTCACAACCTGTCCTCCAACTGAAACGTACATATAGGTCGTTTTTTCAACCCCTGAAAACGTACATATAGGTCGTTTTCTGAAAACGTGACTATGGGTCGTTTTTTTCTCAAACCCCTGAATGCGACGTAAAGGTAGTATTTTAACTCGAATATGCACAGATGTTACTGAGGGTAGGGTTAGGGCAAAAAGACAGGGTTAGGTAGTAAAAATTAAAAAAATATATAAAATAGGTGGTATAGCAAGGGACCGAACCATAGTCGACCGCGCTCCGGCGCAGCGCTCTCGTTACTGAGCCGACTGCCGGTGCCGACAGCGGCGAAGCCACTAGATACAGCGTCTAAGGCGGAAGTGGTTGCTGTTATATATATATAACCGCTAGGGGCGCATGTTTTGAAAACGTAAATATAGGTCGTAATTCCTGCATACGACCAATATGTACGTTTTATTGGAGGACAGTCTCCATTTTCAGGTTTTCAACATTTTTCTACTCGCTTCATCGAGAAACTCATTGTCCGATTAATTGATCATGATTATCATCATGAGTTGCAGCCCTTCCGTCGACCAAACCAAAAGTGATGCACTTGAAAAACTGTATATTTGTCTCACCGTGCTGCTAAAGAAAAGCACAGCTTTTAAAAACAAACGTGTATCCACTCCCAATCAGATTCGCTTCCAAATGGAATGGATTCTCCCTCAGATCATGAAATGCTTTTATCATCTATTTAAATATATCAGTCAAAATAAATCAGTATCAGAGTGGAGTATTTCAATCTTTCATCTGGGATGCTTTGCGTGTAGATTGTTGAAGAATAACAGCCTGAACTCATCCTGAAACTCTCCATTTCAAATGAAGAAACCTACTTTTCTTGCAACCCATACAAACATTACCACTTCATTTTCATAAATGCCTTTCACACACAAATGTACAAAACGCCGTGTGTGAATGACTTTAAGAGAAAGAAAACAAAAAGACTAGAATTTACATAATCAAATCCAGTTCTAAGGCATTTGGATTCAACTACAACAAGCTCAAGAGTGCACATGAAAAGACAATAGAAAATACCAACAGTTTACAAACAATTTCTCGCTAACTTGCCTGCAGCTCAGTGCAGCGTGAGCCAGAAATACAATACAACAAAGTAGACGCCACAGTGGTATGAGTGAGTGAATACTCTGTGGTCAGAGACTAATCTCACAAATCGTGCACAAACTGGGGGAAAATATTGAAAATAATCCGCTGCGAGATCACTGTCAAGTACAATATTGTTCCATGACTAAGACGGTATTGTTGTAAAAAGACATTATCGGTATTTAACACATAGATTCTAACTGTTTATCCACGTTTTCGGGGACGTCAGTCTGCCGAATCTACAGTGTTTATAACCACAGCTATAACTCTATGTTCTCACATAGAGTCACAAGTTTTCATCCCAGAAGCAACAACACACGCATGCATACGTGCAGATGTAAACAACGCTTGCTGTGTTTTTCCCCTCATGTGCTCCCCAGTGGCAAACCACTGTGATGTCACCCACTGGTTTGTGAATTTCCATTAGGAAGCCACAAGTGAAGTGCTTTGGCCGGCACCACTGGGACTTTTTGAAATCAGAAGTTATTATGTTTGGACGAGTGCGGTCGAGCTGCACGTCCACCTACAGCCGTGCAACCCTATTGGACGGCACTGGCTGTCAATCACATGCCCCGATACACGCTGTGACTCTAAAGAACTGACCGTCATGTCGAGAAATGGCTGCAAACGAGTGATTAAGACCGTCCGGAAAGTGTCTACTGACTTTATGAATCACATCAAATCTAATCATTCACATGATTAGATTTGTCTCACCCACAGTGCTGTGTGAGTGAGAGGGGGAGGGGCTACGGGCGAGCGGCGAGAGTGGCAAAAGCCAATGCGTGCTTCTTTTACCGATATCGCTTGCATTACTTACACGACACTGTTGTGCATTACTTGCACGACACCTTCTTTTCATGGGCAGCCAGTGGAAGGACGCAAGAATAGAAGTGTTTGACGAGTATTTCTGAGGCTGTTACAGTCTCTACTATTTCGAAGGCAGGTGATGGCTGCTTCGCTGACGGATGAGACGATGACGTTACAGTTATCGAGATGGACGGAGGTGTGACTTCGCAGTTGTCGGCACCGTGGCAAAAAAAAAATGGAAGGAATTCCAGATTTCGATGACTGCAAACATTACAAAGGGCTGAGCAGAGAAGCATGGTAGAAGATTAGACAGTTAAAGGAATACTTCACCCATTTACATTCCCCTGAGTTGAGAAATATCTTATAGTTTGCCCGTATTGCTGGCTTGTAATAAACAATACCGTGTGCCAACTGTAGGGGGAGCAAATCCCACGAGTTAGCTTTAGGCAACTGGACTTCAACTGGACTTGAGTGAAACTGAAGATATTTCACAAAGTGTTGAAATATGAAACAATGCAATTTGGGTTTGGATTGAAACCGAGGCCAAATTCAGTTGACGTCTTTGTTTTTTTTTTTAAAACCCGCGAATGGTAAAAGCGTCAGCTGGCAGGGCCGTGACTGAAGTCGACACCAGCACCTGAGCACTGGCCACCGCTCACGCAGACACGTCTCTGTATCCTCTCATGTAATAAGAGAGGGCAATCGATACTGTCACTGCAGAATCAGAACAGAAAGAGAGCAAAGTGAAATTGACAGACAGGTAGAGGAGTAACAGGTTTAAAGTTGATTTGTGCTCCCTCTCTCCATCTTTCTCATATTGTCTAGAAGCACCACCCCCGCCAACCCCCCCACCCCAACTCATCCACTCTTTTTCCACTGCCTCTGTATCATCTACACACCTTCCCTGTAGAGGTCATTTTAAAGACAAGGTTTGGGCCAATCAAAGTGAAGTTGTATAGCCCTAGTTGGGGCTGCTTGATTGAGAGTGACATTGACACGATTACGACAGACAAACTAGATTAAGAACGACGTGGCACTCCCTCTCTTTCTCCGTCTACCCTCTGTCCCTCTCCGTCTTCCCTCTTCTCCCTCCTCCATTCATCTTTACTCCCTCTCTCTCTCTCTGCAGCTGTTTTAAGACTTTGCCCTCTAACAGCTCATGTTTGCGTCTTTTCATCCGTCTCCCAAATAAAAACTTGCGCGGATATTCAACCAATCATTATGAGCTTTACTTCATGTGTAAGCGTCGCCACCGCGATGCCGTCGCACTCCACCAGTAGCGGGGTTCGATTGCGGCGTGTCAGGGGACCACACAAGTTTCTGCTGCTTCTGTCCTGGTGTGGTTTTCACAATCAAGCCGCACCTACACTTGCTTTTGACAAGAGCGTTCGGCTACCTCCGTCTGGACGCTGACTGCTTCACAGTGCTGCATCACCGCCGTCCCATTTGGAAAACTCGTCCAAATGTGGCAGGCAAGTTATCCGATCCCTGCACAACAAACCCAGCTGGACATTTCCCAATCCAACCTAACCCAGGAAACAGTGCATGTCAGGAAGGAGGAAATGATGGCCGTCAAAGTGAATTTGTCTGAAGAACAAACTTTAAAGACCAGTCCTCAGTTGAATATACATGGACATACAAAAATTGAGGGTTTTACTGACTACTAGTTGCTCTTCAATTCCAGTATATGTGGACATTCTCCCTTGCTCCTTCTCTAAGTCCCACTCTGGCAGAGGTGACACCTTCTGACACAGGATATGACTACCTGTTAGCGAACCTCGTAGTCCCTCTCCTTCACACTGTCTCTCTAAAAGTTAGACGAGCATGAAAATATTTGAGAATCAGCCTTTTTTCCCCCCTTCTCTCACACTCGTCATCTTCTTTCCCTTGGCCGTAGTCGTGGGACTGAGGATGAGTCACGCTAACGCCTGCCGGTGTGTTACAGGTGTGTGAGTTCAGAGGTCAAGGTCTGACGCAGAAGAGTTGCTGTGTCATGCCTTCCCCCCTCTCTCTACCGAGGTGTCGGGTGTATTGTGGGAAATAACTGCCTCCCAGGTTAGTGAGCAAACTGTCAGAAACCAGGCCTGATGTTGGTAATGAAACTGCCCCAAACAGGGGGTAAGTGAGCCCTGAGGCTGCACTGTTGCTCTTTTAATCACATGTCAGTCGTCTTCAGAGCTAAAACAATTAGCTAATGAATCGATAAGTCAATCAATGGAAAACAAATGACCCATTTGCAGCTAATTAGGCATTCTGTACCAGGTATGTCGGATAGCACTTAAAATGGTTGAGAAATGTAAAATATAAAAGTAGAAAAAAAAGATTTAATTATTCTGTTCAGTCCAAATAAAACATAACATTTACAACACATGTAAATTGGATTTGTCATAGTAGAACAATGGAGTAGGGGGACGGGACCTCATTCCCAGAATGTAAACAGTGTCCGCCATCTTTGCTAACAGTTGCGCTAACAGGACCAAGTGTCACTGGTGGGCGCGTAACAAAGAAAAGAATGAAGACATTTCTGAACTCACGGGAAACTGAGGCTTTCAAAAATGTTCTAGTAATACAAAGCTACATGCTAATCGGTGAAGTATTCCTTTAATGTATGGTGAAAAGACACAAAGTGGCGCTCAACATGGCACCAACTAGCCGCCAGCTGAAGTTGTTTTGGTCTGTGTTGTAATAAACTGGAAAACGTTGAATACTAACAAGCTGAAAGGAAGCATATCGCCACCAAGTGTAGCAGCATTGACGTGTTTATCCAATAAAGTGACTCCCTGCTTGTGCTCGTATTCATGGTCAGTAGTAGAACGACTTAGCAGCGCATGGAAATGTACTGACTCGTTCCAGTTTTCCGTATTTTTAGCACCTTAATGATAGCATCAGTAGTAAATAATAATCACTCAATCATAAAAACAATATTTTTAGCTCCGTCTCTGTTGTTTACAGACAATCTCGCCTTGGTTTCCAGTTTTGCTGTGTATTGGGTTATATTAGTGGACTCAGGATGTTATCTTTTAAACATACGGTTTTTATTTATCCGTTCTCCAGGTCTGTCTTTCGCTCCGTTCTATTCTCATTCGATCATTCATTACCGTTGTGCATTCATTCATCACATTTGTGTTGAACGTATGCATCCGAGCATGCACCACATGTACCGAGTGTTCTGCACGTGATTGCATCTGGTCGATTCAGTCCGAGCTGTCTGTCTTTCATTACTCCCCTCTGTGTGTGTATACTTGTTTTTATTAACCCTTTAGGTCCTTTTATAGCATAAACACTGACCTTGGCGGGACTAGGAGTCCTCACGGAGATCAAAACCTGGTCCTAATGAGGCAGAACCTCATTTCTGAAGTTCTGGTTTGAGGTAGAGGTAAGATGGGAATTGTGGTAAGTTTCTGGTTAGCATGAAGTATAAGGCTTTGGTTGCAACGTCCTCACAAGAATAGCTGCGCAAGTAGCTGTGTGTGAGACTTCTGTTATAAGCGCTGAAAGACAATTGCTTGGCGTGATCTAATAAGCGTTCATCTCATTTCTGAGCTTTCTCCTCACCTACTCTCCTAAACCCTGTTAGTATTGGTGGCCAGATTATCTTAATGAAGTCCCAGGGAAGTCACTTTCCCTTTGGAAGAAGTCTCCACTTCACACCTCCTCCCCCCCGACTCCCATGGTCACACACCAAACACAGTGTAGTGTGTGTGTGGCTTGTGACGGTCAGGATTCTCTTCCCTGTAACGTACACGACTGATCACATGCGGCCAAATCAACTCAATTCAAGCCAATATTGTGAGCCTTTGAATGAACCACAACTCCTTTCAGTGACATTGATCCTGCGGTGATTGACCTCTGACCTCTGACTCTTCCAGCTGGCCCTCGGAGACCAAACCAATATGCGCCATCAGCCTCTCCCAATCTAATCATTGTTTCACATAATAACACTGAGTGCTATTAACTTACCATCAGTTTATGGACCGGCCTGTGACAACACACACAAGCACACTCACTATGTACTGGTGTATCACGCTGGAGATAAATACACACACATACACACACACACACTGTGGTTAGATTATTCTCCTGAAAGAGTGGAAACAAAGATGGAGGGTGAGGGAGAAAGATAAATAATGACACCTTAGTAATTATACAGGTACACTTTGCTTCAGGGCGGGCCGCTCCCTGATCCATACATCAAGATCTCTCAGCTGAACATAACTCCAAAAGAGCTTTCATTGATTTGTCATAAGACAAGAGCAGGAGAGAGTGAGCGCGAGCGAGCGCTAGCATCTCAGATTATAGTTTCCTTCACCGCCGTGTTCGTCCTAAACACCCGCTGTGTGTTTTTATGGCCTGATTCTGAAATGGTAATCTCTCTCTCTCCGTGTTCGGAAAGTGTCTCCATTAGCGTTTGCGTCAATGGAGTGGTTTTAGTTCCCCTTGAGGGACGGAGTGGAAGGACGGACCCACATTCTGTATGTCCTCAGTGATCCATCTGGGACTGGTCAATACGGAATGATTGACCATGGATGTGTGTGTGTGTGTGTGTAGCTGCGTACGGTGTACACACCGTGTGGTTGTCCACGCTTGTTTCTTGATTGATTGTGAGGCGCAATATGATTCCGTCTTGCAAGAATGTCGGGGTTCAAATGCCTCAGACAGACGTGCATGCTTGAGTGTGTGTGTGGTGTTGAGGTGGCTTTCATCCCAGCCTCCGCCCCCCCCAGAGACGAGCGTCATCGTGGGTATGCACCCGACTCCAGACCGTCTTTGATAATCTCCCCTAATTGGTCTGTGTAGCAGCCTCATGAGAAAGCTAATTAAAAAACGACGCGTAACAAAATAATTGTGGTTGTGTGCTGCGCGCGCGCGTCAGTGCGTCTTCGCGTTTTTCCGGTTAAGTCGCGTTTCGTTTGTTTACAAAAACACGGCGTCGTGTGAGTCAACCACGTTTTCATACTTTTAAAGGCAATAGTGTGATTTGACTTGTTTACACATTTTCCTTTGTACTGTATTGTGTTTGCGCATCGCATTTACATACACACGTGTGTGCGTGCGCGTGTGTTTGTGTGTGTGTGGATGAGTTGGAGACGTTGGAGATTTACTGCTCGCTCTGTGCAGCATTGATTGAAATCTGCCTTTTATGGAGCTGCATTTTTGTTTTTTTTCTGTAATAGACGCGAGTGTCTCCAGTCACATGTGAGGTACGCTCTCAGTGTTCCAGCTCCTCTCTCATTCTTCTTCTAACCTCATTTCTGTCTGTTCTTAATTTCACTCATGTGACTTCTATTTCCCTTTGACAGGCGTGTTGCCTCACTACTCCCAGAGATTTATAAGCCCCATAATTATATATTTTTTTCCCCTCGAATATTTGTTAATTGATTTGTGCAGATACTCTCTTCAGTATGGCTTTACATGATGCACTCATAAAAGAGAGAAACTGTGAGGTACCCTCTCAGTATCTCAACTCTGTCCTACTGCACTCGTTCTCTTTCTAACCTCATTTTTATGTTATTAATTTCACTCTCTGGTTGTTTGCTTTATCCCAACTTGAGATTTCTGTCCCCAGTAACTCCAGTAATATTTACCAATTGTCCATCTTGATTTGTTTTTTTACAGAGCCCTGGAGACGACATAGACAGAAACTTTATATAAAGTGCAAGTTACCATGTCGCCCACGTGCAAGATAGTTACGCGTGATCACCATCCCGCTGCTGCCGGGCAGCTCAGTTATGTCCACAGAAAGTGCCTGCCTGTTCACATGCCAGTTATAAAGCGTGCACATGCAAGTTATAAAGTGTGTGAGTAATAAAGCGTGCTGGGCGTGTGCAAGTTATAAAGTGCATGTGTGAGTTATAAATCGCATTACGCGAAGTTATAGCGTGCACATGCCGTATGAAAGGCCAGTGTGCCAATGCCAGGTTATAAAGTGCATGTGAGTTATAAAGCCGCAAGTATTACGCGAAGCTATAAAGTGTGCACATGCGAAGTTATAAAGCGGCGAGAATAAAGTGTGCCACGCTGTTATAAAAGTGCATGTGTGCTATAAAGCCGCACATGCGAGTTATAAAGTGTGCACATGCGAGTTATAAAGCGTGCGAGTAATAAAGTGTGCCACGCGTGTTATAAAGTGCATGTGTGAGTTATAAAGCGTGCACATGCAAGTTATAAATCATTCTCATGCAAGTTATTAAGTGTGCACATGCAAGTTATTAAGTGTGCACATGCGAGTTACAAATCGCGCACATGCGAGTTATAAAGCGTGCATATGCGAGTTATAAATTGTGCATGTGTGAGTTATAAAGTGTGACATTCGAGTTATAAATTGTGCATGTGTGAGTTATAAAGTGTGCACATGCACGTTATAAAGCATGCACATGCGAAAGAGGAAGCCGCGCACATGCGAAGTTATGCGTGCATGTGTGGAGCGAGGAAGCCGCAAGTACATGCGAAGTTATGCATGTGATATAAAGCCGCCCATGGGAGTTATAAATTGCATGTGAGTTATAGCGTACATGCACGCTATAAAGCATAACATGCGAAGCTATAAAGCCGCAGTACATGCGAAAGAGTAAAGTGTGCAAAATGCAAGTTATAAAGGGTGCATTACGCGAAAGTTATAAAGCGTACATGCGAAAGAGTAAATCGTGCACATGCGAAGCAAAGGGTGCACTTGCGAGTTATAAAGCGTGCACATGCGAGTTATAAAATGTGCACATGCGAGTTATAAAGCGTGCACATGCGAGTTATAAAGGGTGCACATGCGAGTTATAAAGCGTGCCCATATGAGTTATGCGAGTTATAAAGCGTGTGCGTGTGCACATGCGAGTTATAAAGCGTGCCCATATGAGTTATAAAGCGTGTGCGTGTGAGTTATAACGAGTGCCAGTAATAAAGTGTGCGCATGCTTTAAAATAAAATAATCTGTCAATGTTTCCAGGGCTCTGTAGGTTTTTACGTCACATTATTACAGAAACATTCAGTAAACGTGTTTTTGGGAGTCAAAAATGTGAAGAAATGAAAAAGGGAGGGAGATGTGGAGCGTGTGAGTCCGGCTTGTTGGCGCTGCACCTTTTTGTCATGACGGCCTGTTCAATTTGTTCTCTCCTTCTTCTTCTTCTTCTTCTTCCTCTCTCTCATTTCCTTTTTCCAACACTGGCCATCTCCATTTACTTATTGAGCTGCTCTGTCATTGATCAGCCCATCGACTGGCCCTCTGATCCATCCTCCATCTGTCTACCACTGACAGACTTTTAATTGATGAGAGAGCAGGTCAAATTAAGCAATTAGTCCAAGTGGCGGAAAAAGAGACAGAGCGGCATGTCTTCTTCAGGTAGACAGAGGGCAAGGAGGGGGAGGCGGGGCCGGGAGGGCGGCAGTGAAGATGTTGTGAAGGATAATGAATGTGGGAGGCATAGGCAGATGCGGAGTGTTTACGCTTTTTCATTTTGGAATTTGAATGAATTTTTCATAGCTATTCATAAAAAATCCATCAATATTTCACCTGGGGAGAGCGAGGGAGAAAGAGAGGCAGAGGGGAGAGCGAGGGAGTAAAAAGGGACCCGTACGGAATGAGTTGTCAAGAAGAAGTCCATTGAAGCAAACAGAGTCGCTGGAGAAGAAGAGAAAAGAGGGGAAAGGAGGAGGGATGGAAAGATGTTTACGCCGAGGACACAAACACCTCGGCGGGAGGAGGGTGAGAGCGAGTGGAGGGGAGGGGAGGGAGCGGGGGTGGCGTACAACGTAAATGTCTGGGTGAGAATGAGAGCGACGGCTGGTGTGGTATCTGTCGGAAGGTGTGTGTGCGTGTGTGTGTGTGTGTGTGTGTGAGACAAAGCCACATCAACCACCCCCTGTAACAGCAACAGCAGGAGTGGGGTTGTGTTAATTTTCACTTTGTCAAACCCCATTATGTGAGAAGAGCGTCTGATCCCTCCCATTAGCATACAGTGGGGCCCAGACTCTGGATGGAGTTTCTGGCGCCTTATTGCTTTCTTCCTGGGGAGCAGCAGAAGTGGGAAGTCATGAGATTTGAGGCATACAATCAACCGGTGGCTGTTTCCCTGTTCCTGTCTGCTTTCTCTGTCAGCGTGGGAAGAAACACGTTCAGAATTTTGACTTTTTAAAACCAAACATCACTCGTGTAACCCCAAGCCTGTGACGCAATATTGATCTTTTCTTGACTTCTACTGAGAGGCTTTTTCCAGCATTTAGCCTCCGCTCATTGAGACACACCGTGAAGACAAAAACACGCAGCATCAATAATAAATACAGATGCTTTAAGAACATGTTTTTCATGAATGAAAACTGTGATTGTGATTATGCAAATCAAACTTAAGGAGAAAATCGACGTGAGTCAATGTAAAAACAAAAGCTCCAGTTATTTTAAAAGAAGAAAGGCAGGAACGTAACCATAGCATATTGAATTAGCATAATTTGAACTTCAATCAAGGTGCTCCAAAAAGTCACTGATTGGCCTACAAGAGAGGGAAAGACACCATTGACTTAAACAGCCTAATCAAACTGAAGTTAAACCACCAAAGTAAAAAATCCACTGAGTAAAACACGCAGCTCCACACACGAAAACACCGCTCAGTGGCTGACAGCCCATCAGACAGAGAGAGAGCACCATGTCAGCTTCTCCACGGCTTTTTATGTCCACAGCTTGATTGCTGAATGGGAGGCACCTGTGGGACAAGCAGAGTGGGCGGAGCCTCAAAGCGCACCCTGACACCTCACAGTCACGTTTAACTGCCTTAAAGAAAAGTCCTCAAGTCTTTTAAAGCCATTTTAACCAGAAACCAGAGGAAGAACTTTCACATAGTGAAGCATCTACAAAGTCCAGTTGATATATGTATATATATATATATATATATATATATATATATATATATATATATATCAGCTGGACTTATACATATATATGTGTATATATTTATATATATATATATATATATATATATATATATATATATCAGCTGGACTTATATATATATATGTGTATATATACATATATGTATATATATACATGTATGTGTATATATATATATAAAAATATATATATATATGTATATATACATATATATATATATATATATGTATATATACATATATACATGATCTGTCGCAATATTCTGAGCTGATCCATTGCGCTGGTCTCACACCAGTGATCAGTGACTGGGCTTGACCTCATCAGACTGTACTGTTAAATGTGCTCAGGTCAGGCGAGGTCACTCGCATGAATTTATGCCAGCAGGCGGGTCAGTCATCTGTCTCCAGGTAGTCAATTAAATATCTAATTAAGTGGGGAGGAGTTTGAATAACGTGGAGTTATTGACTGGTCTGGTTGGTTTAGCTGAGAGGGAGCGAGCGATAATGGCTGCATCTAAATCAGCGCTCCACCTAATGAGAGGGTGACATTAACTCATGAATATGAGGGGGGGCGGGGGGGGCAGTGAAAGGGATTCCTTTTGTGGATTATAGTGGATTTTTTTAAGAGCTTGGGTAAAAAACAAAAAAAAAGGAAATAAACCAATGAATGAAATCAGGTTTAGTGAGTTTCATCTATAAACCCACACGTGATTCTGCAAACGATAAAACGGACGATATCCAGTGTCGGTGTCGGTCCAATACTGGTCAAAATCGCTTTATCGGATATAAAGAAAATCAAATACGATGCAAAAACGAGAACCTAGTTTATGACATTGAGTATGAGGAAGTCACCTCCCACCAGGCAAAGATGAAAATGCTTGTGATAACAGAGGAACTGGAACATTTAACTCGACAGTCTTTTATTTTGAACTTCCACGTTGAGTTAATACCAAAGAACCACAAGCCGTGAAGCGCAGGTCAGTCTGGAAAAACAGGGAACCGCGGTAATGAATTGAGTAGTTTCGGCGTCCTGTCACGCTGCATCATCAGCTACACTCCAGTGCACGAGGTTAAGCAGAGGTTTGGTAATAAACAGCGTTTTGAACGTGCGAGCCCGTCAGCAAACGTGTGTCACTTCACTGCTGGTTTTTTTTACCCACTTTGATCTGACTGCCTTTCATCTGCTGACGGGAGTTTTTATTTCCGTCTAAATAGAAATGTTTTGAGTCGTGTCGCAAAGATCGGTCGCACACGAGGTACACTTGTCGGAATGTGGGGCCCAAACTGGCACTTTGGTTGAGATGGATAAAGAAAAACTAGCAGCTGAGACTTAGGGACCGTATTCATGAAAACATATTCAGTAGAATTTGCTGAATAGTAGAATTTGTGTGAGTAATAAAGCATGCCGTGCATGTGTGAGTTATAAAGCCGTTTATAATGCGTTACGTGTTGTGACCGTGCACACATGCGAGTTATAAAGTGCACATGCGTGCAATGTTATAAAGCGCGCATAAAGCATGCAGTTATAAACTTGCGAAGTTATAAAGCATGTGTGCAGTTATAAAGTGCACATGCGCACATGTTATAAAGTGCACATTTATAAAGCGTGCACATTGCAGTTATAAAGTGCAGAGTTATAAAGCCGCACGCGGCACGCGTTATAAAGCATGCACATGCAAGTTATAAAGCGTGCACTTGCGAGTTATAAAGTGCACATGCGAGTTATAAAGCGTGCACATGCAAGTTATAAAGTGCACATGCAAGTTATAAAGCGTGCAGCATGCAAGCGTTGTTATTGCACTTGCGAAGCGTTGTTATAAAGTGGCGGCACGCACTTGCAGTTATAAAGTGCACATGCGAGTTATAAAGTGCACATATTATAAAGCGCACGATATGCGCGCACATTATGCATGCGAAGTTATAAAGCGCATTTATAAAGCATGCACATGCAAGTTATAAAGCGCGCGCACATTTATAAAGTGTGCAAATATAAAGCATTTTATAAAGCGAAGTTATAAAGCCTTGCACACATGCAAGTTATAAAGCTGCACTTGCGAAGTTATAAAGTGCACATGCCAGTTATAAAGCGGCACGTTACAAGTTATAAAGCGGCACTTGCGAAGTTATAAAGCGGCACATGCAATTAAATATATTTAAATTTAAATATAGATTTTGTGTCGATTCTACGTTCACTCCATGATTGTATGTACATAAATGTCTGTTTGTATGTTATTTTGAACTGAAGTGAATGAAATCCCCTCGTTGGGAGCAGGAAGCAGGTGTTTGTTAAGTTATTGTAGACACATCCTTGAAGGTGCTCGTCGTTCTCACACCACGATCAGAAATGTTTGTCCCACTAATGAGTTTGTGTCAGTTTGTGTTTGTGTCAGCGCAGACTAAAGAGTAAAGCGTAATTAAATCATAACAACTCTGCCTCTCGCTCGTGTTGGAGGCGCATGGGTCCCGCAGTCTTGTTGTGTTCACACGTGGCGACAGATGTTTTCGACGGAGCCTTTTCACCTCTTCACCTCACCCTGCCTTCTCTCCCTCTCACTCAGTTACGTGTAAAACAACAACAGCAATAGTCGCAGCCACAACAAGGCAAACGCGAACAGGTGCGTGTGTTTCCACGCCGCTGGCTCAGTGCCACAGTGATTACTCCATTGACCACGACTGCAGAGAACTCCTCAAGTACAAGTGATTCCATTCTGTGGTGACATAGCCTCAGTGACAGTAACCCGAACCCTAAGTCCGTCACTTCTTCTTAAAGTAATCATCTTAAAGTAACTCCAACTATCGAATATATGAAAAGAACTATTTTATGACCTTCAGTTCTGGCACGACTTGACCCAGCTCGTTCTTTTTAGCGATAGTACCTGAGCACGACGTCCGATTAAAACCGAACGACGCCGAACTGTAGATCAGTTTAAAAGATTTTTAATCTCCGACATTTATCAAGGACATTTCTAAAATCTTCATATTTAACAGAGGAGTCTGGCGTGCACTTAACGCCGGCGATCGTGAGTCCAATCGAGACTGTCGTACATGTAGGTCATATGCAGGAATTCCGACCTATATTTACGCTTTCAAAACATGTGCCCCTAGTGGTTGTATATATAACAGCAACCACTTCCGCCTTAGACGCCGTATCTAGTGGCTTCGCCGCTGTCGGCACCGGCAGTCGGCTCAGTAGCGAGAGCGCTGCGCCGGAGCGCGGTCGACTATGGTTCGGTCCCTAACTATACCTCCTTTTTAATATTTTTTAAAAATTTTTACTACCTAACCCTGTCTTTTTTGCCCTAACCCTACCCTCAGTAACATCTGTGCATATTCGAGTTGGAAAATACTACCTTTACGTCGCATTCAGGGGTTGAAAAAACGACCTATATGTACGTTTCAGTTGGAGGACAGGTTGGTCCAATCACAGTTCAGGAAGTACTTGGTAAACAAATCTTTTAAATGAATTGATTCTAATGATCCAGTTACACTGAAAACTCCGGCTCTGCCTGGTGTCATGTACGTAACCGTGGAAAACTGTCTGATACCAAACCGAGTGGGGTCGAGCAGTGCTCGCTCCACTTTCCCTGTGGCGTGGGTGGGTGTTCTTTGTATTCAGGGAACTGCAGACGCAGAACTATCGCTAATGTTTACTGAGCATGGTCTGAAGAAAGAAGAGAGGTCAAGAGTGACCAAACTTCGAGCTTCGAGATGACACCAAGTCAACGGTAACTCTATAAACAGTGACGAGCACGCCGGGTGCCGCTGTCACCGCAGCAAAGCACCATTCGGCATCCTCTCATTAAAGTTGGCAGCGTGTAACCGCGTGTCTGTTTGTTACCACCTCATATTTTTGCGTCAGTCCCAAACGCCATCAAACTCACACTCGTGTCCCCGTGTGTGGACATACGGTCTCGCCTCACAGCTGACTGCAGCCCCCGGGTGGGTGTGGGGGGTGGTGGGTGGAGAAACGAGTGGAGAGTCCCTCATTCCTGTGTGAGTGTGTTTATCGTCATCTTGGTCCGCCGTTTTCTTGTTTGGCCTCTTTTCTCTTCGAGCGCCGATCTGGCGGCGTGAGTCACGATCACGCCCCGACTTCCGTTCCTCCTCTGCGTCGCTCCTGCTTCTTTTGTGTTTTATCTCCCTTGCCGTTCCACCCTACCCTCGGCGCCCCCTCCTCCCTCCCTCCCTCCCTCACTGGCTCCCTCCAGATGTGTTAATCAGTACTCCCTGTTAACACATGATTCACCCCATATGTCTTCTACAGCACAAGGCCTCCACTTGGGAGCTGAGACTGTGTGTGTGTGTGTGTGTGTGTGTGAGTGCAACTTGGATGTGTCTTCTCTTCTGCTCTCTCTCTCTCTCTCTCTCTCTCTCTTCCTCTCTGTCTGTCTTTCTCTTTGTGTGTGTGTGTGAAAATCCACCGGGCTCTCTCCAAAGGGCCTCCGCTGTCGGCTCAAATCAGCCTCCTCTCCCCATGAGTGAGCACGCTAATCCATTTGTGTATGTGAGTACATGTGGTGTGTGCGTGGGTGCGTGTGTACGTAGCATGCTAATCCAGGGGAGGGCCCTGCTTAACACCCCATGAAAACACTCCATTCACCAGCAATTAGAGGCAGGGGCCCTGGGCCCTGCACTACACCTCCACTGGGAGAGAGGGAGACAAAGGAGGGGAGGACAGAGCTGGAGATCTTTAATACTTTGACATGTCATCCGTTGAAATCCTCTTCATGGCCATGACTAAATAAAGTTCAACTTTATTTACAGCCCCTCCCATCTTCTCTCCCCCACCCTCAAACACAGAAACATGCACTGAGGAGAGAGGGTCTGGAGGATTAAGCCTAATATAAAGATATACAAGTGTAAGGGGGGGGCACAGTTTCCCATGTGTCAGCAAGCCAGAGTCAACACGAAGGAGCCGACCAAGAAATAATATCCCTTTATTGAAGCGGAGAGCCGCCGTTAATGGATAAATGATGTGCGTGGTGAGTCCACGCCGATCCAGGAGTGGAGATTACACAGAGACCGAGTTGGATAGAGTCACGGTTATGAGTTAACAGTGTGGAGAGATGATGATCTCTGTGGAACAAGACATCTTTGTTCCATTAGAGTCCACCGGGAGACAGTACTCATCTCACTGTCTCAGTTGTTGTTATCCATGTGAAGCCCGGCCCACACTAGAGGATAATTGGCCAGATTTTGGTCCCGATCTGGTCCTTCCCACAATCCTTGTTTCCTCTCTGAGTTTAGGCTGATTTTTGAGCAGATTATCTGGCCAGATTATCGTGTAGAGTGAGGGATTAACAGATGTGAGAGTCTTCCCAATTTCAGATTGTAAGTTGTTTGACATTGTCGACTGAAAAAAATGACATTTCATACTGTTCAAATTTCAAATTTAACATGCAAATCTGTGGTTCTTGTACAAATGCAGTGTTTAAATTGGTAAAGCCGTATTTTAACATGCAGTGAATTGTAACTGCCAGATATTGGAAGTTATTCTGTTAAGTTACAGGACATTCTCTGGTCCTTTTATGGTTAAAGTAAGCAAACATGTGATTT
Organism: Solea senegalensis; assembly: GCF_019176455.1. NCBI lineage: Eukaryota > Metazoa > Chordata > Actinopteri > Pleuronectiformes > Soleidae > Solea > Solea senegalensis. Next base: position 22,155,387 of record NC_058031.1, read on the forward strand.
TACTTTTCAGACACCATTTTTAAGTGAGCAGAATCTGAATTGGTTTATTTGAAGAGCTATTGTTTGTCTATATTTAAGGGCAGACTTAACCCCCACAGTGAAGATAAACACCAGCACTGGGCAGTGGTGACCACAAACAAAGTCTTCCATACAAAACGAGCGCCACAAACCACACTACAGCATCACATCAGCTACAGTTACACCTGAAACAGAGACCTTTGGAGGTGCTGCTGTTTTCTGGGGTTGCAGCTCAAAATCTATAAGGCAACCAAAGTCAAAAGTGACCACAGAAGACGTGGACACAACTTGAGTTTTTGATGTATAAGACACGCTTTCTGCTCCTTGTGGTTTCCTAATATTACTCTTGTAGATGTTGGTAGAATGCTCAGATCTACCCATCAGGACATTTACACATGCTTACTGTATCTCTTACACATTTAATTCCTCTTCAGCATTTCAATCAGAAAATGATGTTGATGTTTGATGTTTATAAAATATGTGCATAATGAAGATAAGGGTAAATGTAGTTGTTAAAGTGACATAAATGTGACTTACACATTGGAAAAAGCAGTTTAATCCAGCGAAATAACTAAGGTTTAAAGGGATAGTTCAGCTTTTGAGCAGGTCCCTGTGCCCGAGACAGGGGCGCAAAGAAAACTGATAATAACGTTTGTGTCACTTGGTAAACCACTCACTCCATTAACCAAAGTCCATAGAGGAAATCACCGTGGTAGGCCAGGGGGGTGTCAAACATACGGCCCGGGGGCCAGAACCGGCCCGCCAGAGGGTCCAATCTGGCCCACAGGATGAATTTGTTAAAATTTCACACTAACCTAAACGTAATGTCAAATGCTCCAGATACCCGTGACTAAATGTTTGTGCCTTTATAGATCCAGTGTGCTGTGTAAATAGTACATTTAGGCATGATATTGTTGAAATTGCAAGAAATTTCATGTTTTGTAAAATTATCCTTCAGTAAATGTAAAACAAAGGAGAAAAAACATAGGGGTTCTTGTTGTTCATAGGTTATTATGCTATTATTTGACTATTTTTACTGGTCCGGCCCCCTTGAGATCAAATTGTGCTCTACGTGGCCCCTGAACAAAAATGAGTTTGACACCCCTGGCGTAGGCATTGTGACCTCATGCAACCACACTTCAAAAACCTGATCTATCACTGGACGACCACATAGCGTGTGTGTGTGTATAAAGTGGTGCAGAACAGATTAGTGAACACGGTCTGAGCTTGCCTGCAAAACTCACCTCAAGTGCCTCGGCATGAATTCAAGCGTCGCATGAAAACACACACACTCGACTGTGTTCGTGAACACGTCACGGCACCGACATGCGACTGTCCGCGCACCACCGGCAGAAAGCAGCAAACGCAAATGCTGCCTTCAAATCACCGCCACGGGCCATACCCTTGAAAACTCCAGTTGAAAACACCCTCACCACCACTTCTTTATAGCTATTTATGTTGACAGCGCGCATGCTGCTCAGAACGCTCGATCTATCAAAGCCTTTCTGCCGGGGTTTCAAAACCGCTTCAGTGGCTCTTAGAGAAACAAAAAAAGTGCCTTTAAACATGAATGAAACGGCGTCGCTTTTGAACTCGCAGGTCCCTCGCAGTACCCTCCTCCCACCCTCGCCTCCTCCTGTCTTTTCTACCGGCGTAAATTTTTAATGCCTCTTCCTGAATAGGTTTGTAATAAAGAAAAGGTACAGTAAGTAGCATAAAATATTGATTTTGTACATTTCCTTATGAATTTTTATTCTGTGGAATGATTAAATTTTTCATATTTTCAGCACTTGGGAGATTTCTGATGAATTCATCTCTGTTTATTGTGTGTGAGCACACAACTGGTGTTCCCAATTTGGGAGAATGAATAATGCAGCCAGTGTCCTGTGTGTGTGTGTGTGTGACTCTCTTCAGAATGCTGGGTTCAGGTGCACCCCGCTTGCACACATAGGTAAGATATAAACGCGCTCACCAAAGGGATCCTTTCTCCTCCAGACGGAATAAATGTGAGGTTGCTTGACAGCCAAGGAGGTGAACGCGCATGAATGTGTGCATCTCGAACGGGACGAGTCGTCGGGAGTTTGCGCGCGCGTGACGTTTGTGTATGTTTGCGCTCGGGGCTGGCAGTGAAGCGATAATTAACACAACGCTATGATTAGCTATGCAGACGAGTGGCCACGGGCTCCCTGAAGAGACACAGAGGGAATGAACGGATACAACAAAAACACAGATTTCTCTTTTGTTTCTTCTGTCTGTGCTGGATCTCTCTGCAGTCATATCAAGACAGCGTGAATCACTTCACTCCTGCCAGAAACTTCTCAGTGTCACAGTCTGTACAGCTGACATACATTTGTTGTATGATTTTTAATGTCAGGGAACAGGGCAGGGTCAGAAACTAGCAGGGGTCAGTGGCTAAATCCCCTTAGAATCTGAAATTGCCCTTTAAATGCCCCTTAATAAATATATATATATATATGTACTGTTTATATGTATATATATATAGATATCTATATATCTATATCTATATAGATATATATATATATCTATATCTATATAGATATATATATATCTATATCTATATAGAGATATATACTGTATATATATCTCTCTCTCTCTCTCTCCATATATATATATACATATATATACATACTGTATATATGTGTATATATATATCTCTCTCTCTATATATATAGATATCTCTCTCTCTCTCTATATATATATATATATATATACATACTGTATATATGTGTATATATATATATATATATACATATATGTATATATACATATATATGTATATGTACATATATATATGTATATATATATATATATATATATACATACATATACATATATGTATATGTACATGTAAGGCAAACCCACCCCATGTAAATCACTGCTGCAGCTCTGCAAAGCAAAGCGGATGATGTCATCGAGTGGTGATGAATAAAAGGGTCCGTTGCTTATAGAAATACAGGTTTCAATGGATTGAAAGACTAATGTAACTGCACTACTCGATGGAAATATTTAACATTAGTCTTGTCGTCTGCACACGCCGGATATATATCGACACAGAACTGTTGCTGTTATATATTCAACATGCGTCGGTCGGTACTGGAAACTCATAAACGAACAAGGCGACAGTGGCAGAAACAGCCCAATGTCTCAATAAAGACGAAAACAAGTTGTATTCAAAGAATAACTGAACAACACACGACTGACATACTACGAAAAAAAAACTACACTGAGTCAACATGTGAAGACACAAGACGTAAGTCAAGTCCTGAGTAAAGCAAGACAACAGCACCAGTTGAAAATAGTAACTGTGCTTAAATTGTAATCGTCACAAAGTTGACAAAGTTGTTTCAGGTGAACTTTAAATGATTGATATTAATCCTAATCCAAATAGATTTTTATACTTTAGACAAATATTTGCATACGCAATGTTCTCCCAGCTTAGCATTTTATATATTTTTTCAAGACTGGCCAATGATGACAGCGGCTTGATTTCTTCAGAATCATATAAATGATATTTAAAACAGGTTGATTTTGACTCTACCACCGACCTTTTTCACCTGAGACCTGAAGGAAAGCCTGGAATCTATTATAACACATCACTATTTATATTCACTTACTACCTGCAACCTCTCCCCTGATATAAAGACCTCAGGTTCAACCAAGTTCAACTGTTTGATTTAGAGACAAACATGTATGTGGTTGTACATGTTACATGAACCAAGGAGTTTGTGAGTTCATTGCTACCATGCACATAAATGAGTGGGTCATCTGCATACAGTTAGAAAATTATGTACATACTAAGTAGTAGTGGGCCCACGATAGAGCCTTGTGGGACTCCTGTTGACAAACCAGAAAGTAGGCGATACTTTTGTATTCTGACTTGCTGCTGTCAAGTTAATAAATATGACCATATGGGGTGAAGGCTGATAATTTGGAGATTAGGATTTTGTGATTCACCGTGTCAAATGTATTTTTTAAGATTAAGCCACCACACCCTCCGTCCAAAACCAAACTGCATTGGAATTCATGAGCTTTGACTCCACATCCAGTCAATTGACTTGTACAGTGTGAGTTGAAGTTCATAAAAACAAGATTTCTGCACAGAGATCGGCGATGCACGCGTGCGATCGTCCTCCTGACCGCCGCGAAAACAGACGTCATGTCTCGCTTCCCGTGGTAAAACTCATATCTGAGAGTGACAGATCTCGGATTTAACGCCTGGACTCCAAAGCAGACATCAAGTTTTATTGGCTTCACTGAGAACAATAATTGCACAATGGTAGGAAAAAAAAAAGATTAAAAGAAGAAAAAAAAAAACAATCTCTTCCATGGAAAGCCAGGGGGTGGGTGGTTGGGTGGGTGGGAGGATCGGGGTTCGGGGGGAGAGACTTCATTTGTAAGTGAATTGTGAGGCGAGTGTGTTTTGCGAGGGGGACCTTGAGCGTGAGTCGGAGCGAAATCGATGCGTGTTTGGGAAAGCCAATGGTGATCAATGAGAATGGATTTAGCGAGATGCGTCGCAGCGCTACAGCGACTGAAGCTGCTGAAATAGACTTTATGAATATTAAACAGCAGGGGGTCGATAACGGGACAGACAGCGACACAGCCTGATTTTATTGTTAATATTAGAGGGGATTTTTTTTTGCATAATATCCAGGTATGTGAAATCCAAACACGGTAATTGACTCCCGTAATGAATATTTTTCCCCGAAAAACGAAGTCGCTCACAAGTTATCAATCACCCAAAGTGTTTCCAAAGCCGCCGACGCGCAAACGCTGCCCGCGCAACCCCCAGACCGCCCCCACCTCCGGCCCCCTGCTGCTGACAAGCGGAGTGGTGTGATGGGAGAGCGTAGTAAATAAATGAATAAGCAGACAAAGCGTGTTTACAGTACAATGTGACCTCTCTGCTAATATCAGCCGGGCTCTCTCTCTCTCTCTCTGCACCCCCTCCAATGCATGAACTTGAAGCCTGCTCAAGGGTACACTTGTATAATGATAAGCTCGCACTTGTGTGTGGGTGAATGAGTGACTGAGTGAATAATATACCAGCTATTAGGGGAACAAATTGGGCTGGCGTTACCTTGCTTGGGTTGAGTGTGGGGTGCTGTCACTAATATGTTCTGACATGGTCCCCGAGGACCTGAGAGAATGTGTGTGTGTGTGTGTGTGTCTACATTATATACACACACTTGCACTGGTTTATTAAAACACTTTTTTTTTTTTCATGCGACATTCAACTGCAGCAAACATGCGTCCACGCACATGCATCTCTCAGTGGCGAGTTAATGATGTCAGTGTTGGCCCTGGCCCTCTGCACCGCTGGGCTGCCGGCCCAGAGAGCGCGGAGCCCAGGGAGTATGAGACTCCTCCATCCTCCCTGTAATACCTCCTGAAGCTGTGGCTGAACTGGCTGCAGGGCGTCCCGCCAGCTCATAATCTAAGGCATTGCAATCCATTAGCTTGAAAAAAGCACAGTGACGACCGGCTGACTGCGCGTGTGCGCGCGTGTCTATGCACCCGAGAGACGGTCGCATCCTCGTCCCCTTTGTCCTTCACTTGCCGCGACAGTGCAGTGACCGCGTGTCTTCCTATCAGACGCGGCGGGTCAAAGTTCATGTGTTTCAGCTCGTCATACCGCCAAGGACTCTGAACCCTCGAGAGTAAACACGCATGGTCTGCAGCTGTTTTACTTTAACTGTCACTCGTGCTCGTGCGTCACAGAGCGGACACCTGACCTGAGCCCAGCGGGATCTGACGAGACCCTAGTCCTGGACATCCTACACTCGGGATGGGTCACATTATCTGGGCCAGCCGTATGTGACGCTTGGGTACACCTTTGTACATGCTTTTGATCGATAATCCTACAATGACCTTTCAGCTTCATGCAAATCAAATGATCTCAGAGAGATTCCCACACCAGTTCCAGCCTTCTTTGAATCTGGGCCTTGACCAATCACAGGGCAGTTCAGCGAGAGGCGTGGTGGCTCTTCTAACTCACTATTCCAACATTGACGACAACAACCGCTCACACTGCGGCACAAGCTAAGGAAAGACTGTCCACATGACTCCAGAGAGACTGAGGACACCATCCCAGCTTCTCCACAGCTTTTTATAGCCACAGCTTGATTGCTGATTTGGAGGCACCTGTGGAACAAGCAGAATGGGCGGAGCCACAAAGCACACACAGCACACACACACAGGTAAAAAAGGACTGTCTCAACAACAATGTGAAATAACCCTTACCTTATTAATCATTGTTATTCTTTACTTAAACTAGAATTAGAACCACACAGATACTCAACATCTGTGTCAGTTAAAGATCATCACTGACATATTAATTTAATCATTTATGAATGAATAACTTTATTTAATTGAATAATGTCAATAAATGAAAAGAAATAATAACAATTTAACTGTTAGCGGATGCTCACACACACCTGGAACACTTTCCTTTCCTCTCTCTGTGTGATTCAGTGTGGCTGCATGTGAGGATGTGTGAGGCTGTCTGAACCTGCGTGGTGTACTTGTCTCATTTCTGCGTGTGCGTGTGTGTGTGTGTGTGTGTGTGTGTGTGTGTGTGTCCAAGGCCGCCTATGCGTGGTGCAGAGATCAATGTAAGCGGTCTGGCTTTGAGATGGAGGGAGCTGTCAGACCTGAATTAGATGTTAAATCTTTTGGACAAAATGTATTGTGTTCAGAATTTATCATGTGCTGTTTCCAGCCCACTGATGTATGTTGTAGTAACTGTGAGTGTGTGTGTGTGTGTGTGTGTGTGCGTGCAGGGCAGCAGGATGTACTGTCTCAGGGCTAAAGTGGCTGTCTGGGAGAACATAATAGATTCTTGTCATGGTTCCTTCACTGTGGTGAGTTTCTTCATTCTTTTTCCCCCTCCATCGCTTTTCGGCGACGTCGGTCTGTCCTTTCCTCGAGTCGACCGCATTTCTGAGGGAATTTTCCGCCGTCCTCTACATTTCTGAGCACGTGACAGTCCTGCGGGACAGTCGTGTTGCACTATATAACTATCTCCCTTCATTCTGTATGTCTCAGACCAAAGGTGCAACACATTCATCACTGCTCTACCTTTTCTCTCTCTCTTTATCCATCACTTTTCGCCCCATCACTCCCACTCGCACTGTGCGAGCTCCAGCGCCAGCATGTCTGTCTTCTGATTATGGAGTAGCGTGTCTGGCTAACTGCAACTTATCTGCTAACTGCTATACCAGTTATGTTTTTTCCCCCTCTTAAAGTTAACTCTTCTTTTACCCCTTCCCTGTATTTCACCCCCCCGTCACAGGATTGATTTGCAGTTTGCGTCGAAACGTTTTGGATCATTGAAAAATAAAGAAACAAACACATCAAAACATGATCATTACGAGTCATTAGCATAGTCATGATCACAAAATCCCTGTAACACCTGTCTGTCCGAGACCTGCATCCACTTTCCCCCGTCTCACTCAAACCACTCCTTCCTCTCCCTGGGGTAGAAAAAAAACAACAAAAAAAAACTTGTCAATGTACAAAACAGGAGTTGTGGCTAAAACAAGTTAAACCAAGGCCAGAATCAAGCCAAGGGTTTTTTTAATCTGTGCACCAGTGTTGTAACGTGTAGGAGGGTTTACTGGCAGCAACATATTCCATAAAAAAATAAACAATATAGCGCAGGTTTTTGTATCCTCAGCTCCAAAACACACCGGATTTTGAGAGATATCTCAGTCACTCTATGGAAAGTCGCTAACGCCAGCCTGAAAAGTCACTCGATGTCACCAGAACATGGAGAAATAAACCAAACAAACGACCTCATGTGTTTTAGATACAGTCTTGATATGCTTAAAAATCTCATTTGCCCAAGAACAAATAATGACAATATGTTTCAGACATAAATGACGTACCCTAACTTTAATTTCACTGGTTGTTACATGAAGTTCATGATGAAAGAAAGCAACGACACACTAAGAATCCCAGGAAACTGATTTTTTATTCCAATGAAACCACTTCCACTCAAAACCGCACTTGATGAAATTAGTTTAACAGAACCCCAGAGCGGACTACAGTTCATTATGATCAACTTTTTAAGTTAACATTAGCATATTTCTGATATAGTTTTTGTTGTTATTGGGATTAAAAATGTCCTGCTGTAATCTGTCACTAAACACTCCGACTGTAGAACATCTCTGCATCGTTGGCTGACAGCTTACTGAAAATGAAACAACAGGAAGATAGTCTATTGTCTCAGTTGCCTCAATTATAACTGTAAACATGGCGCAAACAGTGATATCTTAAACTCTAAAACACTAAACCCCACCTACACACACACACACACACTCGCCACACTTAAACACACATGTAAGTGCTCCGCGCGCGCCCCGCGGCGGAACAACACAGCGTGAGCCGTGGCTTTCATTGGGCACAGTGGTCCCAGCGAGAAGTCGACCGCAGCAATTAACCGAGAGATGAAAGACACAAGGCTGCCTGCTGAATAATTAAGACTGGCTTGATGAGCAGGGAGGAGCTCAGCGGAGGCCGCCTGGACATGTCCCCGCGTGTGGAGTCAACACCTTTTTTACGGACTTAAGACAAAATTACATTGGTTAAGAAAAAAGAAATCAAAAGTGAGGTTATTGGTGGCTCCGGTGCTCCATCCTGATCTAAAAGGATCAATAGGCCCATTGATTGACCAATATCTAGTGAGGGGGAACATGAAGGGGAGAAGAAAACAGCAGCACATGAAGGGAAGAGTTTGATTGGTAAATATGAAAGGGAACTGCAGGCAGCGCGACGGCAACAAGCGGCGAGAAGAAAGGCAAGCGAGCGATCGAGGCCGACACGGCAGAGCAGCAACTCTCCCAGGAGTGTTTCAGCCAAATGTATTTAAATGTATTCTGCTAATTACAAAACTCTAAACACATACACGCTGATGCAAACACTGTCTGGCGTTTTGTAGCGCCGTCGTACCGAGGTAATTACACGCGCTTGCGTTCCACACCGCATGCATGCGTGTGTGTGTGTGTGTGAGTCTGAGAGGGAGAGGAGATAAAAACAGACTTACACGATAAGCACAGCCTTTTCTGCAAAGATTAAGTAGCATGGATTAAAGTGGAACATGCAGGTGGTAGACGGCGCTGTCTCCTGACAGAGGATGACATAAGGCGCTGTTATATCTCCAACACAAACGTTTACTTCAAAAACAGCTCCAATGTCTCGGGGAATCCAATCTTACGACACATCTTGCGCGTAAAGCGGCATATTTTCATTCATCACACGATGGTTCCGCCTTCATGTCACACTGGAGGAGCAGAGGTCTTGGTTGGCTGGGGGCGGGAACAGCGGCGCTCTGTCACTCTGGTGCTAATGTAGCCGCTACTCTCGAACCACACCTGCCCGCGTGACCTCCTCATTGATTTATCGACCGACGTCTGTCTGGCTGGACATTGGCCGGACACACACACACACACACACACATTCTTGCACAGCATTCTTCATGAGGACAGTCATCGATGTAATGCATTCCCTAACCCTTAACCATCATAATTACACTGACCCTAAAGACGACAACAACCAACGACATCGAACACTAACACACCAGACAATAACAGTAACATACAAAGACATCAAGCTTTGGATGAGAACAGACCGTGGACGTTGAGACCCAGGTGCATTAAAAAAGGTCTACCCTTTTGACTGTTGCACTCCTTTGTCACCCCTCTCATCCAGTTAGTAAGGTCGCACGCTCCGGATGTCTTGTACTGATAGCTGTCGATCAAATGCCAGAAGTTCCTCGTGGGTGTGGTCACACAAAAAACAATTGTTTTTGTCGGAGATTTGACAAAAACAAAAATCCATGCCATCGTCAGCTGTTCGTCCGGCGACAAGTGGAGACTTGTTTGGATACTGTCATTGTGGGAAATATCTCCCAACACTGAAAATGATTCATTTAAAGGTGACATAGAATGCTTGTATCACACATATATGTTAGTTATGGAGGTCTACTTACATATATTAACTTGTTTTCATGGTTAAAAACCTTCTAATCGCTGCAAACGAGCCGATCAAAATATCTCCTCACTGACGCTCTCGTCAGCCGCGCTGTTTCAGACTAAAACCACACCCCCAGAACGTGGACTGTGTTGTGATTGGCCAGCCAACGAGAGCTTTCCCACTGTCCTGTGATTGGCCAGGTACCTGGAAGTGACGTAATAGATAGGCCAGCTCTCAGATACACAGCTCCCCCTCTGGCACGGTGGATGCTCTGCATCTCAGCAGCTACAACGAGAGTAGTTCTTCTTCTTCTGCGGTTGAATGTACGCAACCGGATGTGCCCGGACTAGTGCCCGCACCAGGAGGCGCTACAGTGGTGAGGATTTCTAATGACGACATCAAATTAAGGACGTGCCGATCCGCTTCGCAGAGCCCAGGAAAACAATACAACACTATTTTCTCAGCAGTGGCTGAACTGTTTGTTCTGAAACTTTAGGGTTTCATAAACGAGGTAATGACGCAGATACACACACACAAACAAACGCAGCGTTAATTGGAGCTTCCGGTCTAAGTGGCCTTTAAAGGGCCAGTTAGCCTGTGTATCACCACATCACTCCACCTTAACAAGAATCAGGGCAAAGCAGACCAGTAGCATGAAGCAGATAATCTGGCCTAATCTGCTTCGGGACATGGTTTAAAGTCCAGACATTATCCTGAAATTGTCCGGAAAGGGCTGTATATGAGAAAATAAATATCTGAGCCCAGGTTACAGTATCTTTTGAACCAATTCCTTTATAGATTTACACAAATTTGTGAAGCGTTCCTTGCATGCCGACGTGTCCTTGGGCAAGACACAGTGTGAGTGAATGGGTGTGAATGTCAAGACTGTAGTGTAAAGCAGCTTTTGAGTGGTCATCAATACTGTGTAAATATACAACGCATTTGCCATTTACAGTAAAAGGATCTGTGTGTACTTTCATTTGCAGAACTGTAAAATTGTGTTTTACAATGAAACGGATTGAATCTTACGTGTTTTTATTTGTTGCAATAGTTTTCATCATCTACTGAGTTGATTTGTGGACTATTACCGCTCTAATTTATGTGCACAAAAAGAAGCCGTGACGCTGAACACCTGCACGTTAACATGACCTCCAATACAAGTGTGTTCAGGGAAAGTTACTGTTCATGATTAGCACACCTTTAATAATTAAACATCCTAACTCCGCTGAATGAATCTCCCCTCTCTTCTCCTCATCAGTGTGTTCGTAATAAAGAAAGAAAGAAAGAAAGAACTGTGCCAGATACAACATTAAAACGCACACATGCCTAATTTCTAATGCCAAACACATCACAGATGCTGGTGACATGTTTTTACAACTTGGACCGGCATTTGGACGAGGACAAGACAGCGTCGTTTGAATTAAACAGCGATTTCTATTGCAAATTTCTACAAATGGAAACACTGGGGGGAAATAAGGGTAAGAGAGCAAGTGGATGAGGAAGAAAGACATGTCTCCAGGGATGCATTCTGATTCACCCAATTGCCCTATATTCCCCTGCAGTTTTTGTTTTGATGATAGTGACGCTTTGCATATCTTCACCCTCCAAGCATAGAGGATGTGCACAGGAGGGGAATCAATGTGTGTGTGTGTGTGTGTGTTTTCTACGAGCTGGGTACTGAGAGGTTGGGATTGTGACAACATTAATTAGGGACAGCGAGAGAAAGAGGAAGAGTGTGTAGGGGCATACAAGTGTTACAGCAGGTTTAGATGGTTTAGATGGTTTAGCTGAGTGCACTGTAGAGGCTTGTCTTTCTTTACCGTATTAGCAGGCAGTTTAGGAGCCAGAAAACCTTTTAAAAATGGTGTTTGGAGATCGTTTCATTTCCACAGCGTGTCACAGACACAATGGTCGTGTATGCAGTGTGACATAGCTTGCATACACGACCAGTGTATGTACCAGCCGCCAACATGTATCTAGCAGATAGTAGAGACTTCACAGATCACAACGGTACCGTTACTATCACTCTACGATCAAAACTCATGGATCCAGCCGCATAATAGGAGCAAAACAACAACTCACTTTCAAGTAATACAACCACAAATGTTGTCTTACCTTTGTTGTTGAGCAACACAAGCTGTTTTCACCGCAAAGCAACCGCTTCTAATGGAGAACTAATGGAGACTTCCCAGCATGCTTTGGGGCCTGTTCCTGGTCTGATTGGTCATTCCGGGAGGCCATTAGCTTGTTTTGATTGGAGAAGGGCGAATGTCCGTCAAACTATGCCATCCGCAGTCTGATTCTATTGGTTTAGAGGATTAAAACGAGCTGTCAATCACCCAGATTGGCCAATCACAGCCGGAGCTATTGTCGGAGAAAAATACCCCAAATATATAGATTTTTTTAAACATTTTTTTTATTCTAAACAAGTTTTTATTAGACCAATAGTGACATGTGAATAAAAGTAAATGGGTTTAATCATTTTTTACCCATAGTAATCTTACATGGCATAGATAATCTTCACTAAAACCTCTGTAATTTCACTCTGCTTCATCAGACTGTGCACAGCTCATGTCCACATGTTGTTACATGACTTCCATCCGTTTTTAAGCTCCTAATGCACATTGTTAAAGGTGATATTTATTTTAAAATGCAATATTTCTTTGGGCGAGGGAAACACATCCTTCATTTATTGTCTGCATTTACTCTGGCACAGTGGTATCTACAGGGAAACTTACACTTCTGGTGGAAGAAGAGGTTAAACACGTCTCTGAGCAACCAAATGCCAGGACCGCTCAGTCTGTCTGTTATGCTGTGAAATGTATGTCAAAATAGGCAAAACTTCTGTTTCCAAAAAATAGCTTTGTGACCCAGTTAACACGTGTGCCTCAATGAAAAGTAAGATGTATATTCTATATAATATATATATTACAGTGTTACTGTAATCACCGCTGGCTTTGCTGTGCTGTGGTTTGGCATCTTTAGAGCCCTGGACGTCACATGACTCATTGTCTATGAATTCACTTTAAATCCATGGAGATTGGCCGATATACTGTAAATATATCTGATCCTTATTGTGCCCCCAGTGTGCTTTTTTTCCCAATGTGATAACAGCTGGTTGCTGTGCAGACTAGTACTTGGTAAATCTAGTCTGAGTCCATGATTTACCAAGCGTTAACCACAAAATCTGTTCCCGTCGCTCAGTCAATTATTATCATTATTATTATTTAATTATAAAAAATTTCATTTTCCACACTCTCTGGTCAAAATGCATCGGCTTCACTCCGATCACATACCCTGGTGTATATATACAGTAGAACGTACCACCAGAGGACGTTTGCGTACCACTGGTTTGGAAACCATGGGTCTGGGATATAGTGTAAGTTTATTTAAGTAAACAGTGTTGTTTCCTGCCAGATGTGTGTGATGTCTGGAGTTCTATATATAAAGATAGGTCACACAAAACACACAAGTGTCCTGTTGTAATTGACATTTTATATAGAAAGCAAAGTTACATTCATGCCCTTAATAAAAACTTTGTATTTGTATTTGTTGTGGTCCAATGCATTTCTGATTTAAGCTGTTGTGGATTAAGGGACAGTGATAAGAATCAGACATAAAACTTTACACTTGTTGATCAAAGTCAATCAACAGTGACAGAGTTTAATGAAATCATAACAAACCAGACGTGTTCGATGCAGTGCACGTTTGACCTCAAGCTTCACTGGATCATCACTGACACATATCCAGTGTCACCTCTCCTCCCACTGGAGAGCACACACAAAAACAACAACAACAAGGAGAAGACGGACAACTATACAATTTAGTTGTTATGGTTGCAGCACGAGTCGACCTTGGATTTACCCAAGCTCCTCTTGTCTCGTCATTCAGTATGTGAATGGCAGGGGAAGCCAGACCCGTGCACGTGTGGTCACAGGAGACGCATGTGTGATAGATGGATTATCTTTAATAAGAGGTCATAAAAGATCATAAAATCAAGAGCGTTCATCGCTTAGTTTAGCCTCAGGAAAGACAATCAGTGATCGATTACTTTTGCCTGCTAAGGCCGGAAGGGGGAGCGCTCCGCACGATGCCTCATTCTCGGTAAAGCTGCCGGCGAGGAAACATCGTCGGAGTGATGTCGTATGTTTAAATCCCCTGTCCAGGTATGAGAAGTGACATTTGTGTGTTTAACTACTGAATAACTTAGTTTTGTAATTCTATTTGTGTTTTGGGTGTTTTGGGAAGCTGTGCCTTCATGTTTGTGTTTTGGTCGGGTTTGCTAGTCTAAAGTGACATCTAGTGGCCAGAGATAAGAGGTTCTCGTGATGCTTGCGTGCACATATAGTTTAATAAAGAGTTATTATTATATATTAGTTTTATAGAGTTTTATATAGATAAATTAGTGTTAAGATAATGTTTTGTTTATTATTTAAGGAACTGTTTTTGTGAATGTCCACCTTGCTGTATTATTGTAATGTTTTTTATGTTATTATTTTGTGTACTTAATTGTAAATATTTAAGAAATAAAACTGAGATTCTCGGTAAAGCTGCCGGAGAGGAAACATCGTCGGAGTGATGTCGTATGTTTAAATCCCCTGTCCAGGCTGTAACACATGCAGAACATGAACCGTTGTGTTTAAGCGAGCGGATCAGCGAGGACGCGCGTTCACACTGGGTCTGAACGAGGCCAAAGACGGAACGTCAGCTGTCGTACGCAGTCGGCGTCCAAAGGCGCTCAGTTTTGTGTTTCGACTGAAATAAGATTGGGCCACGTGACTGTGTTTGTGTGTGTGTGTGCACGTGCAGTGTTTTGTGTCGTGCTGAGACGAGCAGTTGAGCAAAGATTTATTTTTGTTAGTTTTATAGCAACAGTGAAACTCTGGAATCCTGCCCACCCACCTTTATTCCAGATGTTACCATGGTGAAACTTAGGGGTGGTATCCCGGCAACGACACAGCGGTTTTGGGAGCTGGAGAGGACTGCTGTGTGAGAGGGATGGATAGATTACTTCTAGAGAGAGAGGGAGAGAGAGAATTGAATAGTCTGGGTTCTTTGTGTGTTGTTCTTACCCCTCCAGAGGCCAAGGTCTGGTGTTGATTTAAGCCCTGTCTTAATGTGATTATCACCCCTACGTTAAGGGCTCTGCTCATTCCCTCTGCTACATTGATTTCCATTTAAAACTGTAATTGAGAGGAACAAACATTGGTATTAGCTATTCTTGCTCTCCATTGCTCTCTCGCCCTCTCGTCTGACAGCGGAGACTGCTTCGTTTTTCAAGGGTTCACGGGGGAGAGTGCGGTTGGCGGGACTCCAAGGAACGAGGCTGGTTCCTGGGAGCACAGAGGAGGAAACTGGGGATTTGCCAAAGGCTGTTAACTTATCGGGCACGTATGAGCGAGCTGGGCGACACCAGCGCACCGTCCCCGCATTGTGCATCAGTGACGCCGGCCTTCATGGAAACCACTCCAGGTTTGTCTTCAGGCTCATGATCCGCAATGAGAATCCCACATGGCAAGTGGTGGTTTGGAGTGCATCCAGAGCAAAGTTAACTCCTTGAGATGAATATGGAGACAAAGCAGACATGTAACCTTTGGAGCACAGGAGGGACAGAGTCGCCGGGAGATGGTGGGAAATAAAACATGAACTTGAACTTTCCTTTGAATCCCTTCACTTTTTTAAACTTTTTAGAACTTGTTGATGTGATATACTGTTAAAATAACATGTTATGTTGGAGCAGCACTGTTGCCTCACAGCAAGAAAATGACATGGTCTTCCTGTGTGGACTTTATATTCTACACAGTGTTGTCCTGACGAGGCGGTGACGAGATGCACGTGGATCTTTGATGGCGGAAACATGAAGAGACGTGTGTCCATTCTCGCCGACGAGAATTTTAGCGGGAGGTTTGTCAGACGTTAAAAATGACTTGGTCAGGTGGGTTGTGACATCGCCGCCGACCCCTGGTGCCTAATTTACGTGTCCTGTCCTGGCGACACAATGCAGTTGGGGCACACTGAGGACAGTCCGCTGCGATAGACAGTCGCGCCAGGGACAGAGGGACCGACAAAATAACTCCTCACTGACGCTCTCGTCAGCCGCGCTGTTTCAGACCAAAACCACACCCCCAGGACGTGGACTGTGTCGTGATTGGCCAGCCAACGAGAGCTTTCCCACTGTCCTGTGATTGGCCAGGTACCTGGAAGTGACGTAATAGATAGGCCAGCTCTCAGATACACAGCTCCCCCTCTGGCACGGTGGATGCTCTGCATCTCAGCAGCTACAACGAGAGTAGTTCTTCTTCTTCTGCGGAAAACCCCAGGAAAACAATAACACCCTATTTTCTCAGCAGTGGCTGAACTGTTGTTCTGAAACTTTAGGGTTTCATAAACGAGGTAATGACGCAGATACACACACACAAACGCAGCGTTAATTGGAGCTTCCGGTCTATGTCGCCTTTAAGCAATCATTTGCATTGAGATGGTCACAAATTGAGAATGGTGCCAAAGTAACCGATGAGTGTACTGTCCTCGTTTTTGGAACCCTTCCATCGGTGCACCGTGCACAGTGCGGCGAGACACACCACACAAGTCTCTTCATTGGTCGAGAGTTGTGTTTCCCTTCTTTGCAATGCTGGGATAAAAATGTAGGTTAGGATACTGAACTTGATACTTTTAATGGCCCCAAATGAATTGCGTCAGTACTACTGAGTACTGATTCATGGTCAATCAACTGGTGCCAATTTTCATTATCCAAGTGAGAGGTTGGGAATGTTTGGACACAGTTTTGCTTTTGCAAAGACTGTATAAGTATAAACTGCTACCAAATGACTCAACTTGCCGTCAAAGATATCAGCATTTTCTGCAGGAAAACTGTTTCAGGTCAGATTGTAATGACTAAAAGGAACAGCTAAAAATGATAAGACCTGGTCCTGGTTCATTGGAGAGATAGTGTCAGCACAGTACAGACTTATTTCCAAAACAAATGAGGAGAGAAATAATGGCGGCCGACGCCTCGTCCTCCTGTCAAAGCAAAACGAGATGAATTTGCTAATTATTTGAAGCCAAATCATTGGAGGGCTTTTTGATTATTGGCTCGATGGGTCGATCCACTTTCCTCTGATTTGCATAGTCATTTGCCTCATTCAAATAAATGCTCACACTGGGAGAAGAACTCAGAGTTCAGAGAGACGGAGCGGCTGAATGCTCGACAATTATGCAAAGCAAAATAATAAAGGAGCACGTCAGCGGAGGAGAGTGTCGGTGGCGTCTTCGTTACGACAAAATAAGTGCGATACAGACGACGTGGATTTAGCTGATGTTACCTTGATACAACAATGACCTACAGTCGGTCTCTGTCATTACCGCGGTGACATCACGCCCCCATTTTGTTGCTCCGCGTCTTTTCAGAGTGCATCTCAGCGTGAGCACTTATGGAGGAGGATTCAAGGACAGACCCAAGTGATATTCTGTGAGTGTGAATATGGAGGGGAGCACAAAGGGAGAGGGAGCCGCAGTACATGCTGTGAAGATAGCAGCATTGTTGGGTGGACCTTTTTTGTTGTGTGGCATTTTTGTTCTCCTCATCATTCCTCCCCTCCTCCTCCTCCTCCTCCTCCAAGTACAGAAAGAAGAAGAAAGTTGACATTCAGCAGTGGTGTGGGGAAGCCAGGCAGATGACAAAACACAGTGCTATTCCACACCTCAGCTGTCACCTGTGTGTGTGTGTGTGTGTGAGAGAGTACTTATGCCAGTGTTTGTGTGTGGGTGCGCACCCTCGGGTATCAGATAAACAGTCCGGACCTTTTCTACTCAAGGACAAAATCGATGTGCGCCTGAAAGGTCTACTGTGGAAGAATTTGAGACCTATAATGGTGCGATTCCCAAAACACGTCAGGAAACTTCAAGCGGCACTTACAGACGATAAATGACGCCATTATTTTAGTTTGGTTCTGCAAAACACTCGCCGCTGTAGAAACACGGCCGCCTTTGTAAAGCAAGGTCCTTACCGTAGGCTCATTCTACCATTTTTACTTTTAAAGGGTAACTAAATCCCCTCTTCTGAAGCAAACTCCACCCAAAA
Source organism: Solea senegalensis (assembly GCF_019176455.1). Lineage (NCBI taxonomy): Eukaryota > Metazoa > Chordata > Actinopteri > Pleuronectiformes > Soleidae > Solea > Solea senegalensis. Next base: position 22,173,481 of record NC_058031.1, read on the forward strand.
TGCCAAGAACTGGGCTGAGAGTGGGGTGAGAGGGGGTAAGGAGAGTGGGTACGAGCCTCTCAGTTTCTCACGCAGTGGAGAGAGAAAGACGACGAAGCAACGTTAATATATCAGGGGGAGGAGTCTGGGACAATGAGCTTTTTGCTGGTTGGACAAGTACGCCGACGGCTATCACAACATGTACGTATGATTTCAATACTTTACACTAAACTGTGACGATTAAAGACGACATAGAATGCTTGTATCACACATATATGTTAGTTATGGAGGTCTACTTACATATATTAACTTGTTTTCATGATTAAAAACCTCCTAATTGCTGCAAACGAGCCGATCAAAATATCTCTTCACTGACGCTCTCGTCAGCCGTGCTGTTTTAGACCAAAACCACACCCCTAGAATGTGGACTGTGTTGTGATTGGCCAGCCAACGAGAGCTTTCCTACTGTCCTGTGATTGGCCAGGTACCTGGAAGTGACGTAATAGATAGGCCAGCTCTCAGATACACAGCTCCCCCTCTGGCACGGTGGATGCTCTGCATCTCAGCAGCTACAACGAGAGTAGTTCTTCTTCTTCTGCGGAAAACCCCAGGAAAACAATAACACCCTATTTTCTCAGCAGTGGCTGAACTGTTTGTTCTGAAACTTTAGGGTTTCATAAACGAGGTAATGACGCAGATACACACACACAAACGCAGCGTTAATTGGAGCTTCCGGTCTATGTCGCCTTTAACTGGACATTAACTCTCTGCTGCTGAGGAAGTTTCAACTTCTGCCGCATGCGACACAAGCAAAGAGAAGAAAAAACGATCTGCATTGCAATTCGGGCAACGCTTGACGCCGTTCCGTTCAGAGTGAAGGAGAAGCTTTTCAGTCGGTGCCTCTATCACATACGTGGGAGTTGTCCGTTGGGTTTTGTCACCTTTCCTCCCGCATTCACTTGCGACGACTTTACACGATCCTCCTCTCGTTCGCGCACTCCGAAACAACATTAATATGTGTGGACGCGGGGGTGATGTGGCCCATATCGGACGGCATGTTGTCGCGCCGTTGTCTCCGGTGCTGGAGGTCCCATTGAAATGCCAGCTGAGTGTCTGGAGGAGAGACAGTGTCACTGATCAATCAGAAATCCCCTCATTCATTATTCACAGCGAGCCCATCCGATCGCTTGGAGCCCAGGGCCACCGCACGCTGTCATCAATGCCACCATTGATTATCAGGCCTCATCAGCGTTTGTTTGGCTTGTCAAATCAATGCCTTTTTAACGGCATGCCATCCCTGCAGGAGACCACGGATGAATATTTCATATCCTCTCCGATTCAATCATAAATTCAGAGTGGACCGCACAGTTAACACTCCTGTTGTTGCGGCGAGGTTTCTTTTCACGATAAAAAAAAGTAAATATACACATTAGAGGGGAGGAACAGCAGGGTGGACTGGGTTTGATGGGACAGGAGGGACAGAACACATCATCATGTGACAGGACAGGCTCTATAAATGGATGTGCGAGTAGCATGTTTGCATCATGGGACATCTTGCATTTCATTTTGGCGCCTATGTTATCAGGTTAAAGCAGCCAAAGTGTCCTCATGAGCCGAGCGCTCCAGGTGCTTCTGACATGTATGGAACCGTGCGGCATCATGGTGAAAGAAAATGTTGCCGTAAGGTTGTCACTATTTCATTGTCTATATCTGTCAAATATTGTGTAACAGATTTGGCGTACTGTAAAAACAATATTATGCTACCATTAATTTAGAATTTAGCACCGTCAGCGGTTCTGATCTCGGTCAGACCAACAAACCGATGTCCAATATGCCGTTTACCAGCAGCACGGTGGGTAGTTGTGATCCTTGGCCAGTTGAGTTTTGATGCTAAATTAAAGTACACAGTTTCCACAACACACGGATGGTTGAGGTGAGGGGTATTCAGAGTTCTCTCACTCGTACATACTGTGCTTGGAGATGCAAGAGATGCAAAACACGTAAATTATCGGCGACGGACGAAGACGAACTCACCACAAGACACAGGAAATGGGAGGGGTTAAATACACGGCGGAATCAGGGAGACGACGAAACAGCTGAGACCAACAAGCCACACATGAAACGGTAAAGAGCCCGCAGATGAGGGGCGAAAAAGACTTCAAAATAAGAGGGGAATTTCACAATAAAATGACAGGATCCAGGGTGGAGTGAATCAGCAGAAGGAACAGATTTGTACCCTAAGGCTACAGACACACATGTAAATAAAGACAATGTTATTTACATCACCACTGCACATTTTATGTGTATTTTTGTAATTCTAACCCCACAAATGATCTTTTTCTTCATGGTCAAAATGTAGTTTTATTACATAGAGAAAAAAACTGGGTACATTTCTGTACTTACATGTCTTTGCAGGTGCTAAATTGTACATGAACTGGTTGTTTGATAAGATACAAGCCTTGTATACATTGGTACATCTATTTTTCAGTGTTCCATATAGTACCAATGCAGGCAATGTGACATTATATAAACGTCAACAACATACACCGGTGTAGCTTTAAGGCAGCAGGTGAACTTTAGTTTCTAAGTTCAACCACCTTCACATGTTTTTTTATATTCTGTGGTCTGGTCTGTTCTGGCTCTGAACAAGTCACGACCTCGTGCCACAGACCTGCACGCACTAAACATCCATAGATTCAGCTGTCAAGTCTCCAACGGTCTCTGTGAAGTCGGCCCAAATGTGGAGTTAATACTGGATTCAGTAAGATTTAACGGGATGATAAGTTAAAGACACAATTTTCGAGGAGCTGTGATTAATAAAAAAAGCTGGAGGAAGTTTGAGGGGATTTCATTAATGAGCAAAAGATGTCGAGTCTATTTGAGGCTTGGGAATTGAGAGGCTAAACGAAAGTGCAAGCATGTTCAATATTACCGTTAACAGTGACTATGACTGGTTTGATTCCCATGTGTGCTCATGGTTTCATGGTCATTTTGGGCTCGAGTAGTTCTGCTTCTTTCTTCCTCTGACTTCCACTTCACCCCGACCCACCTGTTTGTTCAGCGGTTATGACAGGTCAGTGGAGAAAAGCGAACGCTGACAGACATGAACTCGCTGCAACATAGAGACAGAGAGAGAAAGAGAGAAAGAGGGAGAGAGAGAGAGAGAGAGAGCTCCTCTTCCCGTACAGTGTGTGTGTGTGTTTGTTTGTAAATCCCCATGACAGGAAGTCAGCAGGAAATGGAGGAACTTACATTTCTGCGGGAAAAAAATAACAAAAAACTATCTGGCTTCATTTTAAACCGAGATATGTGATCGTACAGGGAATGAAAACACGACTCACCAGACTAATATTTTGGTTTGCACTTTGCTATTCAAGGACATGATGATTACGGGGCTAACGTCACATTTTCACTCTTGGTTAAATGGTTCTGCAACAATGTGGCGTCTATAAATCATGGATACAGGTGATAGGACAGGGGATGTGGCCGGTTGTTTCTATGACGTGATGAATGTAACGATCATTGGACTTTGGGAAAAAGTCTCATTTTAACTAAACTACAGGGATTTCGTGTTGATGAGGACGTTTCCTGCAACTGTTTCAAAATAACAAAGATGGTTTACACTCAGGGCCTGAGTGGTGACCTGCTGCTGTAATACTGAAGGTTGTATCCTTAACTGCTCGTTCACCATCTGAGGTGTTTTTTTTTCCTCCTTTCATCTCTTTATCTCCAAAACTCTCTCTCTCTCTCTGTGTGTTTGTTTGACAGGAGCTAAGAGGATTAGTCAGATAGGGGAGCTCTGAGGACTCTGTTTACTGTAAAGCACATTCGTGACACATCTTCACCTTTATTGAAGTGTGTGTGTGTGTGTGAGAGAGAGAGACAGACAAACTCCTCCTCTTGTTGTATAAAAGTGTCTCACACTGCTATATTTGGCCTTGTTACATCTCCCTATTTACTCCCTCATCCCTCTGTTGCTTTCTCACACTCCCTCATCCTACCTCACCCCCATGGAGACAGTCCTTGTTTCTCAAAGGCATTTTGAGAGTTGGCTCGAGGCTCATCTTTTGTTCTGTCTCTCTGTGACACCCAAACTGCAGTGACTCTGCCCTCAGCCAGGAAACTCAGGCTGCCCTACAGCTCTGTTTGGGGCAATAGCAGCTGGTGCAGACAGACACGCTAATGCAGCGACACATACACAAATTTGTGCAGCCATTCTTCCGAGGACATGGCATTGACTTCCACGCTTAATCATCTTAGCCTAACCACAATTCAACAACTCATCAGGAACAGGTTTTGGTCACACACACACATTCTCATGCATCAGTCTTTGTGAGGACACGACTCTATAGCCCCTTATACTTATCTTTACCATCACATAAATGCCTAACCCTTAACCTAAACCAAAGTCTAACCCTAACCCTAAAACCCTCAAAAAGTCCTCACTTCCCTGTGGTTTATCATTTCTTTTGGTCCTCACAAAGATACACATACAGGATCACACACACACACACATGCTTTCTGTGTGACTCTCTGTCCGTCTCACACACTTGAACACACACTTGGACACTCTGTGTGTTCAGTACCTGGGGCTATGAACAGTGAAAGCAGCCTCTGTGAGTGTTTGACCTCTGTGTCTGGCTGTTGTGCGTCAGCAGGTATTATCACTCATAATATCACCACCAGGGAACGCACACGCACGCACACACACAGGACTTAAGGAACTGGCTGAAAAAGAAGTTCCTCTTTTTATGTTTTTTATTTTTTTATGGAAACCTACGGAGCCCTGGAGGTGACATGGACGCATTTTTTTTTACAGCGTGCACACTCGAGATAATAAGTCGCACGCGCGCTTTACGAAGTTGCATGCACGTTTTACGAAGTCGCACACGTGCTTTACTAAGTCGCATGCACGAGATAATAAGTTGCATGCACGCTTTATGAAGTCGCATGCGCGCTTTACAAAGTCGCATGCGCGCTTTACAAAGTCACACACGCTTTGTAAAGTGTGCATGCGACTTTGCAAGGCGCGCATGCAAGTTTTTACGAAGTTGCACACGTGCTTTACGGAGTCACATGCACGCTTTATGAAGTCACATGCATGCTTTACGAAGTCGCATGTGCAAGATAATAAGTCGCATGCAACTTTGTAAAGTGTGCATGCGACTTTGCAAAGCACGCATGCAACTTTTTACGAAGTTGCATGCGCGCTTTACAAAGTCGCATGCGCGCTTTACAAAGTCACACACGCTTTGTAAAGTGTGCATGCGACTTTGCAAGGCGCGCATGCAAGTTTTTACGAAGTTGCACACGTGCTTTACGGAGTCACATGCACGCTTTATGAAGTCACATGCATGCTTTACGAAGTCGCATGTGCAAGATAATAAGTCGCATGCAACTTTGTAAAGTGTGCATGCGACTTTGCAAAGCGTGCATGCAATTTTTTACGAAGTTGCATGCGCGCTTTACGAAGTTGCATGCACACTTTACAAAGTTGCATGCGCGAGATAATCAGTCGCACACATGCTTTACGGAGTCACATGCACGCTTTATGAAGTTGCACACACGCTTTACGAAGTCACATGTGCGAGATAATAAGTCGCATGCAACTTTGTAAAGTGTGCATGCGACTTTGCAAGGCGCGCATGCAACTTTTTACGAAGTCGCATGCACGCTTTACGAAAGTTGCATGCGCAGTTTACAAAGTTGCATGCGTGAGATAATCAGTCACACACGTGCTTTACGAAGTCGCACACACGCTTTACGAAGTCGCATGCACGCTTTGCGAAGTTGCATGCACAAGATAATCAGTCGCACGAGCGAAAATGTCGTAAATTTAGATTAACGACAGAAAGTCGATATGTTTGTCGCTAGTCTTTAACGTTTTGTCTTTAAAGTTGCTAAATAAAGAGATAGTTTTGTGCCATTTCTGTCCAGATGTGGACGTCTGGAAGTCCTATTAGCTTTAAGTGTGGAACCAAATGCACAAGGCGGAGCCAGGGATCTCAGTTTATTTAAACAAATCAAAGTCTCACTCTCGGTCAGGTAATAATTCCAGGACAGGGTCAGACGAGTGTGAGCCAGGCACAGGGAAATAGACGGGTCGAGGGCGAGGACACACACACAAGACACACTGGCACAAGACAAAGGGGAGGAGGGCGTTTTTAAAGGAGCATGAACTGATGAACAGCAGGTGCAGACAATCAGGGAATCAACGAGACCAGACAAGACCAATGAAGTGCAGACAGGAAGACAGAAAAAGCCTCCGCCAAAATAAAACCTGGAGTACACGTCAACTGAGCTAACTGACGCACACTTAACACTTAACGCAGGACATGACAAAAGTGACCTCTGCTCTCTCGATCTTCATATTCAACATTAAAATAACATTTTAGAGCAAATGACAATACTGCTCCTGATTGCTGCGTTGGCAGAGTGTGTGTGTGGACGGGTATGAAAGATGTGCGATGTGTGTGTGTGTGTGTGTGCACTGTAAGGCACCTTTGACAGAAGCGCTAGATAAATACAGATCATTCATATTTGCATATTCAGCTCAGGTAAGAGAGGCAAAGTCGAGGTCATTTGGTCACGGGAAAGAGAAGAAGACCACGGAGGAGGTTCACGGACGTCGTGAAGAAGGACACGAGGACAGTTGGTGTAACAGAAGAGGACACGGGGGGGGACACAGCTTTTGTTGTTTCATCATTATAATGAAGTTAAGACAGATGAAGACAATCTATAGTAACATTTGTCTCATGCATGCTCTCTGGTTTGTGTGTGTGTAATAAGAGTGATTGGCTGAGAGGAAGTGTGTGTTTAGTTCTCCCTGAGTGGGTTAGATCTGATAAGGCTGACAGCCACAGGTTGATATTCCTGAGAGCAGTCAGCCGCTCCTCTTCACACACACACACAAATAAGATTGATGTCTCCGTGTGTGAAATATTTTTGATGTATTTTCCACACCAACTATCGTTTGCTCCGGTGTGTGTAGTTTGGGGGTGTGTTCGTACATTAGCGGTTTTCTATTGTAATGCACGCTGCCATCGCAGAATGAAGCGGACCTGGGAATCAGCCAGCAGACACTTTACCATGCAAATGCTCCAATGGGAAATGTGTGTGTGTGTGTGTGTGTGACAGTTACTCACTCACACATATACACACACACACACACTCACCACACCTCAAACACAACGTGTTCTCTCTGAGGCCTGCTTCAAACACAGCCCCGGGCGCTCCGTGTGCTCTGGTCACGTCTGTCTGTGTGCTCGTGTTTCTTCACTCCGCGTCTGATTTTGTCTCCCACAGGACACGGGGAGAGTGACAGTCCCCACCAAACAGCTGCATCTACATCTTAATGTGCATAGATTTGTATCCGTGTGGTTTCCCACGTGGGTCAGGAACACAAACACACAAACACACACACACACACACACCATCACTTCTTCTTACAGTTCATATCTACATGTTCACACAGAGTTCCCACTGGTCAAAAAACCTGTTTAAACTCGTGTTCAAACCGGTTTTATCAGCTTTCACTTTCTGGTCCAGTCGGCTCAGATCAATACATCAATTATGTCTTTTAGTTTTGGCAGTGAGGCAGATTCCTGCATTACTCCATTAGCGTAGCTGTTAGCCATGAATGGCAAGTTAACACAGGAAGATTAATAAGTTGTTTATTCCATAGTCAGTTAGTCCTTACACGACTAAAAGTGATGTACAAAAGGTTTTGGTAACGCTTATTAATTAAGGTTCACCATTCACTATGTGCTTACTAACATGCAGAAACTCCTAATTATCACTTATTGACTGTAAATGAATGCATCGTTGCATTGTTGTGGTGTGAATAACCGGTGGCTCTATTGTAAAGAGGCAGTTAGAATAAGTTGTGCTTAATAATTACTAATAAAGGGCTAGTATGCTACTTATATGCATGTTAGTAAGCACCTAGTTAATGTGTCCGTAATATAAAGTGTTACCAAAGTTTCTATTGGGACTCAATGCACTTTATTGAAACACACATTTGCCGTTAAACTGTGGAATTGTACACGACAGCCTCTCAAAGCAAATGTAAAATTAAAATAAATAAAATCAATGTGACCTGCTGTGTCGTCATAAGATCTCTAAAGCCTCTGAAGGACATCATGTATCATGCGTTAACTTAACGTTACTTAATCATTCTAATATTATATGGATTGTGAAATAATAATATTGCAGTAATAGACGACCGCTTGCTCAGGACAAATTGATTTCCATTACCATTTATTCCATCATCCGGATCAATTGAACGATGGACCTGAAGTTACTGAAGATACTAAAGAAACATTGTCGGTTCACGAATCCTACTCATACCTCAGTGTGGAAGACTGCAAATGCCTTTGCCAGGGCAGAGTGGCGGCGTCATGACATTGAAGAGAAGCCTCCGTGTAAACAGAATGAAAGAGGAGAGAAAAGGGTGCTCCTTTATTCAATTAGCCGCACTGGCCTGGAGTAATTACCTCCACTCTCCCTAATTCGCATGTAAATTTGCAACGAGCACTGCACTATTTTTTTTTTTTCTTTTAATTAAATTTGGCCCCCACTTTGACTGGATGCCAGTGTTGTCCACATGAAAGAGGAGCGCTCTGTGTTTGTGTGTGTGTGTGTGTGTGTGTGTAAACATGCGACACAACTGATGGGAGAAGACGATCTCCTTTGTGTGATCCTGCTGAGGAGAGAGAGAGAGAGAGAGAGAGTAAACAGAGAAAAGGAGGAGCGCAGCGGAGCAGAGGAGGTCTGCAACGTTGACAACGATGATCAGATAAGATCTGCAGTGGGACCTGACTGACTCCGTCTGTCCTGTGGGAACCGCGGCTTGGAATCGTTCCTGCGAACGTGCTGTCACCTCTCGCTTACCTGCCTCACACACCCACAACCGTAACATTTAAACATCTCTTGCAGTAAAGGGAGAAGTATTGAATGATGCGTGTAAAGCAAAAATAATAAATCGGTCGCTTCATGTTACAGTGCAGGTGAGCAGGTGAGTTCAATCCCAATCTCTGCCACCATCTCTCCCCCAGCATCGATTCTCTCCTGCCAATAGATCGTCTGCTGGGATAATTGTGTAATTAGCTCACTAATTGGTCCGTATAATTAGCCATTTTAGGATATTGTCCGGGATGAACAATATTGGTCCGTGTCAAACACTTCCCCACACTGTGCATCTCTCTGCCCACAACAGACACACAAATCAATGGCCAGCTTGCTTTTGGTTTTTTCCTCCACTGCCATCGAAGGCGGATGGATAGACAGATTAAAATGAAAGAAACAACACAATTTAGAGTGTCCAATTAACAACAACAAGGGGATTTCAGGGTTCCCAGCCCTTTCCGTTTGGCCATGGGTTGCCCCAGAATATACACAATTTACAAGTTTCTCTTTGCGTCTTGTTCATTTCAAAAGAGTGCAAGGGTTCAAAAATGATCACAACTTGAGGTGTGACGTGTCGCAGGAGAGATTAACGTGGTTGTGGTCCCAGCCATCCCCCGTTAGCGTCGCTTTGCAGAATGTACACGTTGCGTTGTGTTTTCGGCAAAGACCGAGACAAGACAGAGTAAAAATGCAGTCGATTCCGAGACGAGATCGAGACCTTCAAAAAGTAAAAAGACCGATCTCGAGTGCCGAAAAGTGACTGCACCCTATAACTCTGGATTGTTAGGGCTTACATTCTCTGTCTTTTCAGCATTAGCATTAGAGGAAACCAGGTGCATGTACAGTGGATTTGGTCAATATCGCTCCTTGCAATAAAATAGTTATAGGGTGCAGTCACTTTTCGGCAGGACCTACCAAAAAGTGACTGCACCCTCTAACTCTAGATTGGTAGGGCTTACATTCTCTGTCTTTTCAGCATTAGCATTAGAGGAAACCAGGTGCATGTACAGTGAATTTGGTCAACATCGCTCCTTGCACTCTAGAGTTATAGGGTGCAGTCACTTTTCGGCAGGACCTACCAAAAAGTGACTGCACCCTCTAACTCTAGATTGGTAGGGCTTACATTCTCTGTCTTTTCAGCATTAGCATTAGAGGAAACAGGTGCATGTACAGTGAATTTGGTCAATATCGCTCCTTGCAATAAAATAGTTATAGGGTGCAGTCACTTTTCAGCAGGACCTACCAAAAAACGACTGCACCCTCTAACTCTAGATTGGTAGGGCTTACTTACATTCTCTATCTTTTCAGAATGAGCAGTAGAGGAAACCAGGTGCATGTGCAGTGAATTTGGTCAACATCGCTCCTTGCAATCTAGAGTTATAGGGTGCAGTCACTTTTCGGCAGGGGCTGCCGAATAGTGACTGCACCCTACCCTACCCGTTTGGTGACGTTCACCTTGTTGTGATTTAATGAACCACACGATTTGAAGGTTGAACCCTTACAATTCCAAATATATTCTTCTAGTAACTTGTTTATACAGTAAAATAGCACTCTAATGTTCTAATGTTCATTAACATACAGTAGATGCAACATAACCAAACAGCTGCAAGTGAGCGAGGCCAGTGTGGACTTTACAGCATAAACCAAAAGCTTCTAGAGCTTCTAAAGTCCACTTTTTCAGCTGCATTTTTGGGATCACGTGAGTGATAGAGCCAGGTACTTGATCACAATGTCTCTCCAACGGGCCTCAAACTCCGATGCAGTCAGAGTCTGTGACTACTCCAGCCAATCAGAGGCCACAGAGATGGAGAGTAAGCAATGCAATATCAAAAGGATCACAGAGTTCAGGTTAACCTGGAGACAGGAGACCCATGTGACAATAAACCACAATAACGCACATAAACTCATAAAAAGCACCCTCACTAAATCGATAATGGTGGATTTCCATTCAGGGTCATTGTTTGATGGAGAAACTGGTGATTCTTTATGCGAGGGACTTGAAAATTCTTTGATTTTAGTCAAGTATTTTATTTAAAAGAGGCTCCTCCTTTTGAAAGACCATGTATTTGTGACTCCTCCCCCTTTGCCAGTCAGTGACTGAAGTCACGACAGCTGCAAGACTCCCCTGACCACATGACAGCAGGTCGAGCATGAACTGCACGGGGACTTTTTTACGACTTTGAAAGTCACGTCACGACGACCGGGATACTTTTATCTTATTTCGTTTGCTTGTATATTCGTTAATTGCTTCCACGTGAGTTTGGGACCGCCTCTTTTTAACATTATCCCCTCGGATCGTCACGTTGTCAACTGTCTCCTGTGATCTCATGTATGACATCATCATCATCGCCGGGGCCCAAGTTTACCAGAGTTAATGAGCAAAGTCCTGACAGTAAACAAAAAAAAAAAAGAAATCTTAACCATCGCACTTCGTTGCGGGGGCTTTCCCCGAGCGCGTCATTTGTAATTCACCAGAGGACGGAAATGGAGAGGCAGATAACAGCCCGGCACAGGGCAAGAGAGAGAGAGAGAGCGACTTGTGTTTGAAACCCAAGCAGTGCCACAGGAAGCGGGGCCGAGCGATGTTTGGTGCTAAGCGAGGACGCTGTTTATTGACTTGTGTACGGTCTCTGTGAACTTTATTTGAGGTGAAAACAGGCCATGCGTGGCCGTCCCCACCGTGTGTATGGGTAAGCACAGGGCTCAATCTTCAGGGGTGTGACTGTGGCACCCGCTGTGTTTGTGTGTGTTTGCGTCGAATCACATTAGCAGGTGTGTCTCAGCTGTTGAGAGCCACAGCGCTATCATGACCTCCGACTCCACCTCAGCCCCCTTTACTCTCCGCGTCCTCCTCCTTGTTTCCCTCTCTCACGCAAGCACACGTAATCCAAGAGTCGCTGCTCTTTACCTGTCCTATATTTGCAGGGTTTTTTTTTTTTTTTTATTGCTGACTGAGCAGCTGTACGTAGCTGTACTGTGTGCATGGATTTGTAGTGGAGCCAGGCAGATGTCACCTGTTTTTCTCTTGTGTGGAAATCCCCAGCTCCCCAGGCCCTGCTATGCAACGCAGTGACTCACTCATAATGTTGAGTGTGCGTGAGTCTGCGAGTGTGGCTGTGCTCGTACCGTTTCATCATGTGTGTATGTTGTGCTTGTATTTGAGACAACGTTGTGTTTAAAGTTGATAGTCAGAAATCACATACCACTAAAAATGTGTTTGTATAAGTGAAGACTCACTTTATATAATATCAAAATAGCCTTGGAATAAACCTTTCTTATGTTATGTTGCATCGCCGCCATAGTTCCCTGGTGCACTTGGGGAGTTATCTGCAGTCTCACAAAATTCTTACAAGCTGGACCTGGCGGACTTGGTTTTGGTGCTAATATTAAACTTTTGGTCAGATTAGGGTGAGGATACAGGCTGTGGTTGCCTGCATGTGTCCCAAAATTAATATGAACTCACAAAACGCCACAGGAAATAGAGTAAACAATGGTCTTCCGAGTCTTTGGCAGCATTTTTGTATTCTTCAGTTGTAGATATCATGATGTATAATTATATAAATGTATTCAATTCTATTCATTATTGCAGAATCTCTGTCACGTGAGATTATTCTTATCTCATTTGTGAATTCCGATGCCTTTCAATCCCCGATGTTGTCACTTGGATTGAGATACGAGATTGTGTGTGTAGTCTCTTTAGGACCCTTTCTAACTGACCTCGTCAGGACCAGTCTGGTCCAAAACCCCTGGTCTCTAACCCCAGAACCTCGTTTCTGAGGCTCTAATGAAGGTTGGTTAGAAATGGTTAGGTTGTGGTTAGGTTAAGGTATTGAAGGTGTTGTTAGCTGTCCAAGTGAATGCATGTCAAAGACAGGTCCCGACAAGAATAGCTGTGCAGATTTATGTGTGTGCGCGCCCTTGTATTTGTTACCTCTTGAGGACCCTTTCGGGCATAAACACTGACCTTGTAGTCCTCATAGAGACCAAAACCGGTTCCCTAAAGGGGCAGAACCTAATTTCTGAGGCTCTAAGGGAAGAGAAGTGTGTGTGTGTGTTAGAGAGAGAGAGAGAGAGAGTAATGTGTGTGTGTGTGTGGAGAGTATTCTCGTTTTTGGAACACTGTGTCTTTTGTGCAATTAGGACACACATGCAAATGAACAGCAACTTTTAACCAGTCTCATTTTTCATAAAAGCGTTGCACTTCGCCCTCGAAACAAGCAAACGTCTGAAGTAAACAATCACTGTCCTATAATTAGGCCTTTGTGCGTTTGAGTTTATCTCTTTATCTGTGTGTGTGTGTGTGTGTGTGTGTGTGTGGTAATGTGCAGGTCTGCGTTGGTCTTTACGTGTCAGACGGTGATCTCTAACCTGCACAGTTGTTCCCCTCTTGACCTCATCAGTGTCGTTTTGCACTCGACCCAGCTCAGAGTTTTTTTTTTCCCCTCCTCTGTTCATGTTCTGTGTTGAATCAACATTTGCTTTGAGTTACTCTTTTATTATTCCTCGCTCTGTCAGCTCTGCCATGAAAATGTCTCTCTTTGCTCTTGAAACATTTAAATCAACATCTCGCTCGTCCTCAGGATCATCGTGTCTTTCTGTCCCACTTCTTTCTACACAAGCTCCTGTTCATTTTTCTCTCCCTCTCACATTCCTTTTATATTATAGGCAGCACTTTGCCCTTCTGTGAATGGAAGGCATACTTCTCCACAGGTCTGAGACATTTTCACTCATTCTCTTCAGCTGCCTCAATTCAGACGGCTAATGACAAATGGAATCAAATTAAACGTTTACAATAGGCAGAACACTTCTGACAAGTGCTCGGCAACGCACAAAGAAAAAAAGGGTGAGTGTCGTTCAACAACCCAAGGACAAACTAAACACTTTTCTTCTCTCTGATTCTTTCACTGTGGTTTTGACTCAATGACGTTGACACACACACACACACACACAAGGCGACAGTGTAACTACAAATATGCACACACATGGTCAGTTGTCCAGGTACAGACACACACACGGTCAGATATCCAGGTACAGACACACACACGGTCAGATATCCAGGTACAGACACACACACGGTCAGATATCACACAGACACACACACATGGTCAGATATCCAGGTACAGACACACACACACACATGGTCAGATATCCAGGTACAGACACACACACAGATGGTCAGATATCACACAGACACACACATGATCAGTACAGACACACACATGGTCAGATATCCAGGTACAGACACACACATCAGATATCCAGGTACAGACACACACACATGATCAGATATCCAGGTACAGAGCGCACACATGGTCAGATCTCCAGGTACAGGCAGCACATGGTCAGATATCTAGGTACAGACACACACACATGGTCAGATATCCAGGTACAGACACACACACGGTCAGATATCCAGGTACACACATGATCAGATATCTAGGTACAGACACACACATGGTCAGATATCCAGGTACAGACACACAAGTGAGCTCAGGCCATGGACACACACAATGCACATCCTCACTTTGCACACATGCTAGATAATATACACCAGTTGCTGGCAGTTTGATATGTGCTTCTGGATTGATCCAACGCTTTTATCTGCTAAATAACTTACCATCGATTGGCGTGGGGAGGGAGGAGGGAGGAAGAGAGGAGGAGGAGGGAGGAGGGGCGTGAGAATTAAACCTTCCCAATATCCTGGAGCTGTCTGCACTGCCTCAACAATTCACCATGCCAGTTTTGTTTTGTGAGTTTTGTGAGTTAGAATTTTCCAAAGGCCCTTGAAAGTTTTTGAAAATGGCCTTACATAGACCTGGGCCATTGAAAGTGCTTGGATTAAGAAGATATCGAGATGACGGCACATTTTCAGTCAGGCGTTGTTCTTGGATTTGGGCTGAGGACGATTAGTTTAAGCCATTGAATATCATTCCGGGCGCATGTTCGGTAGGTTACGTTCACTGATCACGTTCACATATCATTCCCTCGCAGTGAGAGGACCTGAGGGGACACGTGGGGACATGTGACTCCACCCGCTGCCTCACTCAAGTCACAGCAGAGCTCAACTCATCTAAACTGAGAGATGAACGACTCGTTTGAGTGATTCAGTTGAGTTTGTTCGCCCTGAACGACTCAAATAGTTCACGAACGACACAGCGCTATCACAGCGCAGAGAAGCACCATCTGGCAATGGGAATGGTGTTAATGGGCTTTTTAGGAGGTTCACGTGGGTTAAAAAAACTGCTGTACTTGAAGTGTGAAAGAGGCTCTAGTTTCATGTCAGTGTCCCTGTTTGGACTCAATTCTTTCACACGTCTGCTCCGGCCTTCCTGCACCACGGACTCTAACAGGTATTATCTATTTCTTATCATTTGAGGGAGCCTGAGGTAAAGTGGTATAGCACGCCTTTCCTCAGCCTCCAGGGAGCCTGCTTTACACCCATAGAGGGTTCAGAGGCTAATTGGATATATCACTGCGAAAAACATTTAAAATCCCAAATCAATACCTGCCTCTTTAATGCTTTTCGTGAAGAAGTGCTCCTCTCTATTGCTTTTGCCCCCCCCCACCCCCACTCACTTCCCCTAACTCGCTCCCTTTCCCCACTCAGACCCTGTCTTCTCTACAATCCCTCACCGCCTATAAGGGCCAGGGGATATGTGTAGGGGTCAGTGAGCTAAGGGCTACTGGGGGCCAAACCAGAGTGAGCCCCATGGGGCTTTTAGAATTGAATGATAACTGGCGATGTTACATCCGAGCGCTTATGGGAAACATCTGCGGAAATAACACGAAAGCCCACATTTCTGGCACACAGGTAAAGTTAAACGTACATTAAACGCTCGGAACAACAACAGGCAGAATATGTCGCAATTAGTTTACATGTCCAGTTCTGTGTATGCTAGCTGAAATTTGTACAAGCCCAGCTCTGAGTCTGCATGTATGTGTTGATGTAGAGGTTATGTTTGTATGTTTGTTGTAGCCGTTGTGGTTACAAGTAGGGGTACTTGAAGTGGAAGTGCTAAACAAATGCCCTTAGCAACACATTCTCCTGCAAGTGCACATTTTGTGCGCATGCACACACACATGCTAGTGCGCGTTGCAGAATAAACTCGGTGCTCGGTCATTTTACTAGTGTCCAATGTTGCCTCCACCTGTGTTGATGTAAAACAAATGACTTCCTGTGTGCAGGATAGGTTTAATTGGTTGCTGTATAATGGACATGCAGTATGTTGATGTTCAAAGTGTGGCTACGGTTACGTAGAGGAAATATCATGTGCCGTGCCATGCATTTATGAGTGAAATGGGGAGAACCAAGAACTTTGAAGACAAACCGGGACAATATGTCAGCAAATGGGACATTTGTGTGATTTCTGTCACAGTATTGGTGGTTTGCGTCTTCAAGGATTCAACACTATAGTTGTACTGATATTTATTTGGATATTGCCTCCTTTTGCCCCTACAAGGTCACCATATTGGGCTGATGGAGGCCCCACATCGGTCCACAATCCTGATCTGTTTCAAACCCTGCAGATCTTCCTCGTGCTGTCCCACTGTTAACCGGTCTGCATGGAAGCTCAGGGGCTGGACCACTCCTGCGCCCCACTCCCTGTTCTCATTCTCCCTTGTATCCCACCCTCCCTCCCTCCCTCCTATTTCTATCGTTCCCTTTTTTTCTATTCTTTTCTTTAGACAAGAAGTCTGCCAGCCTGGGAACTGCTGTCGATCCCCATCGAAAGTTTCCCCACACCGCAGCTGATGAAGCCTATGTCGTTATTCTTCATTCTCAAACAAATACATTCACGTCTCGTGAAACACCAACAGTTCCACATTTGTGTTTTCTGCAAGTGATCACGTGTCCGATCTCTGATGCTTAAGAGAATTTGCTACCCCCGTTTCAAATGTGTACATGTAGCACATATTTGGCTCCATATGAGCTCCAGGGACCAGTGTCTGACTGCCAGTAGTCCTCAGTGCCAGCATTATTGCCTTTGACATAGTTTCATTTCCAGAAAAACAGGAAGCAGAGACGGTTGTCTTGCACTTCTGTCCCAGTGGCTGCAGTTGACGTGACCCTGGATGCGCATGGACGTCCTTTTGTGTGTAGTGTGTGAGCGTATGTGTGCGTTTGGTGTGTCGTAAAGGACATACGTGACACAGTCGGCAGACCAGACAGAGACCGACGGTGAACGTACTTAACTACCACGTTACCACGCAGTAACGATGTTAGTGATAGTTGATTGACAGCTTGTTTTTTATGTTCTATGATCTTTCTGTTCCGCTGGGATTGGCGGTGCCATTGATGTCCCTTTATACTGACGCTGCTATGCTAGGTGGCGGTATGACCCTTCAATTTGTAAGTATTAGCTGTTTTTTGGGTTGTTTTTTTTCACCTCACGACTAAAACAACTGCTAGTTAGCATAGCATGTTGAGCATCTACCATCCATTAACTTTCAAATATTACATTCTTTAAGCTGACAGAGCATACATTTAGTCAGTTTAGGTTTTTCCTGGTGAAATGCAAGAAAAATCTCTCTTTTTTTGTCTTTGTCGATTATTTTTCAGGTCAAATCTCGGGGATAGGAACAGTGGAACATGCACTGAGCGCCAAGGCCAAGTCTGAGTCCAGTAAAAACATGTACATGCAACAGTCATTGAAACTTCCAACCACATAATCAGAGTGTTTCAGTCTGACTGAGTCCGACATGTTCATGTGTATTTTAAAAGGTGGAACTAACAAAACAATTTGATTTTTGAAATAAGTTTTTTTTTTTTTTAAATAACAGTGGATCAGTGGTAGAGCACGTTGTCTTTCTACTGGAAGGTTGTGGGCTCAATTCCAGGCTATGCACAGAGATGCAGGATCCTGTTCTCCTACTCAAACGACCCTATTGGTGGTTTGCAGTTAGATTTCCACCCACAGTTTTTTTTAAAAAATAGGCGCCCCCAGTGGTCACATATGGTATCTTCAAACAACAAAAACAAAACAACAAACGTTTCACTTTTCTTTCAATAATTTGCTGTGAAAACAACATTTTTAAAAGTAAAAATAAAGTTTCCTCTTGAAAAACGTCAATTTATTAGCTCTCATGTTGTCCCCTGTCCAAGGTTTTGAGACACAACCCACAGAGAGGTCTTTCTTCGTCTCCACCCACGTTCACCGTGAGATATGCGTTGTCCTATCTTCCCGTCTTGGGTTTTGGTCGCCGTGAATCATTGTCCACTTTGGACAATGATTTGTCTTTTTGCCCCCGTCAGAAACGTCTCCATTGTCCAAACCTTGTCACCAGTGTGGATTTGGTTGCGGTACGTCACTGAAATGAGTCCGGGTTACCGGGAAACTTTAGCTGGGACTTAAAAAACGGAACTCATTAACAACAGAGTCATATCTCTTCTAACACTGGGGTCGGTATATTAGGAAATGCTTATCTCACAGCTACAACAGTTTCTCTCAACAGGAAACCCATGGTTGTGTTGTTCTGTTTGTCACTCTGCTGCACCAAAGTCCATGGATCCAAAACAGTGATCCTACCAGAGTTTTACGAACATCATATAAACATCATGAAAGTGTCTAATCTCACTTAAAGCTGACCTCACATGCTACACAGTCCACTTTCAGCTTCACCCCCTTCCCGTCTTCCCCACCAACTTCCCTCCCCCACTTTCGCCCTCCCCACCTCCCACGCCTTCCTTCCTCTGTTTGCTTTTGCTCCCTTGATTCACTTTCAGTGCCAACTTCTACCCCTTTCTTTGTGAAATTACTCTCCCCTCTTTCTCTTTACTGTGTTTGCTCGACTGCAAATGAGAAGCTGGGGAGAGGAAGGGGAGGGAGGGAGGAAGAGTGCAGGGTGGGGGTAACCCATCATGTTGACTAGCAACTAAGTGGCAAATATTATTTCCACTCGCTCCGAGCTCCTGTATCTGTCTCTAAGTAAAACACAGCGATGAATGTTGCTGAGTTGTGATTTAAACATTAAGCCGGAGCACGTGTGGCTCTCAGAGTTAAGAATCTACGCTTCCCCTCACATGATGTTGACACGACGAATGGTTCACATTTGAACTACTGAAGTGAAGTGATTTATTTGTTTTGCAAGATTATAATTTATTTACTTTTTGTTATCATGGGCTCCAGCTCAAACATTTCATGTATTTGTATGCATCTGTTATTAGACTGGCTTTGGACCATTACCCAGGTATTTATTTTGGATTTCCCACAAGTGGCTTTTGCTTCATAATGCTCACAAAGAGTGACTAAAAATAAAGTCAGAGACATCGTGTGTTCACAGTCATTTCTAAACAGTGATCTTAGCACGACTCGGCTCTACTCTGCTGCGATGTCGTTTCATACGCGACACAAACACACAAACACGTGATGGGCAAAGCGGTTGTGGTTTGATTCTTATATCGGACACAACGCTTGTGACTCTTCCAGTTAACCACAAGAAAATAAGTCATAGAATAAGTTATTTTTCCCCCTTTTTTTTGTTGCCAAATTAAGTATAAAATTGTAAAATTCCACCTGATCTTTACACACTGGGCCTTCAAACTCGTCCTTGTGATACCTCATGTTAAAACTAGTTGCACATTGTCATAGTTATTCCAAAAATGTCACCAAATAAAATAAATCACAAAATATTTGAATAAAAAATCTTTAAAAAGGAAAAGACATTTAAAGAAGGGAACTTTTATTTTGGTTTTGTTTCACACTCACAGTTAATAATGCAGGAAAGTCCCTTTGCTGTAGAGATGTGTCATTTTTCGGTGGAGTGAAGGGAAAGCTAAAAATGAAACGACATGTACAGTAACTGGCCCCCACAAACATGCAGGGGCTGGTGCACTGGGCAATAAGCCGGAGATGAACGAGACAACGCGTAACCGTTAACTCAGGCGGCGGCGGCAGCTGTGCGTCGAGCCGCTCTCTTTCATGATGACCCATTTCTAAAACGCCAACAAATGCAGTAGAACGCAGAGCGCGAGTGTCTCCACTCAGGCTGCATATGTGGAAGAAAAAGAAGGAGCCGCATTTAGAGAACAGGAATTAAAGAACTGAATATAGACACGAACTAAGTTAACCATACATTTAGCAGAAAGAGGGAAGACTTTCTCCAAAGAGGAACCATCAAAATAGAGTCTTTACTTCCCTCACCCACTCTCATCCACTGTGACTGCTTCTTTGCATCTTGAGTTGTGTCTCCAGGAAAACCCGAAGAATCAAATGAAAATAAATATTCTGTGGCCGCTGTAGAAATAGGAGCTGCGAGTGGCCTCAGACGTACTTGTTTATGAGTGATTTTTATAGACTTTTCAGCGACCAGAAGACGTCAAAGAACGGCCCCGCTCCACTCACAAGGAAATGTGTAGTAGTTATTTAAGTGATGTAAAACAATATTGTAATAATCGTATCTATTGCTGCTTTATGTTGCATTAGTAAACTCGTTTTGAATTCTATATATTAATATGTTTTATTTTAGAAGGTGAGATAATCGTCTGGAAACAACACAAGCAGGAAACCCCGTTTCTCTGTGGACTTTGGTGTGGGAGAGTGAGGCAGGATATAGAACCACACTTCACACAACTACAGTATCACGTTATGTATTGGAGCTAAATTTACAGATGGATATTTCAGGATGGAAGTAATCTGCTATCTTCAGTAGAAAAAAAAAGAAAAAAAACATATTGCACACACATTGTGAAACGCCATGTTGCTCTAGTTATCGTGTGTTTGCTCACATTTAGTAAAAAAAAAGGACATCTGGCTACACAATAACAAGAGGATAAAAAATAACTCTGTGTTATGATCATGTGATGTTACGCCCCCCCTCTGTGTATTCTTATACAATCTGTCTGCACACACACACACACACACGACATTGTATTTGTAATGCACACACTTATTTTGCAATAGCTCCTGCCCTCCTTTATTTCAAATCATCTGCCAGATGCCCCCACTTCAACTGCTGTTAATCATATTATGTGGAATCCTCGGCACTTAAATCCATAACTGCTGTGAGTATTAATTGCAGCGAAATCCAATTATTATGTCTATATTAATTAAAGCCATCTGCCAGTGACGGGGTGAGGCTGGGGGTAAGGGCGCATCAAGATGCCTCGGGTTCAAAGGCATTTCAATCTAGATAGACAGATAGACAGATAGACAGATAGACAGACAGATAGACAGATAGATAGATAGATAGATAGATAGATGCTGGAGCAGCTTTGTGTATGGAAACATTATTGCAATAATTCATGTTAATTAAAAACAGCTAAAAAGATTTCTTGTTTTTTTTTTTTCCCTCATTGAGTGAATTAAAAAACAACACTTTTATTTTTTATTATGCAATATGCCTCCATCATTTTTGTAATCAATACATCATGTGGTCATTTAAGAAAAAAGAGGCAAAATTAAATTTGTCGGAAAGGCAATTTCACAAGAAGCAAACAAGAAAAATCACACAGAAAAAAAACTCTTCTAGGACGCCTGAACGTGACGACCACCACGTGAGCTGATGGAAAGGAAGGTGGGTGGAGGGAGGGTGAGCCACGCCCACGACACACAAACACAGAGACGGACACAAGACACACAAGGGAGAACGCAGGGAAACACTTTGTGACACTGCTAATTAAAAACCGCCATAGATGTTTTGTTTTTATTGTTTTATCATTTTGTGCAAAGTTAAAACATTACACCTCCCTCTTGCCTAATTGTGGTGACAGTACAAGAGATTGTACAGCGAGTTCACGACCAGGTTGTTGTTACACGACGTGACAATCCTCTTTAGCTGGTGATCATACATCCATCTGTTTCTGCTGTCAGAACGCATTACACCTTCATCGCACCAACCACTGCACTTGTAGGCTTTAAGTTTCTGTCTGTAGCCCCACGGAGGCTAAATAGAATCAGACATTTAGAGATCGCGCAAAAAAGAAGAAGAAGAAGAAGAAGAAGAAGAGGGGGAAACTGAAGTCTTTCGACGTACGCTTCAATCACGAGCTGCTACCACACAGGAGGCTGTTTGACTGCCCGTAAGTGCTGCTGCTGCTGCTGCCGCTGCTGCTGCTGCTGCTGCTGCCGAAGCATCTCGTCTCCCCTCATGAAGGCTTTGCCCCGGAGGAGAGAAGAGGCAAGTGCAGAAGTGAAGTTCAAAACAAAATAATATTGAACTCAGCATTATTCAGGGAAAAAAGGGAGGAACGCTGTGAATTTTTGATATGTTGCCTTTTCCTCAGCAAGGTATCGCTCCGAGGCAGACAGCGAGAGAAAGGTGGAGTTGTACCACGTAGATGGAAGATGGGGAAAGGCATGTTAGATGGGCTGGGGGTGTAACAGTATATAGACTCTCACATCCATCCTGTTCACTCCCCTCCTTCATCTCCCCGACTTCAAGGCACAGCAGAGGGAAAACATGTCAGTGATCGGGGGCATAATTCTGGGCGGCCAGTGTGTCTCACTCAAACATGCACAACAAATACACACACACACACACACACACACATGCGCGAGGCCTCGTGTGAGTGACAGCTGATCAGGGGTGCCTGTCTGCCTGCCAGCGCCCTGCTCCTCTTCCCTCTCCTCTCATCTGATTTGATCCATTAGCATTCTTTTCTCTGTGTTGTCGGCGCTGCAGCGTCAGACTCGGTGGCACGCGGCCTCAGTGTGAAGCAGTTGAACTGTCGCCTGGAGGGCCTCACCTGAGAGCGCTGACAGCTGCAGCCTGCATAATCAAACTCCCACAACTGGATCCTGTTAGGCCTGGACCAGGATTTTCCAGGATTTCATGGAAAATGTCGAATTGTGACTTCTTTTCCAGACAAACAGCACCATTGGATTTGTTTGATAAGGTTTAAGCATTTCCACTGGTTAAATTGTAGTATTTAGTGTGGCCTGCCCTCAACTAGAGGCCTGTGGGTTCAATTCCCAGAGAGACACTTCATCCAACGTTGCTCCTGACAGCACCGTGTGAGTGGGTAAGAAAGACGTGTGATAGAAAATGTGCTGTGAGTGAATGCGTTTGTCGTACTGTAAAAAAAAAAAAAGGGTCTATTATGCCAGGTTTATTTAAGATCCCAACCAACATAGGGGTCAGAGGCGGGGTCACAGCCTGGAACAGGTCACCAGGTCATCACAGGGCCAACATTTCATAGGGACGAACAACCGTTCAGTATCACATTCACACCTACGGTCAATTTAGAGTGTCGAATTCACCAAATCTGTATGTTTCTGGACTGTGGGAGGAAACTGGAGTAAACCTCGCACACACAGGGAGAACTGCAGACTTCATACAGGATGACCAATTGGCAACGATCAGATTTGACCCGCTATAATGACCTTAGATAGTACATATTTCTCAATCTCTTTAATTCAACCGGACAACACAGGGAATATTTATGAAGTGTTACACAACTGAAACCTTTCACAACAACTAACTTTTACAGGCAAAAAGTGTTCATGAGGAGTTACAACGTTACAACACACTGACTCAAGACGTTCTTGAGTATTACATCCACATGTCACTGGAAGCTTACGAATAAATATAACACCAATTTTCATTAAACGCTACATAAACCGTGCCGTGCCGTGCCGTGGTGAGGCGAGTAGAGCCGGTGGAAATGCGCCATAAGTAGTTGGATGAATAGTCCTACGACTATCTGAAAGACTGTCTGAGGCTGCGAGCCACTCAGACAATGACGGAGTGTTAACAAACAACGTGTGTGAATGAGGTGTTAAAATCCCAGCTCCAGCCAGCAGGAGTGCTGCTGAGTATGGTCTTTAACATTCACACACTTTCAAGTCCCCACTTTGCTTAATATTAAAAAAAACATAACCAGAGCGTCTTCAACGCGATTTTTGGTTGATTTAAAGCATGACAAAGAGGGGACCTAAAAAATGTCCCCTTTTCAACGTGGAGTCCCCTCTTTGTGAGTGTGTAACGACACCAAAGTCCCCTGTTCTACTGGTTCACGAGCACACACACACACACACACAAACCTTTCAACAGACTCAACAAGACATCACCCCGATACTTCATGAACTACCTGTTCATTTTAGAATTGATTTTAAACTTTTAATGTTTGTTTTTAAGATTAACTAAATGGCCTCGCCCCAGCCTACTTAACAGACATTTGAACTGTTTATCTGTTATAAACAGTGGGGTGACCAGGTTTTTGCGTTATCACTGACCTCCAAAGTTAAAACATCTCTATTTAGAATGACTTTTAATACCCAGTAGTGTGGGGACAGTTCTTATTCTTTTTTTTATTCTTTTTAGTCTTTTTGCTCACTTTTTGTTTTCTCTGTGTTCTTATTTGGTATTTTTTATGCTTTAAATGTATGTTTCATGAATTTGTTTTTGCTGTCTGCTTTTAATGCCGTGGGTCTGTAATGTTTCTATTTTGTAAAGCACTGTCAACTGTGGGTTGTTGTAAAGGGCTCGAGAAATAAAGTACATTACAATGAAGTTACACTTTTCCCATGAACAAATGTCGATTATTCCCATGAACAAAGTGTTTATCCACGCAATTCTAATCTCATGAAGCAACTCTCTTTAAACTCACAGCCTAAACCCCAAAAAGAAGTTACTAACTCAACGTAACTAGTAACTGTGACTAATTCCTATCCTATACCTATGTATTTATGAACTTTACTTATCAAGAAAGGTTTATAGACAGCCCCAAAAAAAAAACTGCAAAAACTACTAAAAAAGTGATGAAACAAGTAACGGTCAAACGTATGAAGAATGATACAGGAAGGACACGATGACCACTGAGAGTCACAGCTGACACAGAATTTCATGTAACGCTCTTACTTTCCAGAGCATGTGAATCACTTTCAGAGTAAAAAGATGAAGAGGAACAAAAATGAAATGCAAAGATCTGGAGAAACGAAAGGAAAAGCGCGAAGACGATTGTGTTAGTGCGGAGGACGACGACAAACTGGATTTCCTCACGTTGTTCAGGGACAATATGGAGGAATTATTGAAGTGAAAACGCAGCGAGAGAAAATGATCCAGCGCATCTACGTACATTCGATTTTTCACTCATATGTTTTCACTTTTTGACATTTGATAAAAGCAACACTGTGGTTCCTATTTTCCCGACACCTCGCAGAAGTGTAGATGGTGACATTTTTCATTTATTTATTGCAAAGCTCCCGTTTCCCCCCCCTCGCACGCAGCGTCTGCTGGAACCCAAAGTACAAAAACGAGAAGAAAATGAAATTACGACACATCCTCCCGTCACGCTAATTCACTTCACAAAACGGTGCTCCAGACTCTGCCGTCCTGCCCTTGACCCCTGACCCTGACACCTGGTTCAGAGCAGGGAAGGGCTCATGTGCTGGAAACCCTGAAATAGATCTGTCACATTTCACATCCCGGCGTTGCTGTCCCCTCCCCTGGCCCACCCTGACCCACACAACAGCCCCTCTGTCAGCCTCTGTTTGCTCTGGAGCAAGTGCTGCACCTCAGTGCAGGAAGCCCCACCCACTTTCATTCAGTCCACTTCACATTTAGGCCTGAGGATTATTTTTGTTTTACCACCTACGACTTCCCCCCAAATGATCGCAGCGAGAACGGCATCCAACAATTCCAATGAATGAATGAATGAATGAATGAGTGAGTGAATTTTGGCCATTTCACCAGAGACGTTAACCGTATGAGATTGACTTCAGCCTTGGTCAGTGTCGTCTTGAGTCCTCCCATTCATTACAACGGGAAGTCGCTGTGATTTTACTCCACAGCGCCACACAGTGGACACATAAACCTCCACGTGAAAGCATGTTTCTGCTGTAATGTCGTCGCTTCACTTTTTTTTTTTATCCCTTCCCGGACATAATTTCTCCTTGCCTGCACGCTTTGCTCAGTTTTTCCCTCTTTTCAAGCCGTACCCACTCTTAAATCTTTCCCTCCACTATTACCCACTCTCCCGTGAGATCAATTTACCTGCGCGTGGCCGAATCACTTCCCCCTCACACAGCGAGAGTCCTCTGTGCGCTACTGTTATGGCGTCTCCTCCTCCTCCTCCTCCTCTCTCTCTGTCTTCCTCCCTGTCATTCACCGGCACCTTCATCTTCCAGCGCTAAGCCTCTGCTAACTTTCCGCCTCCCAAGTCATTTGAAATTCAATTAAACCTCTGGAGATTCAAACTAACTTTTCTGAAAGGACGGGGGCACGTCTCTGTGTCTCTTTCATTCGCCGTCACTTTAGAAGTTCCCCCGCCGACTCGCTTCCGCTCTTCCTTTCTTGCTCTCGTATCGCGTTCAGTCGTCCTCCGCTCCTCGCCGCAGCTGTCTGAACGGTCAGCGTTGTGCAGGTACGTGTTATTCTAGGTGAGGGGGGGGCGGAGCTGCAGGAACACGACCTCATCAGTCTTTGACCTATCTTTTCTAAACCCGGCCTGATGGTTGTGTGTCGCAATCCACCGCCGCTGCACACAAATCACACCAGTGTTCCGTAAGCGGGTCGGTACATCCAAGGTAAATACAGGTGACTCGGGCTGCGTTTGCCCCGAGGCCAGAGTTTAAGGAGCCAGTGAAGGGCAGGTGTGGGTTTCGGGGCAAAAGCCAAAATACACAGCGGCTTTGCGATGGAGCAAAAAAACCCACCCTCTAATTGTTAGAGGCTGCGCTCGTTGTTTTCCTTTCAGCTCGTGAAGAGACAATTTGAAAGCCGCAAGTCTTCTAAATGTGACATTGTGGTGTTGGACTCTATCGTCTCCGCCCCGCCACAAACTTGTGATGAATCGCCTCGCACGTCTTCTTCTTCCCTCGTCCGTAATTGGCGGATTAAAAATGACTTGTTTGCACGGCCGTAATGAGATTGCGGTGGGCGAGCCGCGGACGCATGTTTTTGTTTTCAGCCCGAGCCGAGCCGCATAAACACAAACACGGTTGCATTTTAATGGCCGCTAAGTGACTCGGCCCGTGATTGATGTGCGACTGTAACGCCAGTCAATGGTCCGTGGAAACGAAATTGGGGTGTATTTTACCGCGGCGAGTTCAAACGTAGCGCGACAGAGTTGGACATAAAATGACTGATAATGACGATGTTTCATTGAGAATACTGAAATACTTGAATATCTGAACTCAACAAAGCTGCTCTGATTGTCCTTCTTGCTGTGTGTGTGTGTGTGTGTGTGTTTGTGGGTCCAGCCCACGGTGTGAATCTCTGGGTTGTGCCCCAGCTTGCACCGCTGCACAGTAAATCACGGCCGGGCTTTTTAACGTCTTCTCCAGTGTGCCTGGGAGAGTCATTAACACACACTAGAATTACAGAACACTCCTCAGCAAGCAACCCTCTTACGTGTGTGTGTGTGTGCGTGTGTGAGTACATGTACGGTATGACTCGGCCACTGTATGTTCAGGTGTTGGCACCCGTTCGAGTTAAAACACTGCGTCATAAAAACCAAACCTCTTACATCCACTCCATCTACACGACATACCATAAATAAAATAAATCCAGCCGTCCATTGCTTGACTACAGTTTAATTCTGCACTGTCATTTCCATAGGTTCTTGTGTCCTGGATGCTATTATTAGTCTGCACCCACCAGGGATCCCCGTTAAAGGTGGTAAGGCAATAGCCCTGCCTCCAAGTTGACATGGCTATTGGAGCAGCTATAGCACCATTGGGATCCATCTAACACAGAGTTAAAGACGACGTCTTTCACGGTCCGATCCCACGACTGCTGCAAATAATGTCACGCCACCCATCACACTTAACACCCCGTGCACCAGAGCTCAGTGGCCTTCCATCCTGTATCCATTACACACTGGTGGTCCGGCCTGTGAGTGGTTCACGTGTCAGGTTTTCCTCTGCTAGGTTCCCTTCATACCGAGAGCTCTGTGTGACTACTTGCACTGCTGTAGCATGACATAACATTTGACCTATTAAGGACAACGTGACAATCGTCAGTGCTATGAGAGTGCAAGCAGGTCAGAGGGCATCCGCCGAGGAGGTTGTCTCTAATCTGAGGTTGTCTCTAATCTGGCCTGAGGACAGATCGTATTCGTGCATGCCCTGGAATGTGGCCGCATGCGTCCTCGAGCCACCTCTGAATTTGTTTTTCTGTGATCAGAGCTTAAGGTTCGTTCAGGACGTAGTTAAACTGAACGGATCGCGGCATCTGTCTAACTGAGGGAAACAAAACATGTGCGAAAAGGTTAAACGTACAAGAGCCTACGCACCGATCATGGATGCGAACTGTCTCCGTGAACGCCCTCTTAATAACTGACGGCCAGGTTTCAAGGAGACATCGAGTCGCGATGTCTGCTCAGTGACACTTGGCAAAGACTGGTAACTGTAGAGCGCCTTAGCTTTGGTTTTCATAGCTTTGGAGTACACGGACAAACCAGTGGGTCAACTGTCGAGAACCATGTCGAGAACCTGGGAGTTTTTGCTTTTTATATATATATATATATATATATATATATATATATATATATATATATATATATATATATACATACATACATACATAAGGTGTCCATACGTGCTTATGCATGTTAGTAAGCACCTAGTTAATGGTGAATAAGTGTTCCTTAATATAAAGTGTGACCAAACAGTATATTATTTGGTCAGTACAGCAGCTTCAAAATTGAAATATGATTGTTGGTCTGGTTTTATTGAGCACAGAGAGTGAACGTTTGAGACAAAAAACAAACAAACAATAACCCAAACACGATTAGCAGTACAGCAGTAGCTCTGTAGCTTCTTGGGGGGGGGGAAGTGTTAAAGAAACAGTGTCGCTTGTCGTGTTGGGCATTAACTCGCAGACTGTAAGAGGCTTGACCTGAGCAGTCACCAGCTTTGACACACTGAGCTGATTCTCCTGTTTTGGGGTTAAACTGGAACAGTGTGAGCACCTGAAGGGTTAAATGATACAGTGCCGGGGCCGTGCAGCCTCGGGGCTGGGCATAGGGCCAGCTCCACTCATAAACATGGAGCGCTTCAAGTGTGTGTGTGTGTGTGTGTGTGTGTGTGTGTGTGTGTGTGCGTCTGTCTGTGCCAGGGACAGCCCAGTGACTCACAGAGTACAACCCTGCCCCCTTGGCAGGAGAAGAGCAAAGTTTTAAAGAAACATGAACAACCGTGGAGGACTGCATGCGTGTGTGTGTGTGTGTGTGTGTGTGTGTGAGAGTAATACACACTGAGGCACGAGAGGAGGCGCTGTTGAGCGGAAGTTCTTTTCCCTTCTCGGCTCGAAGCTCAGATGGATGATCACACTGTTCTCATATCCTGTGGAAAGATGTCAGACCTTTGCCACAGGCCTGCTGGGAAACCGAAGGGGATACTCTATGTGACACACACACACACACACACACACAGACACACACACACACTTAAATTCATTCACTTCTTTTCACAGTCGTCCTGAACGGCCGTGCAGCAAAGCTTCTGTTTTGTGTCTCTTTAGCGCACAAACAAATGAGAAAGAATAACGTGTTACAGTCGTCACACAAAGTCACTCGCACGCTCACACACTTGAATCAGTTGTCGTTCTCTTTTACACACATGCTCTCTCTCTCTCTCTCTCCCTCTCTCACTCACACACACAGGCATCGGGCCAGCTGAGTCATGTCTAAATGGCGTGGAGTGGGATTGCAGCTCTCACTTACATAACCCTCGTCTCCACACCACTGTCATTAACGCAGCTCAGCAGAATGGACCCAAACAATTCACCTCAGTGCAGCCAGGAGCCTCAGGACTCTGTGTGTGTGTGTGTGTGTGTGTGTGTGTGTGTTTTCATCAACGTATCTGTGCAATCGTTATCTGCACTAGTAATGAGGGAGTTAAGTTTCTTCACTCCTTTTTGGACAGAGGGAGTCGACATTCTGGCAGCCTTTGGTGAGTGTGTGTGTGGAGAGAGAGAGGGAGAGAGAGAGAGAGCCTATATTTTGGCAGGCTTCAGTTTATACAGATGGAGCAGCTCTCGTTGGATAAACCACAGAAAATTCCTCCCACTGTCCAAGTTAGCACTTCTTAGGAGGAGAGAGAGAGTCCTGCGCTCCCTCCCTCCCTCTTTCTCCTCCGTCACCCACTGCAACCTTCCACACCTCACCTCTCCTGCCTCCCACTGCCCCTCTTGACCTCCCTGCAGTGCCTCCCCCCCATCCCACCACCGTATTGGCAGCCCATAGAGGGGAAAGTAGAGCAGTCGAGTTTGGATGGGCCTAAGCGCTTCCTGTAGCAGACGAGCCAGACCAGAGCAATCAAATGGGATGCAACGGAAGGGGCCGCATGACTTTGTCTCTCCTCTTCGCTCCTGTTCTCTCCTCTTCGCTCCTCTTCACTCCTCTTCTCTCCTCTTCTCTCCTATCCTCTCCTCTTCTCTTCGCTCCTCTCCTCTCCTCTCCTCTCCTATCCTCCTCTTCTCTTCTTTTCTCTCTTCTCTCCTCTTCTTTTCTCTCCTCTTCTCTCTCTTCTCTCCTCTTCTCTCCTCTCTCTCTCCTCTTCCTCCTCTTCTTTTATTTTATTTTCTCTCCTCTTCTATCCTCTCCTCTTCCTCCTCTTCTCTTCTTTTCTCTCTCCTCTCCTCTTCCTCCTCTCTCCCTCTTGGCTCCTCTTCTCTTCTCTCTTCTCTCCTCTCTTCTTCCTCCTCTCCTCTTCTCTCCTCTTTACTCCTCTTCTCTCCTCTCCTCTCCTCTCCCTCTCTCATCTCTCCTCTTCTCTTCTTTTCTCTCCTCTTCTCTCCTCTTCACTCCTCTTCTTTTATTTTATTTTCTCTCCTCTTCTATCCTCTCCTCTTCACTCCTCTTCTCTTCTTTTCTCTCTCCTCTCCTCTTCACTCCTCTTCTCTTCTCTCCTCTCCCTCCTCTTCTCTCTTCTCTCCTCTTCTCTCCCTCTCCTCTTCTCTTCTCTTCTCTTCTCTTCTCTTCTCTCCTCTTCTCTTCTCTCATCTCCTCTCCTCTCTCTCCTCTCCTCTCCTCTCCTCTCCTCTTCTCTCCTCTCCTCTTCTCTTCTCTTCTCTCATCTCCTCTCCTCTCCTCTCCTCCTCTTCGCTCCTCTTTGCTCTGGAAAAGCGCTTATCTTCACACTTGATCCTCACTACAGAGGTGACCAGAAGAATCATGACAAATGTTTTTTTCGTGAGAGTGCGTGACACGTCCCCTCTGCTTTTCCGTTTAACCTCAGCTACCTCTGCACGGGTCCAAGTCCTTACCTCATGTGGCTGCTTTAGTGGCTTATTCACGGCGCACAAATGCCGCTGTGAGCTGTAACGTCATTATATCCCCGGCATAGTTTGCTTTACACTGGATTT
This sequence comes from Solea senegalensis, assembly GCF_019176455.1. NCBI lineage: Eukaryota > Metazoa > Chordata > Actinopteri > Pleuronectiformes > Soleidae > Solea > Solea senegalensis. Next base: position 22,204,615 of record NC_058031.1, read on the forward strand.
AGGGACTAAATGTGCAGCGTGAGTAATGAAGGCCTCAGACGCTTGGTTGTTTTAAGCCTCCGATCGAATGTCACAGACGGTTTGTGATGAATTATTTCCCAGCAGTAAACAGAGAGAAGATTTGATTTACACTTGTCTAAGCTAACAGGCTGCTGAGGTAAACTAATGTCGAGCTAAACAAACAATTCAAAGTCAATTGGGAACAGTTTCCACACCAGAGTGCACACGCGTGTGCGCGCAGCCAACGCGATGCTGCTCTTTTTGCTTATCACAAACGACCTCATTCCTGAGCTCCAGCATGTGTTTACCAGTGGCAGACTGCCTCCCCATTAAAGCTGCCATTCTGCCCCCCCCCCGGGGGGCTGTTGCATGTGTTATAAAGACACAGGATATGGACTCTGACCATGGCGTCCATATAGCTCTGCCACTAGCCACATGGTTTCTACCTGTAAACCCTCTCACACACGCCCCCTTTTTTTCACCGCGTATACTTTGTTCTCCCCCCCGTTCATTCTTTTCTGTCTTATTTAAAGCCTGTTAGTTAACTGCTATTTTCATCACTGTTCATCAAAATAAATGAAAAAATGTGTGTTATTATGCATTAATTAACCGTTCATTACAGGAAGGGCAGCAGGACTTGCACATGAACCACTCAGTCGTCGTAGAGATATGCAAAGTTGGGTTGAAGAATAGAAAGTGGAGCGGTTGTGAGTCAGTGGGGAGGGGGCTTTCAACATAATAAGGGGCTTTAGCATTAGCTGAAATGAGGCCAGAGGGACAAAGCGTTTAACACCCTGCTGCAATATGCTATCTGGAAAGTGTACTATGCGCCCGATAAGACACTACAGAAGTGTAATGCACTCGTAATGAATGCAGTTAGCGACATCCCCCACCCGGCCTGGATGCTTTTTCTGGCTCCCCTGCCTGCCACCCTCCTTCCCCGAGGCCAAAACTCCTCAGCTCCCCAGAATGGAGTCATTAGCCGGGTGCTAATGGTTTCAGACTTTCTAATTGAATGGGAACCCATTGATCTGTAGGTAGAGAGAAATGGTTCTTTTCATTGCCTCAATATGGGCTTGCGCAGCATTTGTCTCCGTTCAGAATTAAAGGCCACGCGTGTTGCGCGATGTCGTGGGCGTGCGTGCGGGCGTGCGCACGCTCACACACACACACACACACATCAAGGTGCAACATCTGCATCTCCTGCGTTTGTCGCCTTGGGGACTTTTTGGTTCTTAGATTAGCAGACTTTTAATCTGTGTTCGCTCTCTGAGTTTTTCCTGGTGGGAGATCGCACTCCTCACATCTTTTTTAAAACACCACAACAACAAGGGGGTTGCCCCGGGGGCGACCGGGGGGTCACGAAGGCAGCTGATAGTAGAGACGTCAACTGCCGAGCAGTCTCTGTGCATGTTGGGTTGCAAACTGTTCTGCAGCGATGAGGCAGATGCTCCAGGCGAGTTCATCCTCCATTTACTGCAGGTGTGTGTGTGTGTGTGACCGGTACATAGTTAGTAAAGCAGTATGTACAAACAGATTGTTCGCTCTTTTATAAATGAATTATTTTGTGTTATACCGAGCAGGCGAGTGACTAAAGTTCCACAGAATATAACAGAGTGGGAAATACCGTGTGACTATATGCATTATGATGCAATAACGATCACTGCTGCGTTGTTGTGCAATTGGTTGCGCAATAATGTAAATTGTGCATATGCATTTAGTATTGCATGATAAGAATGGTTTTTATTTTCTTTTTTTTTTTTAATTTTCATAAACAATTGTTTATGCTTCAGATTACTCACTGTGTGTGTGTGTGTGTGTGTTTAAGAGACAAAAGACAGCTGGTTCTGGTTATCAAGCTGGAATTCACTGTAAAAATTACAACATTTTTTTCCTCTCCCCCCCCACGGCCTTTACCCTTAACCACACACACACACACACACACACACACACGCACACGCAGACACACAACCCATAATTATCCAGCTCCATTGCTCCTCCATGAGGAGAATCCGTATTTTAGTGCGAGACATGAGAACATGAGCGTCCACACTCACCCCCCGCTAACAGCCGACTCACTCTAGACTCTCTGCAGAGATTTATGGAGCTCTATCTAGATAATGAAAAAAGTTGGACGTCACCGGCCTCGGCGTGTGTCACGTTTAAAGACACCTCTTATAAGCTGAGTGCCATCACGTCTGGGTGGAACCTATAATAACCTCTCTCTCTCTCTCTGCACATGATCTCTACATAAGTGGTGTGTGCGTGAGCCAGCGTGTGTCTAATGTTGTGTCTCTGACTGCACATGACCACGTTCCCGCCAATGAATTTGCGTCCAGGACGACGCCGCCGTGCGTCCCTGAGGGAGACAAATCACCCGTCAGACGCGACGAGCCATCCCGACAAGCAAAATACTAAAAGAAAAATCAATTTGTCCACTTGACTGTTCTGTAAATGAGTTTTCTGTTTGATTTGAACATTTCCACGGTCACAATCAGTGATCAGCAGTTGGCGCATGCCCATTGCTGCCTCTCTTTATATCGCCAATGTACATGTTTGATGATGCACTGTTGTGACTTAATTAATCAGTGCAACCAGGCTCTTATTGGACAATATCATCTGTCAATCACACTGGTGTTCACTCATATGTGCCATATGTTATTGTCTTTTGTTCCCGTAGTAATTAATACATCACTTTGTGAAATAAACTCATTTTCCCACAGATTTTCTTTCAAACTGACTTTTATAAAGGGATAGTTTATTGGACTATGTCCACGTTAGATATACAGTCTATGCGTATAGTGCTTAAATTTTACGTTTTAAATATGAACAGACACATTTTAAAAATGTACACACTGATCATTTGTACCATTCTGAGGGCAACAATTACATTCTAAAGTGATTATAAATACTTGCTTTTTTAAAAACTGTGTATTTAAAGATGTATTACATTTCCAATTGTATTGACTTCCATTGGCATTTTTAATCCAGATTGTGCCAGTCGGATTTTACACTTTAGCGTTAGCGTACTGTAATGACACTGGGAGGCGTACGTTGGGCGTCTTCCAACATCCAAGTTTTGTGCACTAATTTTTCCGATTCTGGCTTTTTAATAATCGTTTAAGAGAGAATTGCATGATTTCTCGCACCTGTGCTACAAAGATCCCTTGTCTTATTATTAGTTCCTGTTTCTCTTCGTGAAAGTCTGTGATTGTATTGATCAGTAACAGTGTACGGCTTCTTGGGGCGACGAATAAAAAAAACAAAACAAAACAAAAAAAAACCCTGTAAGAGTTCACTTATGACAACATTTTGCACCTGGTAGCCATTTGATGCCAGCAGCGCAGCCAGAGTTTCCAGAGAGGTAAACCACAGTGGCAGAAGGTGGAGAAAAGGGATTAGCCCACCCAGACGTCGATAACACAAACACAAACTACCGATAAATTCATCTCACCGCGGCAATTCTGTTCCCCCGAAAACAACACACGTCCGCATCACAGCCCTCTGAAGTAGCCACAGTGGCGGAGTTTGAGTCAAACAAGACCCAAGTTAAAACGTACATGTGATTAGAGGCGCAGTTGTAAGACACACGCGCTTATGCGCCGCTTATTTCCTCCTTCATTTTGTCTGGATCGCTTTATAGCACCGCAGTAGCCAGAGGCAATACCAGCCCTGTGATCCAAGTGTGTGTGTGTGTGTTGGCACAGCATGTCTTCCTCCCTCCCTCCCGTCCCCTCCCTCCCCTCCAAAGTCCACTGTCAATAGCCTCGCTGGACTTTGCCAGGCTGCACTTGACAACACGAGGGCCGGCGCCTGCCCGCGTGAGCTGTGGTCACCAGGAGAAAACACCCTCAGAAGAGCTGAAAGCCTTTGAGTTCCCCATCATTTTATACTGTTTTTGAATAGCTATACACTGTATGTTTGTGTCAACATGCAAAGCTTCTAATTAGGGTTCGAGCAACAAGGGTTGCAAGAATCCTCTTGAAACTGGAAGGATTATTATTTAGGGTTCGAGCAACAAGGTTGCAAGAACCCTATTGAAACTGGAAGGATTATTATTATTATTAGTATTATTATTATTATTATTCCCCCAAATGAATTGCTTTTTTGAGGCCTTTCCCATACCCCAAAACTCACAGATTTGTGACCGCATCAATCGTGGTGTAAATTTACGTCTGAAAAAGGTTCGGGGAATGTGCGTCGAAAATTGAATGTGGGAGGGGCCAATAAGTGCGGCGCCACCTGTCCAAATTCACCATGACCAACACAATTATCGCACATGCCCGAAGTTCGGTACACATGTGTAGTGGGTCAGGATGAAGAAAAAAATTACATTATGACCATGATCCAAACCCAACAGGAAATCCGCCATCTTGGGTTGATTGGCCATTTTTTGGCGATTTTGGCGAATTCGCAGCAATGGTATTTGAACTAACTCCTCCTAGAGTTTTCGTGCGATCACCTTCAAACTTGTTATCCTTTAGATTTGCAATATCCCCTGCAACAGTTGTGTATGAACCTTTGTTATTTTGTTGTTTCATTTCTATTTCTCTGTCTTTTTCAATATCAATAAACAGATTGTGGAAATAAATGTGATGTGGATTTCTTCAGATTATGTTTTAATGCCGCGTTCCCTTTTGCATGACAATGTTTTCAATCAGAAAACAGACACAGAATGAAAAATGTAAATAAAAGTGGTGCCGAAGCGAAAAGACGAGAAGTGACCGCGGATCCAAGCAAGAGTTTGGATTTTGAAATCATTGTTTTCCCAAAGTACAATTAAATCAAATTAATCATTTATTTTATATATTTATTTAATGTGGATAAAACGCCGCCAAGATAAAAATAAAAAAAAACATAGCCAGATTTGGTGTTTAGACCCCCGATGCTTCTCACTAGAGGTGATTCATGACAACGTTAGAGTGCAGGACGGCTGCAAACAGGTTAAGTTATGACTGAAAATGCAAAAGAAACAAAGCGCCTACTATCAGAAGTGAATTCTGCTGCTCAAAAAACCAGCAGTTTCAAGGGATACACACAATTTATGCCTTTGTATATTTGCCCTCTCAGTCAGGTCTGATAGTATTGCTTGACAGAGCCTGTTTTTCAAACGGCTTGGTCAGCTTTCAGGTGGGAAAACTGTCCGTTTATTCAAAATGTGGCTCAAACACAACACAACAAAACAAAAGCACTGCTACCACTACACCACTGCAAGAGACCAGGACCAGGTTACAAGCCTGCTTATATAGCTGCTTATATAGCTGACTGATTACCTGATTCTGTCCAGCTGTCTGATCCCCAGCTGAGCCACTCCTCCCTCTCCGCCCTCACCACACCCCTCCACTGCCACAGCTTGTTCACCAAAGCTAAGCAGAGGCAGAAAAACAATAATATCAATGACAACGAAAATGTGCAGAACTAGTAAAAAACAGCCGACACAAACCGAACAATGTCGATCAGTTAAAAAGACAAAAAAAATTTTAAAACATTTAAAACAACATCTCCAACATTTAGCAATGAAATCTGTAAAATCTCAATATTTAACAGCAAAGTTTGGTGTATTTAGCGACAGGAGGAAGTACTGAACTCTTCTTTTTTAATGAACTGATTCAAAAGAACTTTGCTCATCTCGAATTTGTGTAGTTGTGTAGTCGCGTATGAAATCACGCCACCGCGGGTTCATGCAGCCGTTACTATGACGACTCCGCCCACGTTCAGGAGTTACCATAGTAATGGAAAACAACCAACGTGCCTGATATCAAGCCGAGTCGCCGTCCTTTCATCGTTTTTAGTGGAGCTACTCTACGGTGTGCCCCCTTGTGGAATACTCCAGTAACACACACGTCATACACTTGTTTTGAAGTGGTGATGGTGACGATGGTTTTGTTGTTAATGTGGTTGTCCATTTATACGCCTGATGTTAATAACTGCCCAGCACAAATGTAAATATAAACATGTTTAAGTTTCATTCCTTGATTTGAGCAAAACTGGAGAAGACGCTAAATCAAATCCAAAATAAAAAAAAGGCAGCGCTTCAGCTCCCGTGACTGTCGTTTGTTTAACTTTTGTTACAGAGTGGCATGAAATAGACACTTTGAAAGAATGACCACATTATTGCCTTGGCCTGTGCGGGACATTCTTTCAGAGGCTGCAACCCTCAGGTCAAGTCTGGAAAAATGAGAGCGACATCGAGCGAGCAACAGAAGGAAACACGAGATATTTCCAAGGCGGCGAGAGACAGCGAGTGGAATAAGAGAGAGAGAGAGATGGAAGTGAGGGAGAACAAGAGAGAGATGACATAAACAGACAGAGCAAAACAGAGATTAAAAGTGGTTGAAGGTGAACTGCAGCACGGCTCTGGCTCCGGGCCTTGCCTCTGTTTTGGACTCTCTCCCTCTCTCCCTCTCTCTCCCTCTCTCTCTCTCTCTCGCTCCACATCCACAGTGACATGTGGTTTCACGGCCATTACCACACCACATTATAGTGCGATGTTGCCATAATGTTGGGCGTCCATATGTACTCCACTCTCTGCTGGCTCCATAAAACACACAGGCCCCAAATGTTCTCGCTGGTGTCAATGTGAGTGTGTGTGTGTGTGTGTGTGTGTGTGTGTGTGTGTGTGTGTGTGCTACCGGAAACCTCTGGGTCCTCATTTCATCAAGTGTTCATGGAAGTCAAACATCGCGTTCAAAGTGAGACAAAGGCAGCGCACAGAACGCCACTGAGTGTCCTCAATGCGTTGTGAGAGTGAAAAAGAAAATGTTTGGAATGGAGTGACTAAAGTGAGCGAGTTACATGAGGTTTTTGTTGAGTTTGTCGACCATTTTCTTTGTTTCATTCCCATTCTCAGAGGTTGCCATTACTGATGTCCAATAGTGATATCACACCCTTGATTATCCACCAATATCAGTCTCTATTTCACCAACTATACGCTTTATTTCCATACAGCAATCAATTATTATTATTATACAGACATAATACATACATGTATAGACAATATATTATTATTATCAAAAATAACCCTAACCCTTGTTCCAACCAGGGGGCCACACGGTTGGTATAGTGGTTAGCACTCTTGCCTTTGCAGCAAGAAGGCCCAGGTTTGAGCCCCGGGTTGGAACGAGGCTCTTCCTGCATAGAGTTTGCATGTTCTCCCCATGTGTGCGTGGGTTTTCTCCGGGTTCTCCGCCTCCAGATTGGATCATCAGGCGGTTGAACCAGCGGCATCATCGACTTGTCCCCCTAACCATTTGCCACGCTCTCTCCTTTTTGTTTTTGCGCATGCAGCATCATTTTCTCCTCCGTTTTGAGCAAAGTACGCGACGTCGTCCGGAGAATCCCAGCGCTTTGTTTCCACGGCGTGTTTATTTACAGCCATGCATTTAATACATATTCCACGTGTAGCCCCAGTCTCCGCTGCAGAGCGCCTCATTTCCGAAACCTCTCAGTCCCAATTTAGCAATCTCTTCTGAGGATCCAAACTTCGGAACTCTGTCTTTACAACAGATCAAAAAAGCTCAAGATCATTTATTCTGTCGGCTCAATACTTTCCATATGGTTTTCCACTATAAACTGAGCACGGTCTATGTTTTCTTTGGGATTCTGCTTCTTTTCCTTTCGTGTAATTGTTATTTTTTGTTTCTTGGGTCATTTTTTGAGAAAATCGTTGACAAAGTTGACAAATTGGTCACAAAATCATTTTAGTCTGATGATATTTATATATTTCTAAGAGGGGAATTGTGTAAACGGAAGAAATTCTGATTCTAATTTCTTCTCTTTTTTTCCATTGTCCAGTTCAGTCAGTTTGACCAGTGTCGGTCATCAAATGCTCACATTATGCAGCGTGCAATAAATGTCACATTCTGAGCCTGCCATAAAACAACAAGCATAAATGCTTGCGATTGTCTGGGAAGGTCACTCACAATAAAACCCTCTCGATTCTCTGTTGTTGTTTTGTTCCTCTTTGTGAGTCTGTGTGTGTGTGTGTGTGTGTAAGTGTGTGTGTCCTGTGTTGAGGAACAGAAGGTCTCTGCAGGGCTTGCCTGTGTGGGTGGACTCTGGGATTCACCGTGAAAACAAGTGAAAAAGCCAAGGACATTTCCTAAACAGGCACTTGCAGCACACAGCGAGAGGTCAGGTCATGTGGTCGATGCTGTCTTTGCTCAGTATTTGTGTATTTGTGTCTGTGTTCATTACCGTTATAGCAGTTGGTATACTGATGCTATTTTTAAGCCATTTTCACTGCTACAGTCCCACGAACGTGCCCGTGAGGACGCGTAACAATCTACTTATCTGTCTCGGCGCTGACGATTATTGTGTCTGCACAGGCCTTGACAATACGCCCTCACATACGGAGGCAGATTGTGTCGCTGGGTCTCGATGGTTAGACAGTGGCTGTTGAAACACTCTGCTCTGCAGCCGGAGCTGCGGCCAAGATAAGTGGAAGACAAAGACGCTATTATACTGTAACATGTGGCTCAGAGACATTACAGCTCCACACAATGCCATTCTGCTGCAGCCTGCTGTGCTGCTGGGCGTCTGGACAAGGCCTATATTTACTGATCTGTGTGTGTGTGTGTGTGTACAGTAAGTCCGTTTAAGTCCAGATTATCTCTCACTGACATGACAGGGTGATTTGTGGGGATGGTGTTGCAGTTGTGAACGTATGCTTCCAAGTTATGGGATGTTATTGTCAAGACTGGAGGTACACACTCTGATAATAAAGATGTCTTCGGTCCCGTCGGCTCACTTAAAAACTCAGTGTCAGTTTGGTTCAGGCTAAGAGTTTAGGAAAAAAATGATAATAAATAAAGGAAATCATAATCGTTTACTTGCATTAAACTTCAAAGGAAAATGTGCAGAGGAAGAAGAAGGAGGAGGAGGAGGATTACTCCTCTATCGACATAAACACTTCATATACTTATACTTGAGATACACGTGTGTCACATCAGCCCTCACTGATCGTCGGCTAAATGGTATCTTGGATGACTGCACCTTCAGTGAAATAAAGAATGTTTCTGTTGGTTCACTCGACTGTTTCCTCTTTCTGTTATGATATAACGCCCGCTAATGCTTTTCCACAATAAAAGTAAAAAAGAGGGACCTGCTTTTTAAAGATGTCGGTGTATCTGATTAAAAAAATAAAAATAAATCGAGATGCTCTCATCCAACACACTCATCCGACTAAGTTACAGAAATGTCACAGACACAGACATGAGATACATTCATCTTTAGTTAAAAGCTGGAATAGTTTGTCACCACATTTATTTGGTGACCCAAAATCTGTTGGTGTCAACATGTGAGAATGACTGATATATGAAAATGAAAACAGCAAAAACTCTGAATGTTTGACACTCAGGTCCAAGCTCTTTCACTTCTCTCCAATGTCGTGTTTAGAACATTTTAAATCTGCATTTTCACTGCACATTATACATTTATATGTTAAAAATCAATGAACATCTGTGATTTGAACTCAGCTTGAACCAGGAGGAGCTGCGTATTGAAGTCTATTTCTCTATGTCTCGATATAAGAAGCGCATGATGACAAAAGTTGAAGTCATATTTTTGACATGAAGGGGTGAAAGATGTCTGACTGATGTCATCGCCCCAGAATAGACCGATATGAGGGTGATTCAGACGTAAATGTATTTCTGCCTCTTCCTGGATATGAGCTGAATATGAGCACAGGGGAAATAGAGGGATAATGTTGGTGGTGATCAGGACCCGCTAGAATGGCCCATGATGGAGCGGGCTATAAATAGCTTCACTTGGACACTCATCTTGGCTCGTGCCCCATCATCCTGCACCACCCTCTGCTCTGCTGTCCCACACCTCCATCCTCCCTCCCTGTCCCTGTCCCCAGTTCCACCCCCTCCCCGCATGTCTCCATTCCTCCCTCGCTCCCATGTAGCACCTGCTCCAACACCTCCTTTGCCAACTGGCTGATGTCACGGTTGGGTACTGGACAGACGTCCTAATGCTTAATTCTATCTGACTAAATGGCAGCTAGTGACCAGAACGCACGAACACACACACACAGTCCGGTTTTCATGACTTCAGAGGACATTACATTGGTTTTCTGGATCCTGGAGACTTACTCTCACCTTAACTATAAGGCCTATCCCTAACCTTAACCTAACCCAAACCATACAACATGAAATGAAATTTACATTTTGGGGACCTTTTGTCCCCATAAGGCGACAAGTCCCCATGATGTGACTGTGTACATAGCTTTAGGTCCCCACAAACCAATGGATACTCTTGATTTGCCCAAGATGCCACAAAGTCTCACTCCATGATATGAGGAAGCATGTACATCTTCCCTCACCACCAGAGGTCATTCGTCTTTGCGTAATTGTTGTTGTTTCTGGGCTGTTAACACTAAAGTTAGTAGCTACATGTGTAACCACAACAAGGGTTAGCTTTGGTCAAGTTTTAATCACAGTATCAAACGTTGAGGTTACGCAGAGAACGCCACTGATCTGTTAGCAGCAGCAGCAGAGATGCTAGGTTAGCTAAACATCAGCTTTGCTAAAGCAGTAAAAACATGCTTGTGTACTGTGTGTTTGTAAGTGTTTTCATGGAGTTGATAGAGTTACCCAGTTAACTCACCACCACATTTACACTATAGTTCATGTTGTGGGCTGTTTATCACTTCTTTATGGGAGAAGAATATTTGTTACACCATGTCTTTGACATAGCTTGAAATGGCTAGCACATGTGTTGTTAACAGCTCCATAGTTTAAAAGGTCTAAAATGATTGTAATAACTGATAATAACATCAGTCAATTTGTTGTATTATGTTAAATTTAGCTAAGTGAGCCCGAACTTTAAAGTGCTTGTCCGGGATGATGGCTAAAATCCTCATTAGGGGATGGTTGGGAAAATGTTGGTGAAGGACTGTTGTATTTTCTTATTTATTTCATCAATCATTAAGTCTGTTAAACATGAAACTGTGAAAAATAACCCTCACAATTTCATTAGCATTGTTTGCGTGGTGCAACCAACGCATAAAAGAACAAATAACCTTAAATGTCCAGTAGTATCAATACTTACATTACATTGAATCATTTGGTAGATTAGATCTATCTATCTATCGATCTATTTATTGCATTGTTTCAATATCAGTACTGAGATATTTATGAGTACTAAATTGCAATAAACATTAGTTTAACCTTCTGTACACTGTTGAACAGGCCACAGAATGTGTGTCAGCGTGCATCAGCCGCTAAGTAGCTTGATGGCAAACATCCTGTGTGACCTCTCATTAGTCATGGCACTGACCCATGACTGTGTTATTGCCACACAGGGGGGTCTGTCTCCTTTAAACACACTCTGCACACCCCGCTGTCTGTGTGCATTTCCTCTCCGCATCGTCTCTGCATCTCTTAGGCGCTGAAGAACCTCTTTGCTCCGCGTGCACTTCACTCTCTCTCAGGAGCTAAAGTGGAGAAGATAAGACGACTCTGTGTTGTCGCACACACACACACACACACACCTTCATAAAAGTGTCCACTCTTACCCAGTCCATCACACTCCCCCGTTGTCACGTCTACTTTTTTTGAACGTGCTTTTTTTTATTTGCTTACAGTATTTGCTGATTTACGGCAAAGAAGCGTCTTGCTGTGAGGGAAGCAGTCGTAATCTTTTTCTCTTTCTGACAATATCCCCTCTGTTCGTCAGCCATCAATCCTCGGCGTCTCCCCGCCACCCATCTCACTGTCGGCGCTCATCTGTCACACTTACCGTAACCGCGCTGACATTTCATACATCTGTGTGCGACTCCAGCCTTGTTCTGTTAATATTTACTCATGTACGCTCAGCTGCACAAGAGCCGACCCCCTCCTCTGAGCCGCGCCGAGTCACACCTCGCCGATTTTTCCTTTGAGAATGTTTTAAAAAACGGATTTGCCCGATTCGTTTGGAAATGTTTCTCTTTCTTTCTTCTCTCGCCGAGGTCGTTCCTTCCGTTTTTCGGGACAGAAGCGCGACATATCCCGGCTGTGAGGTCATGGAGGCCAGACCATTATCCACCCTGATGTAATTAAAGTATTTATAAGGCAACAGAGAAGAAGGAGCTGAGGGAGTGACAGTAAGTGAGCGGCAGACTAAGCCGAGGCCCTCAAGGCTATGGAGCCACTGAGGCGTCCATACCTGGAGCCTGCTAGTAAAACATGTTTGACCCTCTCATTAGGGCTCGTTTAAAGGAGCAGGAGTCCCTAAAACAACGCGCCTACATTTTCTTTACATGGCTTTTGTCAGCTTGAAACCAGGTCTGTCTGGTTGAATCTGGAGCCGACTGCCACTTCCATCCTCCGTCATCTGCACACGGACGTGACAAGAGCTTGCAACATCAACTGTGGCTGCGGCTTTTTCGGAGGAGGAACCGTGAATCACAGCAGACATCTCTCTCTCTCTCTCTCTCCCTCTTTCTCTCACTTGCTATCTGTCTCTCTCTCTCTCTCTCTGTCTTGCAGAGACACATGCACATTCACATGAAACCTGCGGCCAGGAACGGTTCGAACAAATACTGGTGAAAACCGCATGTGTCATCATTCACCCATCCCTCCCTAATAGCCTCTCACATGCACGCTTGCAAAGCCACATTACAAAGAGCTTGTTTATTTGAAGGAACTGAAAAGAAGGGCTTCCTCATCTGTCCTGCTGCTCCTTCTCGCCACTGTACGACACGCGAACGCCATGTGAACGTGCGCGCACATCTAACGACGAGAGGAACTGTCACAAAACTTGTCCAAAAATCACTTCAGCAGACAAATGAAGGCGATTCATTCGACTCGTCCCGATTTTTCACCTCACGCTGTCTCTTGGACTCATTAATATTTCACTCTCATCATAATTAAGAAATTTATTGCAGAAATGGTAACGGCAGTGAGACCTGCTATGATGTATGGCAAAAAAGGTGGAGGAGGTGGAGCTGGCAGAGCTGAAGATGCTGAGATTTTGGTTGGATGATGGAGAGGGTTAGAAACGAGCATATTCAGGGGACAGCTGAGCGGTTTGGAAATAAAGTCAAAGGCTGAGACGGTTTTTGTCACGTGCAAAAGAGGAACAATGGTCATCGACAGAAGGAGGTTGGAGATGGAGGAAGGAGGAAGACGACAGAGAAGGTTCATGAAGGACAGTTGGGGTAGGGAAAGACTGAGGTACAGTATATGATCCACTGTGGGGACCCTCACCTTTTAGATCCAAAAGAGTGCAATGCAGGACACCCCCCCCAAAAAATAAATAAATAATGGAAAGAAAGAAAGGCAAGAGTCTGTTTTAGGGCTTTTTCATGATACTACTCAGCTCAACTCTACTGTTTCGGGTGTTTTTTTGAGTACCTCGTACCTGGTGCTTTTTTTGGTACCTGCTCTGGCGAGGATCCAAGCGGGCTGAGCCGGTATTAAAATGCGTCGTCAACCGGCCAGTCGTGAGTCATGAGCACGGCGTCCGACAGGAGAATCAAACGCACCATTTTGTTACAGTGAGCGTCCACAGCTGCAACAGGACACCGGGGTCCGTCCACAGACCGAGCAGCGAGTACACCATCGCCTCGTTGTCCTCCATCGTTTTATGAGTTTGTGTTGCGAATAAAACGACATCACAAATAATGGAAAGCAGCAGCAGCAGCAGCAGCAGCAGCAGCGGCGTGAGGCAGCATTGGTGTAGCAAGACATGTGTGGGGGAGGGCTATTACTTAATCTGACTGCCTTTCTGTGAAAGAGGCTATGATTGGAGTGTGACTAACAGATTGCAGTCAGTTGTCTGTCAGCTGATGGTGTATGACAACTGTGTCTCACATAAACTATATAAGGCAAGGCTTCATTTGCTACGTGTACATTGGTGTTATTGGTGACAGTTTTCACTGTCTACACGAGGACCCACTTTAGAGATAGAGATCTAGAGATGTGTTTATACTCACAACTAAAAGTTAAAGAAAGGTTTCTCACACTGAAATATGCACCTACACCTGCACCAATTACACATGTGTTTTAGGTGGCGCTGTGGAGCCATTTTGCCATTGCACAGTCCTGAGTGTGTTAATCTGCAGGATTATCCAAGCGTCTGTTGACTGTCGGGACCCAATACCTGTTTTCTGGCTATACAGTAACATTCAAATTTGCGTCAGGATAGTCCCCACACACAGAATCAATATTGTGTTTTTAGCTATTTTTAGCAGTTTATGTTGTACAATTATGATTATGATGAATGTTCAGCATTTTGCTGTGTAAATTTGTAATTGATACATACTCACACTTTATATTAAGGTACACATATTCACTATTAACTAGATTCTTTACTAACATGCATAGAAGTAGCATGCTAGCCCTTTATTACCAATTATTAAGCATATATTAACACCTTATTCTACCTCGACATGAAGACCGGTTATTCACACCATTATTCAGAAACAACAATGCATTAATTCACTAGTCAATAATTGATAATTAGGAGTTAATTGCAGGAAAAATCTTAATTCATGTCCTAGTTAACGGTGAACACTGCGCACCTTAATATAAAGTGTTACCACAAATTCAAACCTTGAAGCATTATTCAATTTTACAATCCCATTGTTTACATTTTTCCACAAATGCACAGCATTTGCACAAGTCAAACACGGCGCACAAATATGTGCACTGCTGTTATAAGGTCTTTAAGAACTGGTTGAGTCCAGATTGGACCGATCCGTCCTCTTCCTGCTGTTTATTTATAACATGGTCACTCGACTGACCTCTGCTCCAGCTTTCTTTTCCTCTTCTTTCCTTCACTCATCGAGCTTTTAAATGCTTGGTCATTCTTTCCATTTGTTCGCACACTTTTTTTTTCCAGGCCCCGCTCCGCGTCTGACAGCGTGACTGCCGAAAACCCTCCTGTCCTGTGAGAACCGGCTGTTGCAGAAGTGCTGAGTGAATTTCTCTACATTTTTTTCCACCGAAACCATGATGTGAGGGCATTAGGTTTCGATGTTGTAAGACGTGCTAACTGTCCCCCAGTCTCAGAGTGAGTCAGGGTCAGAATGAGGAAGAGCTTTAGCAGGAGAGATGAAAAGGAAGATGGATAGCAGCAGACATGTCCTCCCTTCCTTTCACTTCCAATAAATGGTAACTCGGTGTTTGTCACGTTGCTGGTTGCAGGTTAACGGCTCCTTTGATGTGCAACGGAACACAGGGGTATATTGGAAGGTGACGTATGACGAACACGTCAAATTCTCCTACATTAAAGACAAGCTGCACCGATGACGCAACACCACTTCTGCACGGCTGATATGAGTCCACATTTTTGAGAATCTTGACGTCGGTCCATTTCATTTTACCAACAATTCTGTGTAACAAATGTTCTGCTTAAAAACTGAGGAAAACAACAACAACGTGTCTCCATCAAACAATGCATTAAGCTGCTTCTTTATAGTCATTCATGTTCTGGTCACATGAGTATCTGTCCAGATTATGAGCAATTATGACATCGCAACGACAATATTTGTGACGACGTTTCAATGAAATGTTTAGAAATAAAAGCATTTCGATACGGATCGGGATATAGTTCACAGTAAAAAAAGACAAGGAAATAGATTAAATACCTTAAAGAAATACTCATACCGTGATATTTAATGAGTTTGAGACCTCTGCGTTACAGTCCCATGTGCTTTGTACAGCATTTACCTGATGTTAAGGAATATTTTAATGATTCCAAAAGTGACACGAATTGGATTGGTGATTATCTGCTTCAAGTGATTTTAGCCACTTCACAGAAGACTCACTTCATAAAACCTCTAAAGTCAACTATAGCATAAGAATATATAATAGTTTGCCACTATCTCATGACATTAGACAGCCTTTCCTGCCCGGGAACTTAAGCCCGTTAACCACTTCCTCTCTCAACACCAAACTCCACAGAGAAAATCAGCAATTTCACATTTGTGCACGAAGGAGACTTCGATGTTTGAAGTTTATCATTCAGATTTACGGCAGCGTCACAAACAGACCAAACAAAGTGTCAGACGACCATCAGCTCCCGCGTCCCAGTCACCTAAAACCACCCATTTTCTCGATGAACTTTGGTGCAGGAGCGTGACAAAATGAGCACACTTCAATTTCCAGACAGACCCACTCAAAAAAAAACTCTTTGTAAAGCTCGCCTGCAACATAAACGAATTACGACAAACGAACGCGCTCACATCTGTATGACGACGCGCCGCGTCTGAAGCCGCAGCACAGCGCGTACGGCCACGCGTGTGCAGCGTATTCTCGCATCTGCGGTGGTATCAGCTCTCAACACCAGTGCACGGGACAGGAGATCACAGCGTGGTCAATCATTACCTCACCAGTTATCTTATCACTTACAGTTACAACTGCCAAGATTATACTTCAGACTATCAGAGTGACTGACTGACTCAGAGGTTTCTGTTCCTTTAACTGTACCACATGCTTTTAACGCACTGGTGGTAACCTTCAGAGATTTGACTCAATTAACTCATTAAAGATGTTTTTATGGTTTAATTCAATGTCTGCAAATAGAGTAAAGCCATTACTATGCAGTGATGTTATTATTTATATTTTATTTCACGTAGCTTGATCATTGCTGTATTAAAGAGGAACTTATTACACCCATATTACACATTAGGGAGTAGAAATAAAGTGTGTCACCTGTGAAATAAAGTGTGTCACCTGTGAAATAAAGTGTGTAAAGATTATGAGCCTATGTATTACTTTATAAACTTTATTTATATAGCACGTTTCATACAGTTGTAGATTGTAGCACACATTGCTTTACACAATGAAATCATGAAATCAACCCCCTCAAAAAGACATTAAAAGAGACAAAACTGTCATCATCACTGAGGAAACACTGATGTTGGATAAAAGTAACTAAAATGAAAAACAAAGACAATCTATTACAAATAAAATGTGTATTGAAATAAGTGTAAAAGAAAGCAGTACTAAAGTACTGTAAAATCCCCCGAGAGATTAAAATACACTTTTAAAAGTGTATTTTTATTAATATAATTACTTTTAAAAGTAAATTAGTTGCAGGGAAAACTATGTTTTTTGTGACAGAAATGAACAAAACAGGACCTGATCATGTTCTTCAATCAAGTGAACGAGTATTAAATTCAGCCATGGCTCCTGTCACCGTGTCCTGCTGACGAGGTAAAAACTGACACTGCGTGCAGCATGGAATCCATTCACAGTTCTTAATGGTGGAAAAAGGCCAACTATTGACTGCTTTTCTTTATTAAAGCAACTCGAGTTTGTTTGGCTGCACTGTAAAGCACACGCACCAGATTCTCTGCTGTTGTTTCTCTGATGTTGCTTTAACACTTGGCGTCAGTCTTGTCGGACACCTGGTGCAAGAAGAGGCATTCAAATGTCACCAGAGCAGTCGAAAACCAAAGTGATCCGACTCAAAGTGCTTCACATGATTCAATTCAATACTATTTGTATAGCGCCAAATTACAACGTACATTATCTCAAGGCACTGTACACAAAACAACAGAGAGCAGAGGAACCCAACGATCCACACACTGAGCAAACACTAGGCATCAGTGGAGAGAAAAAAACAGAGGAATAAATCTCTGACAGAGCCGGACTCAAAGATGTGCAGCCATCTGCCTAGACAGGTTGGGGTGAAAGGAAAAATGGGGGACAGAGGAGAGGTGGGGGGCAGAAAGGACAAGAAGAGAGAGAGACCAGGAGCAGACATATCACATATGTATCCAGGATACTTCTGAATCAGTGAATGTCATTTATACAAGCAGCAGTAGAGATTGTTCATAAAAAAAAATATATTGATATCAACTTTAATTACAGCATAATAATAATGGTTATTACATATAATAATTGGATCTGGATCCTGCAGCCTGCAAGATGAGGACACACAGCGATAGAGGAAAGGAAGGAAAGACACAAACTAGGGAGAGAAAGAACAAGGTTAATGACATATAATGAAGTCATACCCTGAGTGTGAGTGCACCACAGGAATTCCCCCAGCGGTCTAGGTCTATAGCAGCCTAACTGAGAGATGTTCCACGGGAGAGGAGCCTGGTTACTGAAGACTCTGCCTCCCATTCTGCTCTTACAGACTCTGGGAACCACAAGTAAGCCTGTATTTTGGGACCAAAGTGGTCTGTTAGGGTGATGAGGTAAAGCTAGGTCTTTCAGGTATGAAGGGGCCTGATGATTAAGTGCTTGGTACGTGAGGAGGAGGAATTTAAATTGAATTCTAAACTGCACGGGGAGCCAGTGTAGAGAAGCTAACGCTGGATTTACATGGTCTCTCTTTCTAGTTCCTGTCAGAACTCGTGCTGCAGCATTTTGAATTAACTGAAGGCTTTTAACACACATGTTGGAACATCCTGATAATAAGGAGTTACAGTAAAAAACAATTATTTGTAAGACCATTGATTTTAGGGCAATGGGAGTTGTGCTGCTTTCCAGTGCATCTCCAAAAAGGAGGACAACTGAGCGCCCGGCTACAGGATGCACCGGAAACCGGACAGGGTATTTAAAGTCCAGACTGTCAGGGCCTAAATTCGGACATCTGGCCAAATAGTATAAGGAAAAGATTGTGTAAGAAGCTGAGTCTATTCTGAAGAAAGAATCACACAGGCCTGGAGGAAACCCTCTCATTTGCGGAGGAGGAGACGGCTGGTGGTGGTCGACGGGCTGTCGTTGGTTACATCTGTTTGCCAATAGGTTTTATGGATTGTCAAGAAGCCATTTAATTTAATTAAACTAAATCAGAACGATAATTATGATTTTTGGATACAAAAAGAGCGGAACTCCGGGGATTATGGGGTGTCCGATGACGTCAGAGAGCCAGTGCTTTATGGCATTATCGATTCTTGTGACAGACTGAAGCTGCATGGCACTGCGGTTACTGTAAATGCAGCATCGACGGAATTAAACTACACACCAAACACTCCCTCAGTTAGGTCTGATAGTATTGCTTGACAGAGCGACAGAGAGAAGGAGGCAGAATAATTACATCAACAGCAACAACAAGCACTAAAGGTTGATAAAGTTGTATGATTCATTTGTGTTTGGTAAGTCATCCACACTGATTTGTTCATCAGTCTTTAATTATAATTTTTTTTTATTAATCCCCTTAGGGAAAGTATTCCTCTGCATTTGACCCATCCTAGAATTAGGAGCAGTGGGCTGCCACACTGAGTAGCGCCCGGGGAGCATTGGGGGTTGGGTACCTTGCTCAGGGGTACCCCAGTCACCCCAGGGATTTGAAGTCAAGGTTTCAAGTCAAGTTCCCTTTCCACTTGGCCACGGGCTGCCCGTGCCTTTGGCTCGTATAATTATGGCTGTGAAGTTATCATCACATTTCATTGCAAATGGCCTTTAAAAATGTTGAAATTTCACATTTAAAACCCCAGAGGTACCCTGCGATAAACCCCACAGGCAATAGCGACAATTGCCTTGTCTGGAAAAAAATTGAACATTAAGTTAGAGTTGTGGAGTTTAAAAGTGTGCAGACACTCAAATAATAAGACCGTTTCTACGTAACATGACAAACACATGGATGGAGCCTACGTTCATTTAGAAAGTGCACGTGCACAGTAGCTTTTCCACCGTGTCATGCTTTCACTGTGCTGAATCAATCCAGCGCGAGCAAGTTGCATTGGATTCTCAGCAATTCCTCTTTCTTTTTTCCACTGTTATTTCGAAGCTGAGCTGAGCTGAACTGAACTGAACCAGTTCATAGTCACGTTGTTGTTTTTGGAGAGTGCATCAACAGGATGCAGCCGATGCAGAAGTCAAGATGGAGCCGTGTTTCACAACCCTTCAGATTTTTTGGAACTTCTGGCCAACTTCCCATTTGAATGCAAGACAGCTGGAGAGGAGACTTTTTTTTTTTTTTAAAGAGGATACAGATGAGTCAATTATCATCTAAAAGAACATTTTTATTTATGCAGTTGTATTGAGATCTACTTTGCACTCCTCCTTTTCAATAAATCTGCCCTGTCTTTCCTTGCCCTCTCTCTCTCTCTCTCTCTCTCTCTCTCTCTGAGAGTAAAATACAGCAGAGGGTGGGTAATTACTTTGCGCTCCAACCTTAAAATAACACGACTGGCCCAATTACAGTCTGGGCCTCATTACACAGCCTCACAGAACAGAAGGAGAAACACTAGACCAATCAAAACAAAGAGCGGAAAGCGGAGATGTGAGGGACGACCACATTTGGATGGCATGTGTTGATTGAACATGTCTGTGAAGGGGATCGAACCATGTTCTGTCCTGTCCTGTCCTGCACCCCACACTTCTCTCTTACCCGACTTTGATCCGATTTATAAAAAGGTAATGACTTTGGCCGCCGCTCATCTGATCACACATTCAAATATTATTCCATGACCTCTCGTGTGGTCAGGATTGGGTAAGGTTGGGTCCGGGCCAGAGAATCCTGTTTACGCAAGAGTCTTCAAAGAGAGCCAGTGAAAGAGCACACTGCACAAGGGAAGGGAAGTGTAAATACCAGGCGGCTGTTGACATAAAACACGCTTGCGCCATACATCGGTTACATACGGGTCGCTCCGAAATCCTACAAATGATCCCACGTGTCTTCACGTCGTGTTTTGAAAGAACGAAAGCCGTGCTCACGTTCACTCTCACAAACCCCAGTCGTGAACCCTTAAATTCCTAGAAACCCAGAATGTTCTGGTGCAGATGTGATGTTGTTTGACTTGCTGTTATGGTTGGGCACTGTATCCCAAATTAGACTTACTCTCCTTTTTTTTTCTCCCCAGTGACCACGGCTTGACAGGAAAAGCCTGCCAGTGCTTTCTCTGTATTTCTTTCTTTTTTTGTGTGTGTGTGTGTGTGTCGGCCACTGAGTGCATGCTGGTTTATATGTGAACATGCATCGGTGTATTTATATACACACGTTCCAAGTGTAAACTTTATAGCTGGGTGCCAGGTTTATGTTCTTTTTTTTTTCACATTTTAAAGCCACAGGACGTCATTTTTGTGTTGATACAATTGTTCGTGAAACAGTAGAATGTATAATCCCTACTTTTCATGCTGTGTATTTCATCTGAAACGAGGCTCTGTCATGCAATACTATCAGCGTTTTATCCTTTCAAACTCAAGCTCAATAACTAGGTTACAAGAATTCACTTCTGAAACTTGTCACAGGTGCTTCTGTGCCCGTGATATCCAGATTATAGCTGCAAAAACCACATACTATGGTGGTTTTAAATAGGATTCAGGTCAGTTTCTCAAAGGTGTCGATCACAGGACTGTAAGAGACTGTAGCTTTAAAAGTTACACGCCGCGGCTTTAATGCTTGCAGCCATTTTGTGGAAGCACAGGGTGTCATGTGACGCTTGACAGCAGCGCTGACGACTAGACAAGACAGAACACGGCCCTCACTCTTACTCACACACACACACACACACACACTGAGTGTGATCTGGATGAGGCCCAAAGGTAATTTCTGGGGGAACTTTTAAAACCCATCATAACAACATTTTACAGGCTTTTTTTTTTTCTTCTTCTTCTCCTCATCGACCTGTTCACCCCACTTTTGGGTGAATTTGAGATGGTAGTAGGACGAGGAACAGGTCGCGTACTTACAGGTGATATAAGATGTACAACGTGTGCGTGAGGGGGAGAGGGAAAAACAGAGCAGAGGGGTGTTGTTTGAAGAAGTAGGATAGCAGAGAAGGAGGTGGTGGTTGGAAGAGGGCGGACGGGCGGTAGGTGGGGGGCGGCGGGGGAGGTGGTGTGTTCAGTTTCAGTGCCTGGCACAGCTTGGCCTGGTTAGGCTCCAGGCCTCTCTGGGGGAGCCAAGTCTTCTCCCCAGGCGCTGCCAACTCCCTGTGGTGGTGTAGCTACATGTTCAATTATGCTCTGGAGCCTGCCTGTCTTTACCTATGCCTGGTAGGAAAACACTGCGAGCCATTGTGCATGTGTGTGTCTGTGTGTGTGTGTGTGTGTTTGTGTACAGTTTTAAGGACAGGAGACATCATGTGACTTGAACTCAAATCAAAATGACCCTTGATTGCAGTCCCTCCTGCTGTTTTGTTTCAGGACAGTGACTGAATGAAATGTTGATTTTGTCATGGGATACAGCACGATGGTGTAAGAGCACAGTGGCCTGCAGGCAGTCATAGTTTCCAGTAAATGAAACGCAACATGTTTTATATAACGTGGCAGTGCACTATGTACAGTATGCTGGTGTGTGAGTACAGAACCGAAACCACAGTGTCACTGGGCTGTTTCATAATCTGGAGCAGTTTTCATTACGGATTAATCCGTCAGTGATTGTCTCAGTAATTGAGTGGTTAGTGTCTTTAAATGATCAGAAAAGGGTAAACAAAAAGTGAATGTATTTTTTCTTAAACCTCAAAATTGGGAATTCAGTATTCAAATGAAATTAAAAAAACAGTCTTAAAACTGCTGTGTTTTTAAACAAAAGCCACATGTACGGATGCATTTCTGTTGTTACATAACAACCGAAACCTGGGAGCTGCTGAGGTGACTGAAGTTGCTGCAGGATCACTAAAGAATGAACACATTTAACTGTCATGATACATTTAGAATTGAATTATTAATCCAGTGTTTAAAATGTGGGTGAATTCCAGAATGAAGCCCTATTCTCTTGGGATTATTATTACATGGTAATCTCTCGTAATGTACAATAACTGCAGAGATTATCTGGATCAGCTCACCACCAATTTTTTTTTTTTTTTTTCAAATTCGCCCACAATGGACAAATTGAACACATGTGATGCTAAATAGCAATAGCATGCAACCTTAACTATAAATGTGCTAAATTATACAATTTATGAACAATTTTCCTACTCGCCAAGACACATATTCCTTTTTTTTCTGTAAAAATGAGAACTTTTAAGGCCTGGATCACGACTTTGACCGATTTGCTGCATCTTTAATGACAGACTGGAGGAAGTTGACAGGACTTTGGAGACTAATGATATCATATTATAGAAAGGATTGAAACTCACTACACGAGCCACAAAGTTGAAACAATGTATGATGAATTTAAAACAAATAATCCCAATCTCCGCTGATGTGCATGTGGAAATTCCCATCAAGCAGGGATTCATGTGTAAGCGCACACGTGCACACACCGGTGGCACCGGTGCATTCCTGTGGGTACGTTAAGTGTGTGCACGTGTGCGCCGACCTGCTTGCTGGCGTATCTGGAAGCATCCTTCAAGGGGCGAGGGGAGCAATTATCAGTGCCAATAAAACAACAACAAACAAACAATCATTGTTCTGGGCCTCACCTTGTTGTACCACACCCCTCCATAAACCTCACTTCACCAGGACAACTGACACGGAGAATGTGCTGCGCTGTGCTGCCTAAGCACTCTGCCTAAGCGGCGTTTATGGAGTCGACATGCTGCTCACACGTGTACCTGTGGCTGTGCTCGTGTCAATTATGAACACGCAGGCAGAGGCGTCCGTAGTAAAAGCACATGCATGTAATGTACACACACACACACATATTCCCCCTGTGGCTGTGATTTCAATAAACACCACAGGGGGAAGTTTTGCCATTAATACACCTCTTCCTCTGGTCTCAGCACAAAAAGACACAGTTTGCATTAAGTATTGATTTGGGGGAAAGTGCGTAACCCTGTGTGTGTGTGTGTGTGTTCTGGCCCCTAAATCTGTTTCCTCTGTGACATTATGGGGTCCTGTCTTCCTTATGGGGACAAAAAGCAAGTCTCCGTGACGTAAATGATTACATTATTAGGAGAAGACATGTTATATGGGTCGGTTAAGGTTAGGGTTAGGTCAGTAGTAGTAATGGTTAAGGTTAGAGCAAGTCTCCAGGACAGGAATGTAAGTTAATTTAATGTCCTGTGTGTGTGTGTGTGTGTGTGTTTATTACCTATATGGATGATTTTTGGCATAAACACTGAACTTTTCAAGACCACTAGTCCTCCTCACTGACAACAAACACCTGGTCCTAGTGAGGCAGATTCTCATTTCTGAGGAACTGGTTAAGTTTAGGGCGAATATTTAAACTGTGGTTAGGTTAAGGTTATAGATTTATGACCATAATCCATGACCATGGATTAAATGAAGTCAATGAATGTCTTTAAAAAGGATATCTGTGTGTGCACTTGTATTTGTTACCACCATAGGACCTTGTCAGGACCCGTAGTCCTCATGGAGATGGTGGCTCAGTGGTAGAGTGAGTTGTCTTTCAACTGAAAAGTGCTGCTAGTCTACATGCCGATGTGTCCTTGAGCAAGGCACTTAACCCCAAGTTGCTCCTTTGAATGGGTATGAGAGATGTGTGATAGAAAACTGCGCCGCACATAGATGCATACTGTAGTGTGAGGCAGCTTTAAGTGGTCATCAAGACTAGAAAAGTACTTCATAAATACATTACCATTTACCAAAACCTGGTCCTAATGAGGCAGAACATCATTTCTGTGGATCTGCTTATGTTCAGGACTAAGATCTGGATTCTGGTTATAGGGTCAGGCATCATCTGGTGATGGTTAAGGTCAGGGATAACGCTTTTGTTTTAGGGCATCCAAATGAATGGATGTCAATACAGTGTCCTCAGAAGAACCGCTTTGCAAACCCGTGTGTGTGTGTGTGTGTGTGTGTGTGCAGGTCAGCCATTGCCCCCTGACACAGCACAAATTCCCACACTTGTGTCTCATGTGCTCTGGCGTCTGACATTTAGCCAAATTCACTTAGACGTGACGTGTTAATCCATGTAGCCAGGTGTTAAACAGTGGGTTTAGTGTTTCATTAACCAGCTATATTTGTCTCTCATGGATGATTTACCCACACATTGACTTTCACTCCTCAGTCATAACTGATTCAAACGGTTTGGCTTTTTGACGGAGAGCCAACAAACTTCTGAATATTAGCCTCTTAAAGGGAAAGTTCAGGTTATTTTGAAGTGGGCGGGTGAGGTACTGACCTACAGCCAACTTTATATACACAGTTATTGTTAAACACTGGACCTATAAATCCAGGTTACAGCCTCGTGCTTCTCTGTCCTCTAACTTCACACCGTCTCCTCAATCTGTCTTGTAATTGTTCTTCCTCCATTTCTCCAGATTTAGCTAATTTAATAAAACATCTCGGTGTAGATGATCCCAGGAGAGTCCCTGCGCTCAAGTTATGTTTACGCTGCATCCTTTGCAGAGGAGTGTGGCTGCATTTTCTTTCTTTTTTTTTCCATAAACTTAAGAAACACGCAGCCTGAAAGCACTTAGCGCCTTACATGCTATATGCATGGATTTTAGCATGTCTGGCTGGGTTTTCTGTGTAATATCTGAGGCCACTGTTTTGTTTATGTCTTATTACCCATGTGAGTGCAGTCACATGGGAGCTACATGTGTAAACATCATGCCCAAAGAGGCCTGCGTTATGTGTGTGTTTGTTTGTGTGTGTGTGTGTGTGTGTACACACGTTTAAATGAGAAATCTCCAGAGGTTTTTTTTCAGTCAGTTGGGTTTTTCCCACTTCTCCAGCAACATACACAAGTGATGCACACTTGGAGTGAGACTGTGTATTTTGAATGACCTCAGGCTAAATGTTTACAGATTGTACAAATGTATTAAAAGATATGACATCACGTGTTTTTGTTTTTTTTTATATGGCAAAAAGCCCTTCTGGCAGTGTTGAGTAAAACATGCTAAATGGGTCTTAAAAAATACTTTACTGATACCTTCCAGTAATTTAAATCAAACATTTGAACTTGTAAATTGATGGTGGAGATAAATGGGAACATTTTTTCGGGCAGTAAATGTGCGGCTGTTTTACAAGTAGAATGGGTCTATAATAGGTTTTTCCGTCTGTCTGGGCGCACTGTTGGGTTTGTTTGGAGTTGTCCAATCAGGCGTGTGGTTATATGGACACAAACTGACATCAAAGACGAGACACTGCCACCATTGAGAGTCCTGGCCTACTTATCTCCCTCTTTATCTCTGTCTGTCTATTGCACTCTGTCCCTACCTCGTAAAATGTGTTAAATACACTGCAGGTTACATTTATTTCAAAAAGTATAATCTAATGTTGTATAGCTCTATGTATGTCCAGCTGACTTACAGTATGTTCATGTTCTTCAGTGAATCCCCTATCTGCTCTATGCTAAGTAACTTTAAGTACCTATAAAATAGCATTGTTATTATTGATGTTACTGATTAACAAAAAGACAGTACTTGTTTGCCCTCACTTTATTAGCTTTACCTATTCAACTGCTCATCAACACAAATGTCTGAGATAAGGACACACGTTTGTGGAATACTTGAGGAGATCCTCAAAGTACTTCCTTCCACGGCTCGACTGGGGAAACAGGTCAAGCGTTCCCCAACCTCGCTGGAGGTAGTGTGAACAGAAGCTCCTCCCCTTCCTGAGGTGTCAATTGGTTTACCAGAAGTTTCTTCAAGGCCAAGTCAGAGTCTTCATCTATGGCCTTTCCGAAGTCCTTCTACATGAAGTCTCATGTCTTACTGCTAGCGATCAGCTGCCTCTGGAGTCCCATGAGCCTTGAGAGCACCCTTCACCTCCACCAGGAGATTCTGGGATGAAACAAACAAGAATGGCGATGGAATGTGCAAAACATGGCCCATTTGAGTTCCACGTATGCCACCACTCTCGGAATGTGGTAGAAGCATGTCATTCATATCATTATTCATTCATTCATTCATTCATTGTCTCTAACTTTATCCTCCACAAGCACATAGAGCAGAAAGGCAGGGCACATCCTGGACAGGTCACCAGTCCGTTAGAGGGCAGTCGCTCGTGTCTGAGCAGTAGTTCCATATCAGATCCTTTGGGCCTCACTTGTTGAGGCCCGTTGGTTCTGGCACGATTTACGGTGGATCGCAGGTTGCGACCCTGAGAGCCACGCACTTTGAGCACCCATCTTCTCCAGTGGCCCCACTGGGGATGGAGCCGTGCTGGTTCTGGTTGGGTGCTTGCAGCGAGCTGCCGGAAGACTTGATCACAGTCAAGGTCCACCTTAGACCACACCAGCCCGCCTGGCGCTGCTCGAGACTGTCCTCCAATAAAACGTACATATAGGTCATATGCAGGAATTACGACCTATGTTTACGTTTTCAAAACATGCGCCCCTAGCGGTTGTATACATAACAGCAACCACTTCCGCCTTAGACGCCGTATCTAGTGGCTTCGCCGATGTTGGCACCGGCAGTCGGCTCAGTGGCGAGAGCGCTGCGCCGGAGCGCGGTCGACAATGGTTCGGTCCCTAACTATACCACCTTTTTAATATTTTTTTTAATTTTTACTACCCGACCCTGTCTTTTTTGTCCTAACCCTACCCTCAGTAACATCCGTGCATATTCGAGTTGGAAAATACTACCTTTACATCGCATTCAGGGGTTTGACCCACAGTCACGTTTTCAGAAAACGACCTATATGTACGTTTTCAGGGGTTGAAAAAATGACCTATATGTACGTTTCAGTTGGAGGACAGGCTGCGCTGCTCTTATACGTCAGTTGCAAGACAACTGCCGTTGGAGACCCTCGTAACCCAAGGGCCACCTCAGTTTAGTGGTGCCGGCCACACCCACCAGTCGCAGAGTGAGTCGTCACGGTCACCTGTGCACCTTTTCAGGTTGGGGTGCACTGATCCCACGCACGACCTCCCCACTACACCTGGATGCAGTTTAGTGTCATACCCAGGACATAGAGGGCAAACATTCACACCGAGGGTTCATTTAGAGCAGGGGTGTCAAACATACGGCCACCAGAGGGTCCAATCCGGCCCACAGGATGAATTTGTTAAAATTTCACACTACGATTACAATCTAAATCTCTTCCAGATACCCGTGACTAAATGTTTGTGCCTTTATAGATCCAGTGTGATGTGTAAATAGCACATTTAGGCACGATATTGTTGAAATTGCACTTATATTTCTCAAGAAATTTCATGTTTTGTAAAAATATCCTTCATTAAATGTAAAACAAAGGAGAAAAAAGCAAGGAGTTGTTGTTGTTCATAGGTTATTATGCTATTATTTTACTGTTTTTACGGGTCCGGCCCACTTGAGATCAAATTGTGCTGTATGTGGCCCCTGAACAAAAATGAGTTTGACACCCCTGATTTAGAGTCTCCAATTAATCTGGATTAACCTGGAGAAAACCCATGCACACAGAAACACCTTCTGTCCAAACGGGATTCAAACCAGCAACCTTCTTGCTACGAGGCAACAAGCATTATATAGCAGTACTAGTAGTAGCATATTATGATGGTACCTGATTATTTATTTATTTATTGCTTTATTTCTTCTGGAATTTCTGGAAAAAAAGAAAGATAACAGCTTTTAGCTGGGCTGCTATTCTGTGTTCACCAATATTTTCTCTTCCACCTCAGCCGTCTCACAGAACCATCGTTTCAGAGTCTCATCGGATTTAAAAACTGGGAGTATCACAGTCCCAGTATAGGACATTAAAGCCGGAGCCACACTGTAACCATACTGTATGCTGTTCCATGGCAAACCATAATAACCCCGATGACCTGAGATATTATGACTCGGCTCGGGAGCGAGGCGAGACGGCGATGGTCTCCACCCATAACTTGACTGCAGAGAGAGAAATGACCGTCATATCTGAAGTACTAAAGGGGAAGACGGGAATTTCTGTGGGTTAGAAACAGTTAATCTGTCTCACCCTCTCAGCTCTCACTCTCCCCCGTCTGTCTGTCTGTGTCTTTTTAGCTCACAGAGTCGTACAACTTGCAGACCGTGACTCCTCTGACCAGAGGATGTGTGTAGGAGCACACGCACACACACACACACACACACTCCCACACCTCCTCGACCTTTCCCACAGCAGGGCAGACACCCGACTGTTTATTTAACCATTAGTCTGGGGGAGGGGGCGCCTAGAGAGCTGGAGGGCGGGGGGCAAGAGGTTTTATGAACCACATTGTGTATACATACAACGTATGCACACTTACACATACATAACACATCCATAGTGCACAACTACAGTCAGTGCACTGGATAAAACCTAGTGTTTATGGTTAAAAAAAAAAAAATAAGATAGATGATTAGAAATATGTTTTATAATAATATAAAATGAATAAATAATATTATAATAATAATAATAATAAATACAGATTATTGGATACAGTTCACTGTAGATTGCCAATATTTTAGAAACAAGAACGTTACAGGACAGAGAATAATATTAGAACATGTTTCTGAGCAGTTGTCATGTGACTAGGTACGAGTCCTGTGTCAAAAACAACATTTGCTAATTAGAACTGACAAACTCGAGTATCTACCAATACCAATATTAGTCCGCTACAGTCATTTTAGACCATTTATGAACTATGAAACTGTCATTTCAGTCATTTCAAAGACATATTTCTCCCACTGTGCAGCAAATATTGTTCTCCCAAAAAGAAGAAATAAACATCCCAACATCCCAAAACATCTCCCTATGGGATTTTTGTTTTGGATTGCATTGGCTTTGTATCTGTACCCATATCTGATCCAGTGACTTGAAAAGGTACAACTGATGAAGCATGAGTGAATTTCAAGTTACTATTCAAGGAGCTTTCAAAATAAAAGTGTTTATGATGATATAGAACGAGATACTGTACACTACCAGTCAAAAGTTTGGACACACCTTCTCATTTAATGTTCTTCCTTTATTTTCAAGACTATTTACATAATAGATTCTCACTGAAGGCATCAAAACTACGAATGAACACATGCAGAATTATGTAGTGAACAAAAAAGTTTGAAACAACTCCAAACGTGTTTTATATTTGCTTTTGCTTTGTTGACAGCACTGCAACGCCTTCTCTCAATGAGCTTCATGATGAAGTCACCTGTAGGGTTGGGTTGGTCCACAGCTGACAGCCCTATTTGACAACTGTTAGAATTCATATTATGGCAAGAACCGTTCAGCAAGGTAAAGAGAAACGGCAGTCCATCATCACTTTGAGAAATGAAGTCCGGAGAATTGCAAAAACTTTGACTGTGTCCCCAAGTGCGGTCGCAAAAACCGTCAACGCTACGACGAGACTGGCTCACGTGAGGACCGCCCATGGAGAGGAAGCCGTGAGAGAGTCACCAGGGTTCTCGTAGCTCTTATTTCGTGTTGTGTTGTTGTGATTGGGCAACTTCTTGCGTGGTGCAGTACAAGCATGAGTTACTGTTTCAGTGAGTGTTCATCCAAGGTTGTGTGCGCGCAGCTTCCAGCTTATCTAGGTTGGTTTTGAGCATAAAGCAAATGTCAGTGTATTTAGAGTGTTAGCGTTTAAAGGCGACATAGACCGGAAGCTCCAATTAATGGTTTCAGAACAACAGTTCAGCCACTGCTGAGAAAATAGGGTGTTATTGTTTTCCTGGGCTCTGCGAAGCGGATCGGCACTTCCCTATGCTGATGATGTCATCAGAAATCCTCACCACCGTAGCGCCTCCTGGTGCGGGCACTAGTCCGGGCACATCCGGGTTGCGTACATTCAACCGCAGAAGAAGAAGAACTACTCTCGTTGTAGCTGCTGAGATGCAGAGCATCCACCGTGCCAGAGGGGGAGCTGTGTATCTGAGAGCTGGCCTATCTATTACGTCACTTCCAGGTACCTGGCCAATCACAACACAGTCCACGTTCTGGGGGTGTGGTTTTGGTCTGAAACAGCGCGGCTGACGAGAGCGTCAGTGAGGAGATATTTTGATCGGCTCGTTTGCAGCGATTAGGAGGTTTTTAACCATGAAAACTAGTTAATATACGTAAGTAGACCTCCATAACTAACATATATGTGTGATACAAGCATTCTATGTCACCTTTAAAAGACATGTTCACACAGTACCTCACCTGCGATTGGCTCCAGCCCCCACAACCCTCATGTGTAGGATAAAGTGGTAGACAATGAGATAATGCTGGCTCGCTTTTGCACCCAAACTCTGTTGACAGTGCCACATCTTTTAATCTAAAATATCAATGTCTGGCAGCAGCGTGGCGACAATCGCATCTCCAGAGTCAGGACAGTGAGATATTGCAGGTATCGACATTTGGTCCCACTCTCTGTTCCGCTGCAGAGTGTTTTTGTTTTTGTTTTTGTGCGCGACGAGAACCGGCGTCGTTTTCCTACGTACCGGCTTTTTAGGAAAAGCACGAGAAGAGCAGAGAACGCCGGAGCGAAGTGTTTGGTGTATAATTACACAGACTGGATGACACTGACAAGCCCGGGGGCCAACACTGACAAACACAGCTGCTCACTGACACAGTAAATCTACTGGATGACTCTCTGCCCTTGTCAGGCTGCCTTCACACACACACACACACACACAGGCGTGTAACAGTGCATGTTTGAGGGTTTCAGTGCCACTGGGCTGTCTCAGGTTGGATAATAACTCTTGGCCTGTCAGAGCGGAGTGCGAGCAGTCCAAAAAGCTGTCAGCGTCCCACTTACCCCATAACCAGCGCCACTGTGGCCTGCGCTTACGGGATCTTTTCAGGCACTCTTCCCGACACACTTTAGCTGACACACGCTGTTTAAGCCCCGTCTGCAGTCACATGCAGCCTCTTCTGTGTCAGCGAGAGGGCAAAACACGGCTCGCGCGGTCGCAGGCCTGCGCTGGGAAAAGTTCATCAGATCCGTGGCGCTTGGGAGGGAGCAGAATTTCCTCCAGATGTTTTTCTTGGATGTTTCAGTAACGTGTTATCACTGAAGCTCCAGATAAGAGGTGTGACTTGTCATAGCCCCGTTTGACCGTGTGGGAAGTTTGGAACCAAAGCAGCCAAATGAGGAACTAAACGTCCCTGTTTTTGAGTTCTGGTAGTTATTGTTAATATTTCCGTGTCATTATTTTTCGCGAATCAACTGGGAATGCGATGTTGAATTGAATGACTTGTTGCCCCTCCCTCTCTCGTGGTCACTCCCCTCACTTGGTGTTGTTTTGGAACATCTCTGGAAACATTTTCTGTCTTTTATCGTCATCAACTTTCCTTCTCCGTTTACACACACACACACACACACAACGGAAGCTGCAAATATAGCAATGACATCTCTCTTTTCAAATATTATGCAGATGAACAGGTCAACAGCCTGTTGTCATGGATCACAGGGAGCTTCTTGGAGCTGTGTTGTCAGGGAGGGGAGGTCTCAAACGTCCTGGGGGGCCACTGAGCGTCTAGTCCAGGGGTGTCAAACTGGCGGCCCAGGGGCCACATGTGGCCCTCCAATCGAGCTGATGGAAT
Source organism: Solea senegalensis (assembly GCF_019176455.1). Lineage (NCBI taxonomy): Eukaryota > Metazoa > Chordata > Actinopteri > Pleuronectiformes > Soleidae > Solea > Solea senegalensis. Next base: position 22,236,804 of record NC_058031.1, read on the forward strand.
GTCGACAGAATATAAGACCATTATTATAGTAATAAGACATACGCTTGTAATTATTGCTTTATTAAATGTATGACACTAACATTTAATGACATATATTGAAGCTATTTTAAGTACTGCATCATTAATATGCTTTTATTGTGAAGTGTGCGTCATTTTATATCAAAACAAGCACTTTTTACTCTGCAGTTCTGTCTAATATCATCATGAATGTCTTATATTGTCCACCCGCTACTGTACAGTTGCAGTTTATTTAGCTTTAGACCGAGTAGATGCTCAGTGTGGCTGTAAATGAGTTGCTCTTACCACAAGTCATTCCCCATTAGGAAGGTTTGGTAAACACTGGCTTAGGAATCATTTTTCTAAGCTAGTGGTTCCCAAAGTCTGGGTCAGGATCCACAGTTGGGTCAGGGGAGATGGTTTTTAGGTACTTTGACAAATATGCAGATTTTTCACAACCTTAGACTTCAGATTTTTTCAAAATGATTTCAAAATGAATGAAAATGATCAGGGACATGACTACTTTCTGAATACATTGCCATGAAAAGGTCATTCGAATGTTTCCACTGCTGCATCACTGTAGGTGTTTGCTTAGCACTCATAACTTCATTACTTCAATAATGTTTTCTTTGGTCGCCTAATGGTTTTAAGAGCTCATAATCTCCTGTACTTTTGTGTTTGTTCGCCCGTGATTGAATGTCATTAAAGGATGTAACAATATTACGCCCGCCTCCCCCCCGCGCTCGCCGTCCTCCCTACTGGCCACACTCAGGCCCAGATGACAACCCGAGCTCAGACAGAGGAGTTTAATGCGCCGCACAAACGCGGCGCGTAGGCCGTAACTCGGAGCAGCTCGCTCTGTGGGAGGCGGCGTGTCCTCGTCTCCAAAATTAATACAAGTTGTCCACTTATGAGGGATGAGATTAAAATGTAGTTGGCTCTTATTAAACCCGGGAATGAACGAAGAGGATAGAAGTGTGTGTGTGTGTGTGTGTGTGTGTGTGTGTGTGTGTGTGTGTGTGCAGGGGGGGATTCCTTATGGAGATGATTGCTCTCATAAAACCTCTGCTCTCTAAATTGCACCCACCCGCCGCCTCCTCCATCCTCCACCCCGCCCTCCTGCTCCTTCCATCTGCAATCTAAACACACTTAATCAAGCACAGGTGTGTCCTGATGCACTTACAGACGCCTCGCTGACGGAAAATCCTCTGCAGCAAGAAGAGAGGAGAGGGAGGAGAGAGAGGAGGAGAGGAGAGGAGAGGAGACGTCGAGTCCTTTCATCTGTTGACGTCAAATGTCTCGTCTCCTCGTGTAACTGTATTACATATTACATGCTCAGGCAAAAGACAAACTGAAAGGACACATGATGGACCAGGATTGTTTTTTTATATTTGCTCCCCTGATCCTTTTCAGACACAAAACCCTGTTGTTACCCCCGCCAAGGAAGTTACTGTGTGTTTTATCTTCTGTAACTCCCGTCAACAGTTATTAAGGATCAGTTATCCGGTTCATTTTGGTAAGAATTCACCCACTGATGTGATCGTATCCCCGTCAGCACGCGCTGCATTTGAACGTAATTGTTGTACGCGCACGTAAGATCACGCACTCTACCATCAGATTAAGTTTCTTCTGGATCCGGTCCAGATTACAGGAATAGCAGTTGTTTAAATTGAACACGGTTCGGTCCCGTCGAGCAAGTTCTGATGCGTAAAACACCTCAGCGACATCTTAAAAAGATCATAAAAATGGTATGTTTCCTGAGTTGCACACAAAACAATGTGGCTGTTATTGCGTCCGCCAAGGACGTTATGTATTCATCAATGTGTAAATGATTATAGATCTTATCTTATGTTATCTATAAATGTGTCTTCCTGTTAGCAACTTCCCATCAACATCTTGTTGTGACGTGTAGGTGATCACCCAAGTAAGTTTGGTACTTACAAAGAATAATACTAATAATAATAATAATAATAATAATAATGAAATATAATGGACAAAACTGTAAAAAACACACAATCATATATCTGTTAACACTCCTTAGATTTTAAATTCATTTGAGGTGTGTTTACAGGATCAGACATCTGGATCCAGTGGATCAAAACATAAAAATATCAGGTTCCTGTTCCTGTTTTATATAAATATAGTAAATGAAGAAGTGATATTTCTTTTGTGTTATTGACTTTCTCTCCTCTCCTCTCCTCTCCTCGCCTCCTCTCCTCGCCTCGTCTCCTCTCCTCTCTCAGGCCTGTGTCTTAATTCACCGCAGGACGGGCCACCGCTGTGGATCTGTGGGTTAATACGGTTACCAGGATAACAATCTCCCCGCTGCATCGCTCCATGATAGATGAGCGCCATGTGTGTATGTGTTGAGTGATTGAGCAAGTGGTGTGAGTGAGTGAGAGACAAAGTAAGTGTGTGTGTGTGTGTGTGTGTGTGTGTGTGTGTGTGTGCGGTCCGCCAGTGAGAGTGTGGCAGCGGAGGGGGCAGCGGCGTCTGTCAGAGGAGAACAATGGCTTTTAAATGAATCTGGGAGCTCGTAAATCACACAAAGAGAGAGAGCACCGAATGCTGCACTGATTGCCTGGATGTCAGAGTCAGTGGACGACAGGAGGGAGCGAGCGAACGAGAGAATGAACGAGAGCCCCAGCGAGACACCTTGTTAACGCCGGAAACAAAACGCCTCCATTAGGAACCAATGGCCTACTTATGCAAATGAGTCCACACGCGCGCGCGCGCGGCGACACTTTCTCCGCTCAAAGTTCCGTCCTTGGGAGACACGTGCAGTCAGTCAGCTCGGACAAATGTAAATAAATCAGAGGACAAACACGTCTCCATTACATGTTTGATGGCCTGAGTTAAAGGGAAAGTCCAGGTTTTTTTTTTGTTTTTTTTTGATGTGACTTTCTGGCTCTTCGTCGAGGACACGAGGGAAAACAGATTTTAGACATTTATCTGAGAGGAAACTGAGCTGCACAAACTTACCACACGGGGCAGCAGTGTACCGGCATCCTTAAAAAAGGTTGAATATCGCAATGGACTTTGGTGCGCGGGAGTGAGCGATTTACTGTTACTGAAACTTTTATTCAGGCTGAAACTTCAAGGTTACTTTATTGTCATTGTGAACATTTACTTTAACATAGGGCTCAACACCATCCTGTGCTTGTACTATATGGTAAATTACTGGGGGTAAATATGTTGTATATCAACATCCTCTAAAATGGTAAATGTTCTGTATTTATATGTCACTTTTCTTATTGTAATAAACACAATAAAGTCATTTTGAGCAGCAGGCAGTATGAGCTCCTCTGTGTAGGACGCTAGCGCGGCTTTGTTGTTGTTCTAAACCACTTTCCTGCTTTCGGTATTCATGGAGTTTCCTCTTGAAAAACTCCAGTGGCGTAGCGACGTAACGCGGGTGAATGGTCTCCGAGTGTCTCAGCCAAACGCACAGAGAGGTCAGTTCTTCATCTCCGACCACGTGCTGTGGCACGTCAGGAAAGAACTCGCATGTTTTGTCTTTTCTCCCTCTCTAGATGTTTTTGAATGCCTGACGCAACCTTCACTTTTATCTGAGCATGGGACTGGCACTAGGAGTACACTGGATGTGGCCCCCCCCCCTGACCCTGGGGTCAATTTAAAGCCTCAAATTAACCCAGTTAATAGGAACCAATGGGGTATTGGGTACCAGAGGGGACCCCAGCCCTGGATGTGTAGGGACTTGAAACAGCAACCCTCTTGTAGCGTAGAAGCTACATCTGTTTCATCATTGGTTGTATGTCCATGATATGTTGGGATCTTTTGTAGCATAGAAATAAGCTAACTGGGTAACCTCTCTGAATTATGGACTTTTGATTGTTCATCACTTTTGTTTTTGAGACGCTTCGACGTTACACTTTCTTTACAATGCTAATAAAACTTTCTCTCGCTTCTAAATAGAGTAGATCAGCGTGTTAAAAACCCCACTGGCAACCATGTTTTCGCGAGGCAAAGTCAGCGCTCACTTAGTATATGTGTCATAACCTCATACAACCACTCCTCCAAAAAACCTGAACTGCCACTTTAAAGCTTATACACAGAGCAGACCTCTGCACTTGTGCCTGCACCGGCACAGCACCGTTGCCTAATATTGTCTAAACTGTTTGATTGTTAAGTGCCTCACAAAGATCTTGCCTCACTGGCCCGTTCATTGACTCTCCGGTTCTCATAATCTCGTGTAATTTTGGATTGCTGTGATGAATGTGTAATTCCAATATGGCTGGCGGTGTTGGTAGCAGTTACTGTAAGTGTTAATGCTAAGCAGTTGTGAATTGTTTCGAGCCAGGCTTCATTATGGTTAGCTTGAGTGTTGCCTCAGAGAGGCAGATGAGTGGTAGCCTGGATGTAATTACAGGTATGTGGGGAGAAAACATGCAATTAGAGACGTAGAGGAGGCATTTTCTACACTTCTTAGCTGCTGTGGCGGAGAGCCTTGTTTACTTCTCCTCTCCCCGGTGGTGAATATAGGAATTTACAATGTTCAGCCATGTGGGAATATTAGAACATTCCAGTATTTGTATGTGGCTACAGTTATCTTGCTGTTCAAGTTCTTCCCGGGGGCAGGCCACGTTTGTCTCGAACAGGGGTGTCAAACTCATTTTTGTTCAGGTTGAACGTAACCTGTGTGTACAAACAGGGTGAACATGTATACAAACTCCACACAGAACCGGTGACCTACTTGCTGCGAGGCAACAACGCTAGCCACTGTTCCCTTTAGAAATACACTACCAATAACTGTGTTTGTATACTGTATGTACATAATTACTATAAGACTGAAGAGAAGAAAAGGTTTTCATAGTCGAAGCCTTAAATCAAGGGCCTTGCTTTACTGACCTTTATGCAAAAAAAGTCATTAAATCATTACATTTCACTCATTCTTACACACTGGACCTTTATGTTTTAGGTAGATAAGATTAGCCTATAGATATTTGGTTATCAGGGAGTGTTATTATATACTGTATGTAGATTAACTGCTGGGCTGGGCACAATTCCTTTTCTCTTGGGTTCAGACAAAAAACATGTAGCCTGAGACTAACTAAGGGACTATAACTGTGGGACTAGTAGTCGTTAAGTAGTTAAAATTCTAATTCTATTTTTATGAAAGTGATTTCGATATCACGAGGGGTGAACTGAGGGAAAGACTATAGTTTGGAACAGAGCAGTGTTTATCAGATGTTTTAAAATACATTTTTGCTTCATTATTGTACCTTTTTTAAATCTCTTTATTTGTTGTGATTTTAAATCTGGACTGAAGCGACTATATTGTGATGCTTTTTTTTTAATTAAGATTTTTGATGATATATGACATATTTATTATCATTATTACAATTATTATTTTACTATTATTGATGAGATGTAGCCTCTTTGGTCAAAAAAAATTAATTTGTTTAACATACACTCCGCACATATATACTTATTTAATTTACTATACTTAGTATACTATACTTTGGATATTCAGTATTTCAGCATAGTATGTGTATATACACTGTTGATATCTGTGTACATTTCTTATGACGTACATGTACTGTACATGTCTCTCAGTAAAGGCTCATATTTACCTCTTCCTCTGCTCCTAACCTCCTCTTTTTCTCGCGATGTTCTGTGGTAGGCAAATAACAACTGTCAGTGACCAGAGGTCACTGTTAGGGTTGAGGTCAGGTCAACTCAGTTGGCCACCCGGGGCAACCCAGCTGAGGACCCAAAGTCAGAGATGGGAGGTCAAGGGGTCGGCGCATTCCGGTTTGGTTCTTTCACTCTCACCTGTCTGTTCAGAGCGTAAAGGGAACGACAGAAATAGAGGAGAGTGTGAGAAAGTGAGGACACAAAAGTCAACAGGTGTCTTTTTTTCTTTTTCTGCTGTGTGATATAACAAGTAAACAAAAAAAAGGTGCAGTCCTTTCTTTTTTTCTCTCACTCTCGCTCTCTCTCCTTGTCCCTTGCTGTAACCATAATAGTGTGTAATGTGCTGGCTGATTAGGACTTTGACGGCGGGCTTCAGACCAGCCACCCAGACACTGAGGTTAGTTTGTCTGGCTTTTGTGGCCAGACTGTTTTGCTGGGAATACCCTTGTGTTACTTACAGCTAGCTTAGCCGCAAGTCCCATTCCCACACATGCCTGCTGTATTGACACACACACAGGTTTGTGTGGCTATCCTTTTAAGGACTCTACATTGACTTCCATTCATTTGCACAACATAAACAAAGCGGTATCCTTCACCTAACCACAATTCAAATTGTTCAAACATGACCAGTTCCTCAGAATTGACGTCCTCTCTCATTAGGACCAGGTTTTGGTCTCCATTAGGACTACTGCTCCTGACAGAAAAGTCCTAAAGAGGTTACAAAACCAAGTATATGCACACACCTGACCCTAACAACCACACAACAAGGTTTCTTTGACTCAAGAGTGGGCGGTCTTACAGGACAAACAGAGGACATGTCAGAAAACCAAATGACACAAAAGAAACAGACGTATGTGACAGCTGCTATCATTCTACCAGGACAGAAGAGAGAGAAAGGTACAAAGCGGTATGGGTCAATGTTGGAAGCCATGGGTCAATGGTAGAAAGAGTCTTCTTCCGACCAGAAGGTCGAGGTTCAGTACCCATGGCAGCTGTGCCAGCAGCATGTAGCTACATGGGTATGACAGCACTGCGATGGGAAAGGTGCGATGAAGCTGTGAGTGAATTGTGAATGGGTGACGGTAAAAGTTTATCATAATGAAGTCATAAAAACCACATTTGGAGATGGTTTGAGGACGGATGTGGCTACATTTCTGAGCACGCCTGAATACAATTTGTCCTCTAGAGACTGACGTCCTCCAACCCACTACAGTTCAACACTTCTGATACATCATTTTGTAATTAAACAGTCTTAAATTTAAAATTTAAGGGGCAGGGAAAGACAGATCCGATCCCTTATAAATGGCAAATGCTCTGCATTTATATAGCACTAGTCCCGATGACATCTCAAACATTTATCACACATTTATACAGCACTTTTTTTGTCTATCACACTGGGGGGTTTCGGGTCTTGCCCAGGGACACATCAGCATGTAGACTAGCAGAGCTGGGAATCAAAGCCTCAACCTATGAAAGACGATTCGCTCTACCACTGAACCACCATCGACCAAGATGCATCCAAAATGCATTGAAAGACCAGGTGTGAAAAGTCATTCTTAGGGGAATCCACACACAATTGGATCACTGGGGATGTACGTTAATACCAGGTCTGGATGTGGCCAAAAAAGCACTCTATAGACCGTTTATAATTTATAAAAGTAGGTCAGTAGGTGTCAAAAGGTGTTTTGGCAAATAAAAATAATCAGGAAACAACTGCCAACCGTTTTTCCAGAATATGTTCCAACACAACTAAATCACATTCTCACAAACTCAAGTAAAGTTTTGGAAGGAACTTTTTCCCCAGATTCCTTTTCTTTATGGTACGTCTCAATAGTAATCTACTCTAATGTCGTGTGCACTAGCTGTACTTCAGTGGTAAAGTGGTTTGTCTTGCAACCAAAGGGGTCAGGGTTTGATCCCAAGCTCTGCCGGTCTACGTGCCGATGTGTCCCTGGGCAAGACATTTAACCCCAAATTGCTATTCACATGCTGCCTGCACATGGATGCATATAGCTGCGGTGCGTGAATGGGTGGTTTAGCGAGTGTTCACCAAGACTAGAAAAGCACAATTCTGGAAGGTTTGTGACAAAGTGAGCAACAACACGGTGTTCACCATTCGTTGCACCTGTCGCTGTGGGTTCGGTTCAGTATTCCCAATGACCTGATTACGTCCTAGCCTAGATGTACACCTACAACCACAAGGTGACAGCAGCAGCTAGAATCTGGATAGTAGATTGCATGTGTGTTAGCCGACGTGAACTCAGCCGAGTCTGCCAGAGATTTAGTTTCACTCTGCAGACACGTTTAGCAAGGGCCCCGTTTTTTTAAGTACAGAATCTCAGAAAAAAGGGAACCAGTCATGGAATGTTGGGCGTCGAGCAGCTTTTGTATACATCCAACGTGACAGCCACCCAGGAACACTACAAGGAGCACGTTTGTTAACATGTTTTCCAATTGCATCTGTTGGTCGCACCGCTTGGAATTGGGAGGTGACTACACCCTTTCCAGACCCATACTCAATCTCAAATGTTAGCCAGGCTACATATGAAATTTATGAGGGTCCTTGAATGCATCTTGTCGGTGCTTCTATAAGCTCAACATACTGTGGACCTGTTTTACTTACAGTGTCTCTCATATGTGTTTGTTTGTTTCTGCTGTGAAATTACAAACCCCAGTTTCAATGAAGCTGGGAGGTAAAACCAGAACACAGTGATTTACAAATCCTATATTCAATTGCGTACACGTCACAGACAAGATATTTAATATCCAAACTGATCATTTCTTTATTTGTTGTTTGCAAATATTCACTCATTTTGTTCATTTGTTGCCTTCAACACGTTCCAAAAAAGCTGGAACACAGTTGAGAAATACAGGAGAACATTTAAGGGCTCTTTTCTTTTCTCCTCTGACGCACACAGACTTACTCTCTTGCAGATAGACGCGCAAACATACAAACACACAGACAATATTTACAATACTTAGAGTATTTGGTGACGGGTTAGAGAAGGTGTGACTGACCTCCTCAGTCATAATTAAGAGGCTTGACAAGCAGAGCCTTTAGGCCTTTAGTCCAGCCAGGGGCCCAGCCCAGACACACTCCTTCAGACTGCACTGTTTATGTTTCATTACAGCACAATTATACGTCGCATCCCTCCCTCGCACTCTCTCTGACTTTCCCTGATCCCGTCATGAGTGGTTTGTGCATGCCCTGCTCCACTGAGCAACAATATTTGCCTCCACCGACTCCTTATCACAGGTCAAACAAGCGGCTGAGAGGCCCTTCACGTCGCTACACATATAGAGACTAAAGACAGTGGGAAGGAGGAGAAGGAAAGACTTTAGATTAGGGGAAAAATGGAGAAAAGGGAAAATATTATGGAAGGGTTTTAGATGAGATAATGCGGTGGGTGCTAGTGGAAATGGCTGCACAGTATGATGGGAAGAAGGGAAGGAAGGAGGAGGAGTGCCTTCTGGTAAGACGTGGAACGCTCAAAGGAAACTAGAGGTAAACAGGGGGAGTGCATGAGAGTGGGAGAGGGAAGGGAGAAGTCTTACCGAGGTATCTTTTCTGCCCCAAACCAATAACCTCCTGGTTGGGTCCAGCATTGTGACCCAACATTGTGAACATTGTGAACCTAACATTGAGACCACTTTGAAAGCGTTTTTCAATGTTTTCATCCTGAGAACGCGCAGACTAGACGATCCCGTCAAGACGCAGGACCACACACTTAATCAAACCACTTCAGGGAGGAGATTCCAGGGATTTGGGGTCTCACGGAAACCCATGTGACTCACCGTGACTTCAGAACATAAACAGTCAGCGTCGCCAGTTAGTAGCTGTTGTCAGTAAGTCATGGCGGAGAGGACTGAGAATCAACTTGGCTTGTGCAAGTTACGGTTCTAAATAAAAGTGTGCAAAATCTGTTTCCCAGTCGACTCTCGTTGGTTATTGTGGGGCTGATCAGTTTGGATATTAAATATCTTGTCTGTGACGTGTACGCAATTGAATATAAGATTTGTAAATCATTGTGTTCTGGGTTTACCTCCCAGCTTCATTGAAATTGTTTGTAATTTCACTGCAGAAACAAACAAACAAACACATATGAGAGACACTGTAAGTAAAACAGGTCCACAGTATGTTGAGCTTATAGAAGCACCGACAAGATGCATTCAAGGACCCTCATAAATTTCATATGTAGCCTGGCTAACATTTGAGATTGAGTATGGGTCTGGAAAGGGTGTAGTCACCTCCCAATTCCAAGCGGCGCGACCAACAGATGCAATTGGAAATTCTGTTTAAAATGCCACATAATACTGATTATACTTTCGATTTTATCATTGCTTAGTTGTTATACATCTTTGAATATCTTATGTACCTTCATGAGGTGATGGAATCGGTTCGGGAGCTCCCCATGACGTTATTTTGGTGTGAGGAGCAGCACATTTTCACTTTTTCATCCACCTCATGTTGTGGTTTTTCATTGTGAGGAGGAACATCAACACATCACAACACAACCACATGTGAACAAGGGAGTACAGCTCTTCAGACACTCTTTGCTTCCCAGTGTGGCCATTTGGAACACCTATTATATGTTAGCACTTTTCATTTCCAATGTGGTCAGAAAACAAATTGGTTCCATTTGAGCATAAGTCTCTTTTCCACTGGTCAAAAAAACCCACTAACACTAACTCACTTACCCATTACATTCTCTCCAGGGTTAAATGATGCGGCATTACAGACACAGGTTTTTACGGACTTAGAATAGTGTGTTTAAAAAACTGCATATACCCACTAATTTGGGCCCTGAGATAATGGAACAATCCAATTTCTCACTTTTACCCCTTCCCTGAATTACAAGGGGTAATGGTTCACAAAAGCAGACGCAACAAGTTTTTGCTGGAGATTCAACAAGTGAGTCGTCTGTCCAGAACGTTGTAGGTTTGATTCCCGGGTCTGATGTATACCTTGTGCAAGACGTACAGTACAACCACTAGTTGTGTGAATGCATATGAAAGATAAGCGAAAATGCGCTGCACATGGATGTGCTGCATGAAAGTGTGAGTGAATGGGTGAATGGTAAAACTGCAGTCAACAGCAGCTTTGAGTAGTTTTAAGGATTAGAAAAGCGCTTTATAAATACAGACCATTCACCATTAATTGTGGACTATAGAGCTCCAGACGTCAGGTGAACAAAAATGAACGGGACCGGCGCTGGATTTAACCTGTCAGACATAATGTAGCATGTTTTTCATTAGCAATTGCCAGTGTAATGTAAATAGCTGCTGCGTTAATGTTGCTGTGCAGACTGTGCAGTCCATGATTTACTGAGAGCTGACCATGAAATCTGTTGCATGTGGGTTCCCGTCGCTCCGCTACAGCTCGCTGTGAGCACGTTTAATAGCAACGATTTACCTCTGTCGTTATCTGGCAAAATGCTCTCCTGTTAGCCTGTCTCTGATCGTTTTGGCACAGCCTCTATCCACCATCTTCACTTTCACGATGAAAACAGCCAGCAAAGAGACACGTTTTCTCGGCTATTGCCTGACGTATGTGTCGTTTACAGCGTTACCTTGGTTGTGTGACGTCAGCTACTGAAGCTCTACGGGCATCATTAAGCGCTTAATTGTCTTCAGTAAAGCGGAGTCGTGTCATAAACCATCTTCAACACCTGGGAATACTGGTGGTATCTACAAAAAGACTGCAGATGAGTTTTAGCTGTGATTAGCACAACTGATGTTAGCGTCATGATGAAACATGAGTCACTTTGGATTTGATTAAGGGGCAAAAATCCAATTCACCCTACCACCCTACCTCAAGAAGAATCTGGACACCCTACACCAGTGAAATGGAATTGAGCCAATGTGATTTTGTGCTAATTGATTTGATTAATTTGGTGTGAAAGAGGTGTAAACTCACCCAATAATAAGAAGTGAGTTTCTTACAGATGCTAAAGAGAATACATTACCTGAGGACACAGAGGAGTAATTAGCAGCTTTGACTCGATATTTAAGTGATTCATGGTTGTTTACGTCCCTCCACCTCATCATCAAACACGTACATTTCAGTCACTGGGTCTAGACGGCTCACTGCGGCAGACGTTTACACCGCTAACCCCATGTGTGACCTGAGGCCACAAACTACACACACCACAGACCCAGCTGATATTAAAATGTCTGAAATGCAGGGAAACTGTCGGGCGGTTCTGTCTTGAGAGTTTTGCCACTCTGGTGATCTCTCCATCACAAATCACAAATCCTGACAGCTCCAGAGAGACGGCAGAGGTAAGTCATCGCTATTAAACGTGCTCACAGCGGGGCAGACATGGCGCGATGGGGAACCCCTATGCAACAGATTTCATGGTCAGCTCTTGGTAAATCATGGACTCAGACAAGATTAACCGAGAGAACGCCTGCACAGCAACGTCAACGCGGCGTTCTTCCACTGAATGTACTGTGAATGAGTTAGTGAACGTAGCCCACTAGTACACTCACAACGCACGATCGTGAGCCGAATGAGCGTATCTTTTGAACAAGTCTTTTTTAATCAACTGACTCTAATGATTCAGTACATTAGAAATGACTGCTTTGCCCATCACTACCACACACACACACAGCTTCAGTAAATGGTGGGAAACAGCTATGCTGTGACGGGTTTGTGGTCAACAAGTACAGGTGGAAAAAACCCAAACACAAAATAACAGCAGGCAGGTTTGCATAACAGTCTAATCTGTGTGTGTGTGTGTGTGTTGCTTTCTTGTGGCTTATCTCAACAGCAGCACAGATGTTTACATGAGCATCTATGACCTCTTTGCTACCGTCTGCCTGTCTGTCTCTCGTTTACGTTTCACCTCACTCTCCCACTCTCCTGCTTTGATTCTCATGTGACTTGTGACTCGTGTTATTTCCATCTTGCTTTTCCATGTTTTCCTCTTCTTTTGCCATTTCCTGTGTGAAGAGGAAAACCCCTTCAGACAAACGGCCCTGGTCTAACCATCCATACTCTCTCGTCTTGGTTCGATGGGCTATGTAAACACTTTGGGGTGGACTACAGCTGGTGAAGCAGGACAGCAGAGGGACATAGTGCGTGTCTGTGTGTGCGTAGGTGTGTACATATTTATGTAAGAGCGCGCAGACATGTGTAATAGAAAGAGGAGTTACGAGACACTGATCAAAGTTAAAATGTGTGTATAAGTACTGTAAGTCCCCTCAGAGGTGCTAAAGTTAAGAAAAGGGGAATCCTAATTTAAGGGGATTGTTTGTATTTGGGAGACAAACTATATGGAACAAGCTCAGAGATGCCTTCAATAAGTAAAATAATGTCATTTTCAATTTTTAATTATCATTTGAATGAAGAAAATGTAAATTACGGATTACTGAGTACTATATTTGTTGGAATTGTTCGAAATTGACATTAATCACCAGACATCACATTCTAGCTATTACTTTTTAAACAACTGTTTTATTGACATAATTGAGTTTAGATTAAGGGAAGGCTAAAGAGTTGGGATTGGGATTGTAATTGATAAAATTAGGTTAAAATGCTGGCATACATCTGCCATTGAGTCCTCACTAGAAGTACAAGATTGTGTTTGTGTACTTGAATTTATGTCTTAGTGAGGACTGTTTTGGATGAGGACCCTTTGACGTGAGGACACACGGGGAAAGTCGGGACATTTTGGCCGCGATTCAGTTTCCGTCGCACCTTCAAAAGGCCGTTTATGGTTTAAGACTTGCTGTAAGGGTTAGTTAAGGAAACACTACATTTCCAACACTTTTTTTAAAGAGGTGCAAAATACAAAAGTGAGTGCCAACACGTCCGACCAACACAAACATGATCATAAAGCTGTGGGTCTGTGCAATGCAATGAAAACTGACGTCGCCCTCAGCTCGACGCGTCTGATTATTACTGCTGCTCGTGAACGAATGAGGAAATACGTGAAGCCAAATACAGTATAGCCCGAACTTGGGGCTTCCAAACTGTAAACAAACCCAGTAGAACCGGCTTATTTATATACAGGGTCCAACAGGTGTGACGGTTTTCAAATACAGTATTACAGGTGGACCTGAGAACGAGGATCGAAACACTTCAAACCAGCAAACACAAGGAGTATTAGGGCCATACTGAAGAAAGAGAACATGAATAACATTGTAAAGTTACCCATAACTTACAGATAAAGAAATACTCATCATTAGTATCAGTATCAGGACTTTGAAACATTGGGTAAGAGTCTCTTCTGAAGAGAGGATCACACAGACTTCAGTCCTTGAGCCTGGTCCCTCACTTGAAACCTCTACCCCAGGGCGGGTTCAGTGTCTCGTATGGATCGCCCGGCCAGTTCTCAGTTGTCCTGAAAGGTGTTGGTGCTGGTTCTGAGTCTCATCATTGTCCCTGGTTTGGGTCTGATTCTAGCCTTCAGCTTGGTCTCACAGGACTTCGCCAAAATATGGTTGGTCATTTGCTTAGGACAATTCACACAGGTTTCCCTCAGGTTTTTCCTTCAGTATCGCCCTATTATATTTGTATTCTATATTTTTCTTTTAAGTACATATATTTTTATAACATCTTATATTTGCTTAACATAGATACAGAGCTGCATGTTCTACACTGTGAATCCTCAATTGTGTTAGGGAGGCGAATACACTGCACGAGACAGGAGGCTCGATGAAAGACTCAAGGGTTTTTATTGTCCTCTTGAAAAGACAAACACAATCAAAAACACAGAATAAACAAGACAAAACTTGACTCTAGCGCTAAATTAGCAAAAGGTGGAACAGACTTGGACTCTGACGTGTTCTCTGGACACATAAACGACGCACTGGCACGTGACAGAGGGACTGAGGACACTATATAGGGAAGAGGGAATCAAGGGCAGGTGCGAGTGATTACTTAAGGATCACCAGGTGAAGTGCATGAGGGAATTTAGCAGAGATGCGTCAAGACTGATGAAGAAACCACGCGACAGGAAGACATGAACGTTTACCAAAATAAAAGGGGAAGTGAAAATCAAACCCAACACCAAAAGTGACTTTAAACGTAAACTAACACAAGAACTGAACTAAACAAGACAAAAACACGCCTCATGACAAACTGACATCATCCTCAGTGCTCTACTATATATTTGCAGATAAAACAGGGCAGGGGCGTCAAGCTCAAAATGACCTGGGGGCCAGTGAACTTCTAGTCTGGTCAAGTCGGTTTAGATGTCTTGATAATCTTGATAATCCATCATGATGTTGCAATTGCACATACTTAGGATGACATTGCACAGCATTTCAAAGTAAAAGTGTTTGTTTTGATATATTGTATAGTTGTAAATAATTGTATATATAGTTGTAAATAACACAAAATACACATGTAGACAATTGTAATCAAAACGCTAGACAGGCTGATATATAATGAAATGTTGAATTTAATCATTTCAGAATAAGTGTATAAGGGCCACAGGACATCGACTGGCAGCCACATGTGGCCCCCGGGCCAGGAGTTTGAGACCCCTGCTTTTAAGGTAAGAATTGGGTTAATATATTTAGTTCTGGTGGTTAAAGTTTGGGTAAGGAGATAGGGAACGTATTATTATGTCATTGGGAGTCTTCACTAACATGCATGTGTGTGTCTGTGTGTGTCTGTGTGTGTGTGTGTGTGTGTGTGTGTGTGTGTGTGTGTGTGTGTGTGTGGGTGTGTTACAGGAATGAGATACAGAGGGACTTGGACGCCGCTGAGGAATCTCACAACGTGTGGAGCTTGTGGGAGTATTGAATTGCTCATTAAGTGTGTGTGCGCGCTTGTATTTGTTACCTCCTCGGGACCTTTTACTGGCATAAACACTGACCCTGTCAGGACCACTACTCCTCCTGGAGAGCAAAACCTGGTTCTAATGAGGCGGAACCTAATTTCTGTGGAACTGGTTAAGTTGAGGGCCAAGATTTTAAATTGTGGTTAGGTTAAGGTTAGGGTTAGACATGGAGTAAGTGGTTTTGATTAATGAGGTTAGTCACTGAGTGTGTGTGTGTGTGTGTGTGTAAGTTGGCCTGAGACCTACCCAGTCAAAGAATGTGTTAAATCAAAGCCGCACTGTCGCCCCCACGGCTGTGTGTTTTATGCACCGTACGTGTGTGTGCAGCGACATGCCTCCGCTGCACACAGATGTTGTGTTTGCAAACGGAAATACCTTGACAGGTTTTTGGAACACCCCGCTTGGATCTCTGCTCTCCCACCTTCCTCCCACTCGTTCTCTCCATCCCTCTCGCTCCCTTTGGTGTAGCTTTTCTTTTTTTTTTTGGTGTTATTTTACACTCACACACACCCTTCCTCTGGCTCAGAGCGGCGCAGCCCCTCCCTCTCCGTCCCTAAAGTCGCGTTAACGACCAAAAAACGTAATATTTTAAAACGTAAATAAAAAAAAACCATTAAATTATTATTACAAAAACACTGTTTGACTTCACCTCTTTATTTTGAATGTGACCACACAAGTTGCCCCGTTCTTCCTCTATTTCACACAATCAGCGTTGACAGATTAACAGCACAGAGAAAAAGGGCTGCAGCATTTGTCATTTGTGATGATGAGAAGGTGACATTCCACAGCACTCACAGAGGAAGGAAGGCCAGAGGAAGCAGGAAGCAGCCGAGGATGAGCCGCTCAAGTCACTTACGATTACCGATGAGGAAAGTTAGGAAGTTGTCAGAATGCAAGGTGTGAGGAGAGGAGAGGAGAGGAGAGGGAGAGGAAAAGAAAATACAGATTGGGATTGTGTTGCTCGATCGCAGTCAGGTGTGTGTGTGTGTGTGTGTGTGTTGACAAGCAGCATAACAGACAAGGAGAGTGAGAGGGTGGAGCTGAGAGAGCGTCTGTAACTTGTTTTGTGTCGAAAGGTCAAAGTCAGGCCTTGGATTTGAAATTAAAATGAAGTGTTGGTTTGGCATCTTTCCCAAAGCAGGACTCTATAGAAAGAAAGTGTGTGTGTGTGTGTGTGTGTGTTCAAACCACCACCACCACCTGTGTACACACACCCTGTTCCCTATGGTATGTATTTTGATTCTGCAAATTTGATTAATGATTAAAGAAAAAAGTAAAACAGTACACATATACAGTATATGTGTATATATATATGTATGTATATATATATATATATATATATATATATACATACATACATATATATATATATATATACATATCGTCAATAATACATTAATCGTCAACTACTTTAATAGTAGTATAACTATAATTAAAAGACATTGAACACATCTGATTTTGCAGCCTCTTAAATGTGAACGCTTCGGGGTTTCTTTGCTCCATATAAGAGAATAATTGTGTTTGTGGACAAAATGTGACATTAGAAAACATCATTCACCGATCAACATTTTCTGACATTCTGTGGGCCAAACAAGTACTCGGTTATTAGAGAAAAGAACAGACAAGATGAATCGAGAATGAAAACAATCCCGTCCTGTTGCAACATCCCCGCTCGTCCCAACTTCTGCAAATGAATTTGTTTTTAAATCAGTTTCCACTGCTGTCATTTGAAGAAGCAGAGGGAGCAAGGGGGAAGTGAGGGAATGGCTGCCTGCCAGAGCCAGGTGCAGAACGTAGTGTGGCGAGGTGTCCTTCCTCCGCCCCCCCCCCTCCCATGGAGGGCACCAGCCCATACTGAACATCCCCCTGTCCCAGTGCCCTTTACTGCTGTGAGGCCACGTTTCGTCCTCACTCACCTCGGCTGTTTCTCCAGCCTTGCCCTCGATTGCTCCTTGTCCCGGCAGAACAACAACAGCCCTGCGCCAAACAGGAGAAGGAGACTGTGTCAATTAAATGGTATGCGCTGCACGCCGCAAATCACACACACATGTTCGCCGCTCGCGAGCTAAGCCCCCAACCCCCCCTTGCTCTCTCACTCTCTGCCCCGCTGTACGTTGGACAGAGACGCGACGCTTTGTGGCCGCGACAGGGTGAAAGGCACAGGAAGGAAAAGGCCACGCTTCCTCTGATCCTCCCGCTGCCGTGGACCAGGGGGAGATAAGAGGGGGAGATCGCACACGCATGGATGCACACATGGCTGTCCACGCCGCCTGTTATGCTCGCTCGCGCTCCCTCCCTCTGCAGATGCGTTTCCACGTGGTTTGGCCTTAATCGAGCCCTCCTCCCTTCACTTGCAGCGCCACCTCGCACACGTTCACGTTGTCGTTATCTCTCGCGGCGTGCACCGACTCCAGGTGTTTGAGCTTTACAGACTAATGCACAGCAAGCCTCTGTGTTTGCCTCTGTCCTTACTTTTACATGCACGTATAAAAGACACCAAAAATAACGTGGCAAAACTTCCTTGAAAGTGGATAATGCTGTGCCATCCACAGCACACGTGAGAGTGTGTGTGTGTGTGTGTGTGTGTGTGTGCTGACGTAAGCGCCTCCATCTGATGATGCCCTTCTAATCCCCACAGTGATGTGTCATGAATATGGAGTTTAAGACTCAAATCCCCAGGGATACACTGGCTATAGATAGCTTGCTCCATCCACACACACACATATAGTATACAGTACAAAGACACACACACACACACACACACTCTCACTAACACACACCGCTGTTGACCCTCGTGACAATGAAAGGGGAAGGACAGCAAGACACCACAAAAAGGTGATTAAGACGAAAGTGACAGAGTCGCAGGAATTTCACTGGATGGAAGAAATAACTGAGGAAGGCAGAAAATACAGACTTTGCTCATGGAGTCACTGATTGGCTGTTACTATTAAACATTTTAGAGAGTTTATGAGCAAAAACGGAAAATGGCTCGCCAATGGCCGAGCTGGGGGAAGTGGGCTTGTAACCAGAAGGTTGCCCCTTCAAATCCCCACCAGGTCAAGGCCTGGGGTATATTCCTGAGCAAGGTACCCAATGCCTATTGCCCCATGAGGCCATAAAAGACTCTGCAAAATCCAAATTGTGGATCATCCACTGTGGCAAAAATGAAAAAGTATAAAAAGTGTACAATCACTTACATACTTTAGGCAAAGGCCTCTCTTGAGCAGATGTGTTTCTACAGAAGCCCGAAAGGACAAACCAGTGGACGCTTCCTTCTCGAATAAAACTTGCTGCTTTTGTAGAAATAAAATGACTTCACACACAAAAACAAGACAATCCTCGACTTCATAACAACCAAACCAGGAAATTGGTTCATGACAGGTTCAACCGATTTACGACCCACTGATGGACTTTGAAAAAACATCAAAGAGAGTGATATCAAGCTAATAGACAGGATGACAATAAATCTATTTGTTGAAGAGCTCCAGTGGGAGGAGCCAAAGCTGCGTTTCCATGTGTGTGGATCTGATCTTTTTTAGTTCCTTTAATCAGTTGTGACATGAGTCCATATACGGTATATATAGTTTGGCAGGAGCCGTCATGTGGGGGTCGTAGTATAGCATAGCTTAGCTCAAGTCAGCGCATGTTCACCGCTAAATCAGCGATGACACAAACCATTAAGTTAACGTTCGATGTGAAAAACAATGGCAGCAAGTTCACACGTTCTTAGCCCCTCCTACCTAAACCCTAACCCTTTACGCCCAAACCCTGCCAGTAAGTTGAAGCTCATGCCAAAGCGATTAACGGCAGCAAGTTGTTTCTTACAAAATAAATACATGTTTCCACGTTTTTTTTTGTTGATATAATTAAAGTGATTCCTATTATTTAAAATACACATTTTTTTGTATTAATATATTAAAATACATGTTATCTTTGGATATGTGGCCCTGCGATGGACTGGCAAACTGTCCAGGGTGTGACCCCGCGTATCGCCCTATGTCAGCTGAGATTGGCACCACTTCATTTCAATCTGCCTTTCAAAATAAGAGTCACTAGCTTTTTACTCCTTGCTCCACTACGTCCTGGATAATTATTTATAGACAGTACAAGTAAAATCTATTAGTTGTTGATGCTAACAGAGGAATTACTGAGTTTCCAGGTACACTTGTTTTGGCAACCCCACTTTTTGTCGCCTATTGGTTTGATGTTGTTGTTGTTATGGCAGTGGGGGAGGTGACATAAGGGGAGGATTGGATAGCAATCGGATCTCGATGTGGACACCGGATATGCATGTAATACCAGGTGTAAATGCATGTGAAGAGCTATCCAATCGCTATCTGATCACAGGAAACACATTCTGATGGCAGGTGTAAACGGGGCCTATTTGTTACATCAGTCGTTGACCATCATTTACAAAAGAGACATCCTGCAAAGTAAAGATCGAAATTTATCTTTAATTCACATACAAAACGGATTTCTCAATACAGACTTTAGACGTCTCCACGTTGGCTTCACGTCATTATCTGAAAACAGTGTCTTATTTTTATCTTCTCATCAGGTTGTTTCGTTGTTATGGCTGAATTGTGTATTTGTCTTTATTCAACATTTAACATTTAACATTGAACACCCGCGACAGTGAAAAGAGATGCGGGCTGCAACAGACCCATTATCTTTTAATATCAGCGGCATGAAAAGCACACATTGCATGCTACAATAGCAGCATGTGATTACAATTAAGTCACAATTAAACCTTTTATGTCGCACACATCGCTGCAATGAACAGCATGTGTGTGCATGTGTGTGTGTTGGTATGGGAGCTAACGGGAACTGGAAGCTCCCAGTGTTTTATTGGTAGCACTAACCTGAAAAGTGTGGTTCCTCAGGTTATTGTGGCCTGGAACACTCAGATACTGTATGTACTGTAGGTGATAAAAGACATAATGTATAAGCGAGCACACTCTGTCTTACCCACACACACACACACACACACACAAATGTATTCCACCACACCCCAAAAGCTTGCCAACCCATATGGCTTGGGGATAATAAACCGAACAGCCAGCAACACGTCTCCTGCGCTCCCGAGCCGGGCGAGCCAGAGGAATGCACAGTTCACTCCCTCTCTTTATCTGTCTCACTTCGCTCTCTTTCTCTGTCTGTTTGTCATCCTCCATCTTTTCCTGTGAGACACTGAGTGAAGGACCCTCTGTTAAACTTGAGAGGTATGTGCCTCGGTGTGCATTGGCACCCGAGTGCGTGTTTGTGTGCTCGAGGTGAGCCAAAGAAACCAGTCAGACAGGTCCACGAAGAGCTTGCCCTTGGGATGGAGGCAAGAGGGGAAGGGAAGAGAGGAGAAGTGGGATGGAAAAAGGGAGGGGAGTGCGAGGATGAAGTGAAAGGGAAAATAAACAGTGGTGAAGGAGAGAGAGAGAGAGAGAATTGGGGAGGAGAGGGTGCAGGATTTAGGCTCGAATCCATTTCACCCCTTTGGCCTTATCCATGTTGTGCATTGACATGTAGGCACAGTTGTTGTAGTAGAACTGAAACTAACTATTTTTCACGGGCACACTTCAATCAATTGTTCCCAGATGAACCTCATTCAAATTCAAGGAAGCTACCGTTGCCCTCGTAAATATGGTGTGGCTATCGTGACTAAGTAAAGCCCAGGACGTATGATGGAGGTTGCAGTTATCCACCAGGGGGCGACACCACTGGTTGCAAAGAAAAGAACTATGTTTTGGGTTGGCAATTTAAAGGTGACATCGAATGCTTGTATCACACATATATGTTAGTTATGGAGGTCTACATACATATATGAACTTGTTTCCATGGTTAAAAACCTCCTAATCGCTGCAAACGAGCCGATCAAAATATCTCCTCACTGACGCTCTCGTCAGCCGCGCTGTTTCAGACCAAAACCACACCCCCAGAATGTGGACTGTGTTGTGATTGGCCAGCCAACGAGAGCTTTCCCACTGTCCTGTGATTGGCCAGGTACCTGGAAGTGACGTAATAGATAGGCCAGCTCTCAGATACACAGCTCCCCCTCTGGCACGGTGGATGCTCTGCATCTCAGCAGCTACAACGAGAGTAGTTCTTCTTCTTTTGCGGTTGAATGTACGCAACCGGATGTGCCCGGACTAGTGCCCGCACCAGGAGGCGCTACGGTGGTGAGAGGAGTGGTGAGGATTTCTGATGACGACATCAAATTAAGGAAGTGCCGATCCGCTTCGCAGAGCCCAGGAAAACAATACAACACTATTTTCTCAGCAGTGGCTGAACTGTTTGTTCTGAAACTTTAGGGTTTCATAAACGAGGTAATGACGCAGATACACACACACACACACAAACGCAGCGTTAATCGGAGCTTCCGGTCTATGTGGCCTTTAAAGGAAAATAGATGACACATACGAGTGGACGCCAATGTCACTGACAGCTGGCATCGTCCAGTAGAAGCCTGGTCGTCAACATGGGAGTTTGTCTACGATGTTCTATGACGCTTTTATGCCATGAAAAGATGCTGATGCTGTCTGCTTATGTGATGTCATTTCTCTGTACTGGATTTCAAACCCCTACCCATCATAAATGAGGTCCATGGGCAGTAATGCAAGGGGTCGGGGTACAAAATGAGAAACGGTACTGGGCCTTTGAGAAACTTCCACTTGCCTCCCGATCGTTTGGCTTTTGTGAACGTGACGGAGCACACCTCCCTCGTTTCTGGTGTCGTCGCCCCCTTTGCTCTCGTCTTCCCAGGCTTCCCACCTACTTGTCTCTCTCTCTCTCTGTCTCTCTCTCTCTGTGGTGCAGTGGGACAGCCGGCGAGGCCCGCGGCAGCAGTGCCGTGCCCAGGCTTGGATTTGGAGCACGGCTGCTCCTGGTTGAGCGGGATCCAGGCCCCCTGAGGGCCGAGAGGTGGGAGTGAAGGGTTGTGTGTGTGTGTGGGGTGATAGGAGAGCGACGGAGGGAGGAGAGCAGAGGCAGTGAGCAGTGCAGTTCTGGATCACCTTCAAAGAGCTCCAATCCCAACGGAGAGACTGGATTCCTCTGTGGAGAGAGAGAGGGAGAGAAAAGGGGGAGGAGGGTATGGAGAGGGGAAAAGACATGGGACGCGGGAGACAAGGGGAAAGTGTGAAAAAAGAAAGGAAAGAAGCAGTTTGGGTTGCAACTCCTTTCCCACTTTTTTTTCAGCCCCGCTGTCTCTCTCTCTTTCTGTGGCATGCATGCACTTGCCCTTCATACAGCAGGCTGCACTGAGATGATCTATCTGTGTGCCGGAGCAGGGAGACATGGGAAATCTGGCCCGCACAAAGGCAGCGTTGTGCCTCCCTGGAGCTTCCTTTAGAGGCCGGCGTGTGTGTATGTATGCCCGTGTTTGTGTCTGACAAGGATGAGTAGGTGTTTACCTTCTCGGGGCCCCCACCTTCCAGGAGCTTCTCTCATAACACGGCGTACGTTTCCAAACGTAGAAATGAAAAAAGAATCCAAGGACATTGCAGTGAGTGCCACCCAGGTGTCTTTCAAGCTCCGCGCCTTCGCGCCGGCAAAAGAACGGTGCGTGGCAACGAGGGGGAACCTTTACATGTGTTTACCTTTGGTGACTTTGTCGCTAAAAACCCTACATTTTACTGTGTGTGTCACAGTGTGTGTGTGTGTGTGCATCAGTGACAGACCTTCATCCCGAGTCTGGGTCAGCAGTTTGTTTAGCATCAATTAGAGGCTCTGTGCTCCTCAACGCAAGCGTGAAGGGAGAATTAACGTGCAGTGGCACATTCCCACCAGCGTGTTGTTACACATAGCACCTCAGCAGGAACATCCCCACTGCATTTGTGCGTCTGTGTCTTTGTGTGCGTGTGTTCTATAGGTAAACGATTCGGATTCATAAAGTGCTTCTTAACTTTTCTCCCTCCGTCTTTTCCTCCCTTGCTGCGCGCTCCTCTCTTCTTTCAAGGGCTTGGGTCTGACCACAGCCATTTCCCCTTCGCCCCGCTTTGCCTAGCAACACACACAGCGCATAGTTTCCATAGACAATGCATTTAATGGGAGGGAAGATATATAGATACGACATGGGGAAAAGTTTCTTGTAAAGGCAACCGGGTCGAAAGATTTCCTGCTCCACTCTCACTCACACACACAGTCTGAAAAACACTGCACACGCAACGGAGGCTCAAATGGGGCTAATGCCATCTCGACAACAACATTAAATGCAGGCTATGGTTATAATAAATACTTAGTGGCGGTGGGTTGTGCTTTTATTATCATAGTTTTGGTGCAGTCTTTTCTAACGAAAAAAAAAAAAGTGATCAAGAGTGATGATAATTTGATCTCTTCGTCTCTCTGTGGCTAGTAAAACTGTTTATTTCCGACACAGCGTTGGCATGAGTTCAGGTCAGAGTCTGGGCCATCAACTGAAAAACACTGCAGTCCAAAACGTACAAAAAAAACACAACAAAAAAGTTTTTAATTTCCATAATATTTCCCTTTTTTTTGTCTTTTTAATTTAATTTAATTTAATTTAATTTAATTTAATTTAATTTAATTTAATTTAATTTAATTTAATTTAAAGGGCCGACACAAGGTAGATCAGACTTAACAAAACAATGCTAGCACTTGAACTCCCTGACAACTCATTAATGTGCCGTGATGTAAGAGATCACTGGTTTTCTCTGTGAGCAGAGGTGAGATGATGTAACACCAGCAGATCAATAAGACGATTCTATAAGGTGAGTTTTTTTTGTTCTATCCTACCCTCTCCCTGCTGGCAGACCAGGAGCCTCCATGGTTCCAGGCCTCACGCAAGCACACTTTGAAAATCATGAACTGTTCTTTTTTTTTTTGCTGAGCAGGTATAATTATATTATTTGAAATGTAATTATATTAAAAGTCTGCTCAGACTCCCTCAGGTTCTTTTGGCTCTGGTTGAGACTTAAGGCCTAAAATTCCTTCATGTACTGTGTGTTTAGATAAGATCACGTGGCGGTATTATAGCATTATATTAATAACGACTGTCTAAAAACAGTCACCGTCGCGCTCGTCAGAACCATTTGTGAAGTATCAGCTCAGCATGTGAACGAAGTTGTTATTTGCTCTGCATCTTTCACGATTATTGCGTTGGAAGTGATTAGAACATGCCAAACCCTCTTACGGATTATTGGATTGAATCCACGCCAGGAAATGTACCACACACAGGCGTGACATTGCCAGAATCCTTCAGTCTGACAGCATTCATGTTGCTTTTTGCCGTCCTTGGGTTACCTACTTTGCATTAATATGGAATATAGTTGTCCCATGTTCTTTGATAGGGGCTGGGATCCCAGTGATCCTCTGCCAGGAGTAAAGCATCCTGGCTTTGCCAAGGTATGCCCTCCTCCCTGTCTCTCATGTGGAGCGAGGCTGTGCTTGCATGTAAATAGTGAGATAAGTGTGGTTTACCCGTAGCTGGGGTGTAAGGTGCACTCAGCAACGCCCTGACATGTCTGTGCCAAAGCCCAACAGGGGTGTAATTATCTGAGACTGGGTCAGCAATTTATCCGCGGTAAAAATACCTGCCTACTTATAGACGGGGACTAGCGAGGGCAACACCGTGGAAACGGGGAAGCCTGTCCTCACACACGCTGCCTCCATGCTGAGTAATCCACTGCTCCAGTCATATACCCCATGCCCACACTGGTCAAAAAGAGAGGGATTTGATTTAATGGGCATTCCTGACTCTGCAGTGCATGCAGGGTTTTTGATTTCTCTCTGCAGACACCGCTTTGTGTCTGCTAAACGAGGGAAACAATCACAAACAGGTTATTTCCCCCGGCACTCGAGGTGGGCTAAATGCGATGACTTCAGAGAAGCGGCTCTTTTCAGATTCAGCCGTCGCTTTCATTTTAAGCGACTTGCTCCGCTGTGGGCAAGAGTCAAAAAACTCCAGCAAGCACGTTTGTAGACTCTCTGCATACGTCATCCGGGTCATCGATCTGATTGGTTGTCAGTCTATCCAATTGTGTCGGTTCTCTTGAGAGTGGGAGGGGACTAAACCCTTTCCAGACTCGATCTCACATTTGCAGCGAATTCCGGCGTCATTTCTATCACAATGCTAAGATGCATTAGCCTTCCTGCTGTTACATCGTTTCTACAACTTGGGATGATGCTCTTCTGTTGCATCGTCAGTCATCATCTAACCGCTTTATCCTCCACCAGAGGGTCGCGGGGGGTGCTGTGCCAATCTTAGCTACATCGGGCGATAGGCGGGGTACACCCTGGACAGTTCGCCAGTCCATCGCAGGGCCACACACAAACAAGAGAGAGACAAACAACCATTCACTCTCACACTCACTCCTACGGTCAATTTAGAGTGTCCAATTTACCTAATCCCCACATTGCATGTTTTTGGACTGTGGGAGGAAGCCGGAGAACCCACGCACACACGGGGAGAACATGCAAACTCCATGCAGAAAGGCCCTTGTTCCAACCGGGGCTCGAACCCGGGTCTTCTCGCTGCAAGGCGAGAGTGCTAACCACTACACCACCGCGCGGCCCTGATTGGTTGTCAGTCTATCCAATTGTGTCGGTTCTCTTGAGAGTGGGAGGGGACTAAACCCTTTCCAGACTCGATGTCACATTTGCAGCAATGCGAATTCCGGCGTCATTTCTATCACAATGCTAAGACGCATTAGCCTTCCTGCTGGTACATCGTTTCTACAACTTGGGATGATGCTCTTCTGTTGCACCGTACTTACTGTCAAGGCCTTAAAATCATTCACAATAGTAAAACAACTGTGACATTCAGTACTTCAAATCGAGCTACAACCGTGGCTCGACTGGCGTATTATCCTTGGCGCAGTGAATCAATTTGAATGAAGTATGTACGACACTCCTATGCTAAGTGGTGATAAGCCTCCTTTCATTAGTATTAGGCATTTTCCGGTATATTTGACCGTGTTTTTACATCCATTTACTGCAGAATGTGCAGTACCAGCGTGTATCGACAGTATCTGTTGTTGTTTTCTTCTTCCTTCTGGTTCGTTTTGTTGCCGCAGCAATTTGGGGGACACAGGATGAACCACTGGGATGGTAGAACGGTACCGATGACCTTTTTTTAGGGTTTACCCAGGTTAAAGAATCCCGTTCATGCCTGTTCATTTTACTGGGAAAGAGTCACGTCGCTTTACAAGACTGCAACAGGCGAACCCACCAAATACTTTCACGCACGTCCAATATTCCACTCTCTACCTCTTAAGGTGGCGGTGGCAGAAAGTCGTCTCCGGTGCGTTGCTGCTGCTTTCCTCGCTCGCTGCATGTGCTCCCCTCTCTGCGCCTCCTTTCACGACACATCTGTCTCTCTGACCTCCGAGTCAAGGACAGGGAACGCCGACAAGGCGTGCAGACGACAGCTCCGCACCAATCGGGGCACGGCGGAGGAGCGTGTGTCAATTAAATGGTATGTGCCTATGCCGCAAATCACAGACACATGTTCCCCTCGCTCCCCTCCCACCCCGTGGCTGTTGAGTCTTTTCTCCACCGCCACCTACTGCAGCGTAATCATCCTCATTACTTAATGAGACCCTACTGTACAACCAACCCCCCCCCACCTCCACCACCACTTACACATAAAGAGGAGCCACATGCTAACACAAAACCCTGCAGGGAGTGAAAAACACACTCTGAATCTCTGTCTACCACACTGTCAACTGAGTAGCTGTTACTGCCACAACACTGTAAAGCCCCTAATGCCACAGTAATACTATTGTAGAGCGTATTATCAACAGGACAGTGAGCGCTGAATTAGGCACGCAGCTGGGGAGGGGAGAAACCCCTCATTAGCTCCCTCCAATGTATCTACTTCCCCTTAATCTCTTACAATAACATAATCTCTTTAAAAGTGCTGCAGCTTAAATCCAATCTGCCTAAAACCTGACACGTGGTCGAGGTTAATCCCCGGTAAAACCCCAAACTGTGGGGGTCTCGAGAACGCCGCACACCTCGTTTTTTAATCAACATTTCATTCAAAAACAATGAACACGGACACAAATACTTATGTACGCATATTTGTACGTATGTATTTATATATGAATGTGTTCCACTATGTTAAATTCACACCATTATCAAGACTTCCGGCTTAAGTCCTGTACCTGATGGCCGCTTAAAACCCTCGGCTGCCAGCCAAGTTGACGAGTTGAGAAATATCTTCCTTCTTTTCTTTGTTCCGTGCCCACCAGTGACACTAGGTCAAGTTAGCGTAACTGTTAGCAAAGATGGCGGACACTGTTTACATTCTGTGAATGAGGTCCCGCATAGCCACCCACCCCCCCACGAGTGGCTCGAAATATCGTAAGATATTTCTTGACTCAGAGGAAACTGAGGTTGGGAAGCACAATTTTTCATAAATAGCTCTTACTTAGCTCTTACTTACTTCTAGCTCTTATATGTACCCAAATGTTTAAATGCACTTTTGTAAGTCGCTTTGGATAAAAGCGTCTGCTAAATGACATGTAATGTAATGTAATGTAATGTAAAATACTACCCCTAATCTAGTAATACAAAGCTAAATGCTAATCGGTGAAGTATTCCTTTAATGTATTGAGTGGTTTCTACGTACACTGTTCGTTTTAAAGCAAATCTACAGCGACCCAAGAAGCTAACGCGTCGCCCGGTGACATTCCCGCACTGTACTGTACTGCACTCAGGTGGGGATTTGCTTTATGTGAAGACTGCAACAGCAGCATTGCGCTAGTAAAGCAAGAAGGCTGCAAACGGGTCCTTGAAAGGTTCCAGAAGTGAATTCTATTACGCAACAAAACCAAAAACGACCTAACGCGAAATTATTACGGACATCTAATGGTGAGAGTGAAGACTGTAACAAACCCAAGCGTGTCAGGACACGACCAGGGTGGCCGTCACATACCAGAAACCAATTTCATGTGATTTGTTCAATTATTATCGTCTCCAAAATGAGGCCAAAGCTCTAACCTGAGCACATTAATGTCCTGTGTGTTGTGACTCTTATCTCCCACTGCCACCAGCCTCACACTCACAGTCCGTCAGAGTGCGGCCTTCCCTTTCCACAGCCTCTCTTCCATCTCACTGTGTAGAGTGGAGTGCCGCTCTGCTTCTTTCTTTCTTTTTTTTTGATGTTTTTCCGTAATGTCTCTTGCCTCCAAACCACTTACAGATGTTGGCAGCGGGGAGCACTGTGGCAACTCCAAACGAGGAAATCTAAATAGAGATCAGGCTGTAAAATGTGGAAAAAAAAAGAAAAAAGAAAGAAAAAAGCAGCCTGGAGAAAGAGAAAACAAGGGGAAAAGCGAGGGAGCGAATGCAAGAACAGTGTGTACGAACACGGTGAACGAGACGTATACAAAATAAAAACATGATAATGCTACCTTCCCTCACCGTGGGCAGCTGGGGATCAGTGGTCGTCTCCAAACCAGCTCCGCTATGTGCAGTGACCCCTGACTGTGGGTCCACACATGACATGTGCATGTAATGCAAAGGGGAGTCCGGGACACTAGAGTCCGGGACACTAGAGTCCTGGCACTAGAGTGTGGGCACTAGAGTCCTGGCACTAGAGTCTGGGGCACTAAAGTCAGGGCACTAGAGTCCGGGCACTCGAGAAGTCTGGGGCACTAGAGTCCGGGGCATTAGAGTCCTGGCACTAGAGTCTGGGGCACTAGAGTCACCAGTCCTAGAACCCACTAGAGTCCACTAGGGCACCCAGAGTCCGGGGGCACTAGAGTCCGGGCACTAGAGTCTGGGGCACTAGAGGCACTCCAGAGTCCGGCACTAGAGTCAGAGGGGCACTCAGAGTCTGGGCACTCCGGGCACCAGAGAGTCTGGGGCACTAGGAGTCACTAGAGGGGGAGTCACTACTAGAACTAGAGTCACACACTCTCTGGGGGCACTAGAGTCCTGGGGCACTAGAGTCCGGGCACTAGAGTCCTGGCACTAGAGTCTGGGGCACTCTGGAGTAGAGTCTAGAGTCTAGAGTCACTAGAGTCCTGGGGCACTAGAGTCACTGGAGTCCTGGCACTAGAGTCTGGGGCACTAGAGTCTGGGGCACTGAGTCACTAGAGAGTCTGGGGCACTCCCTCACTAGAGTCCGGGTCACTGCACTAGAGTCCTGGGGGTAGAGTCCGGCACTAGAGTCTAGAGTCCTACTAGAGTCTGGGGCACTAGAATCCAGGGCACTAGAATCCAGGGCACTAGAGTCCGGGCACTAGAGTCTGGGGCGCTAGAGTCCGGGCACTAGAGTCTGGGGGACTAGAGTCCGGGCACTAGAGTCCGTAGAAGAAGAAGAACTACTCTCGTTGTCGCTGCTGAGCGTATCGGTTAACAACATGTCGGAAAAAGGTTCAGCGAGTGTTTGCTCTGTTTTTGGTTGTGATAAAACAATAGCAGACGCTCCACAAGCTCCCCGCCAATGAGCGAAGAAAAGCTCAGTGGATATCTTTCATATTTGATGGGAATATCCCTGCTGCATTTCTCAAATACCTCCGTGTATGGGGCAACCACTTCGCGGAGGATTGTTGCCCAAACTTCACCTGAAGGAAGGAGCAGTGCCAACAATACGTATATTACAATATTTACAAACTGTCTTTGTGTGCTTGTTCTGTCGTTTAGCGTTAGCAATAGCCGGCTACAGGCTAAGCTACACGCGTCCTGCAGCAGTCATTGCAATGGAGGTGGTTCACTTGTCACAGTGTCTTCTGACTCTGGGTCAGACTCCGGATCAAATGCATAAGGGATTACGACGAGGGGTCGTGACGACGGCATTACTCAATGTTTTGATAATTGCTAGCGGTGCATCCGCCTTTCCAGAGGGCGGGTCTGAGATCTGACGTGCCAATGATGTCACTTCCAGGTAACTGGCCAATCACAAGACAGTCCGTGGTTTTGGTCTAAAAATAAAAACCATAAAAACGACTTCATGTTTGTAATTACACCTCCATATCTCACATATAAGTGACATAAGGACCATGCTATGGCCTCTTTAACCTCACGTCTGAGAACAACAAAATATCGATGAGTTCTATTAATAGTCTGAACTTGGAATTTCCCAAGTCATGGGCTCCTGTACTCTGGACTTCAGGCTCGGAAACTTGGAGCAACTTTACACACCCCGAGTTCAGGATTCCAAGATGACTGCCACTAAAACAAACACTGCTATACTTTTTACCGTTAATAGCACTTCTAGACGTATAGCGTCCACCCGGAGGCCGTCGTGCCAGACGCCTGACCGGGGGTTTGAAATCCTCACGTATGGCCACCGCAAGTTTGACGTTTCACACCTGCTGCAACATAATAGGAATAACATCCAGTGGAAAAGCGCTTGGCTGCGTCAAAGGTGGGTAAATGTTCCCTCCCTCCACCTGTGTCACAGGAAGTAGCCGCGTCCCAGTGGATCGGAGAGGAAATGTGCAGAAGCAGCACTTCCTGCTCCACACTCAGAGTCAGAGTTCACTGTATCATGTCCAGACACCTCAGAAAAGAAAAGGAGCACAGACACTCACAGAGAGAGAGAGAGAGAGAAGTGTCTTTGCTGTCATGCCACTCCCTACACTGTGATTGTAAAGATGACTGACCTGCTGTCTCACCCTCCCTGCCCCCCCCCCTTTACTTTATTTATTAATGGATCCATTCAATTATTTACTTCACATCTTAGGGCGACAACAGGGGCAGAGCGCTGCACAGCACTCAGGCTGGAGATGATACAGTACACACACACACACACACATCAGCTGACTGTATCCTGGTGCTGGTTAATAAATAAAAGACATTTTAATCACAGGAAGTGACATCATTTGGTATGGGGATTCTTTTTTTTTAAGAACACATATGTCGGTCATGAGGGGGAAAAAAACGTGGATCAACTATGTTATTAGCTCGAACTCATATCACCATATTCCATTAAGATAACACGATATATCATATTCGTGATGATATTTCACAGAATTCCAAAGTAAAAGTGCAAAATGAACATATTTATATTGCAAATTGAAATAAAAAAATGACATAATAACACATGGACATGCAGGTGAACATGACACTGGCTGGAACAGGTCAGCAATTAAACCCACAGAACAGAGGAAACAGAGGAGAGAGCTCGAAAAACAGCGTGTTGATTTGACGACGGACGAAGTGACAACCAGACGCAGGGAGGGGGGCGTGGTTAAATACACTGAGGAATCAGGGAGACGACGAGCAGCTGTGACGACCAAGACCCAGGTGAAACAGGTCGGGTCGTCACAGAGGGGAAAAGTAAAGTGCACGCAGACAAGGGGCGAAAAAGACTTCAAAATAAGAGGGGAACTTTCACAATAAAATGACAGAGACAAACGGAGCATGACACATATAGATGTATAATTAATTGTACAGTAAATACATTCAGAAGTGCGACTCACTCATGAAATGATGAATAAAAATATCCCTCCCTGTTCAGGAGGAGGTCGTGGGCCACTTCATATTACAAGTTGATATTGAGGGGTGGGCCGCATGTGGCCCGTGGGCCGCGAGTTTTGACCCTAGACCCATGGAGGCTGGTTATATCCAGTGTACTCCTAGTGGCATCCTGCATACAATCTCTGGTTAATCAAATATGAGGGTGATCCTCATTGAGGGAGAAGCCAAAAGAAAGAATAAATAATAATAATAACATAAGAAACTGAATTTAGTGAAGCGAGATATCAATAATTCAAGAACATGAAAAGAGTTTTGAGATATTTCCACTTTACTTTAAACAGACTCTTAGTGTCCCTAATAAAATGGCACTGAGTGTACATGTAGTGTTCTCTGATGGCTGCTCTGTAGTGAACAGCGTGTACTAGCATAGCACAGCAATCTAAATGTGGACAATAGGAAGTGATGCGATGTGGCTGTTACACCTGAGGATTGTGGGTAATGCAGTTCTCCCTGATGTTGGGCGTAAGCATCGTTTGATAATCTCTTTGTGAGCTTGAATGGTTAGAACATCATTTACTTATGTACAGTTTATTCATTCAAATGAAGTGCTACAGTACTTTAAATTATAGTTACTTTAACTGAAGTTAAAATAAATAAATATTCTTGAAAATATTCCTATTTTTTTTATATTCAGATTGGTATACTTTGCTATACATTGCTGTATTTTATAAATCGTATATAAAGTATAAATACAGCGGCGTACGCCTTTAAAAGTCACTGTAGCTTCCTGTCTGCAGCAGAGGTTGACGGTTCAAACGTATCACTGACTGTCCGGTGTCTGCTCTTATCTCGTCCCCCTGGTCTTATCCCCGCAGTGGCCAGACGCCGATCAATCCGACCCGGAATCGGGTTTCACATCCCGGAAGCGGGGACGTACACATGGGTCACTTTCATCGACTGGCTGCGGCCATGGCCATAGGTATCCATCATATGGACCATTGACTGGTTGTGACCGTGACGGTACAAATTCATCACAAAGGAAAAGGCTTGAGGGGGACGAGGTCAGTGGGAAACTGCGGCCGCTTCTCGTCTGCAGCCGTGAGGAATCGGAGCTTTTTTAGATATTAGACCCTATAGATGAGCACACAGGTACACACGTGTGTACACTTACTGCCAAGCATTTTATATGTAAAATGATATTTTTTTTTATGTACATTGCAGCTACACACATGCACGTGTGTGTAGCTGCAATGTAAAGGACACACACTGTAAGACGTTGCGTCCATATTGTATTTGGCTGAAGAGGCTGTTTCATCGCAGGTTTAAACCAGTGGAAATGTGTTTAATCAGCATTCACAGCGAAAATCCATCCTTCTGCCCTTAGCATGTAGCGGTTAGCGTTGAATGTTTGACTCTTACTCATCTTATATTTTATTAGCACCTTAAAAATCATTCATTCATTCATTTTCACTTTATCCTCCACATGAGACTCACAGGGGTGTTGGTGCTAATCCCAGCTGCCAGAGGGCAAAGGTTAACGGGGTGCACCCATGGGCCGGTTGCCAGTCCGTCGCAGGGTCACCTAACTTCTCGCTTTAAAGCAGCACTGCTAGCCACTTCTCCCCCGCGTGGCCTTTGCTCTGAGCTCCTTTGTGTATTTTCTTCTTTTCCTTTGATTTGGTTTCCGGTGAATTTACAGTATTTTTGAACACTTTTAATAGATATTCTTCTTCTTTCGGCTTCTTCCTTTAGCGGTCATCACAGTGGATCACATGACCGATATTACAATAAAGAGGAGAATGGGTGAACCCAGAGAAATGATTATTCCAGGCCATAATAATGACGTGGACAGATCACCAGAGTACCAGCATCGCGTGAGAAGAACTCGAAAGAGCAAAAGTAATAAGCACTTTAAGCTCTGCACACACACACACACACACACACACACACACACCAGTCCCAGCCAGGTGGACAGGGAGCTTGGCTTGTAACTGGATGCTGGTTCGAGTCCCCACCATGCCACAGGGCTGGGGTACCTCTGAGCAAGGTACCCAACCATCGGCTGCCTGAAGTATAAGAATAATCAAACCTGACAATAATCAATAATACAAATTAAAACATACACAGACAATAACACACACACACACATTAGCGTACAGACTCAGGAAAGCCCTCTCCACTGGTTAGTGTGTGTGTGTGTGTGTGTGTGTGTGTGTGTTAGAGGTAAATGGAGGTTATTAAATCAACACGATGCCACAGAAGAAAATTAGCTAACCTTCCTCACTCTTACAAAAGAGCATTTCATGACTAACTAACACTTGGAGAGTTTAAAAAACTTAAAGCTTTTGAGGCTCCAGGTGACGAGGAGAGAGGGGACGCCAGGTTTGCTGCTGCTGCTGCTGCTGGAGGAGCTGGAGGCTGCATGGCGGAGCAGGCTGAATGCAGATAGGATCTCTGTGGGGGCGGAATGTGTGATCGGAGACTAAAATCATTACATTACAGTACTGCCTGGTCACTGTGTCCTTGGCTCTTCCGCTGAGCTGAGGCTGACGCTGACGGTTTATCTCCCCCCATCGCCCCCGCCCCCCTGTCATGCATGCTCGCTCCTCTCTCTTCTACCTTCCCACTTTTCCACTGTGAGGTGCGTCACTTTCATCCAAACAGGGCCGCCAATATGGACGTGTCACGCTTAATTCACACATGGTCCAGCAGGGGGCGCAGTGAGCACACAGCGTGTCCTCACATCCACT
Organism: Solea senegalensis; assembly: GCF_019176455.1. Classification (NCBI taxonomy): domain Eukaryota; kingdom Metazoa; phylum Chordata; class Actinopteri; order Pleuronectiformes; family Soleidae; genus Solea; species Solea senegalensis. The sequence goes on from NC_058031.1 coordinate 22,271,386, forward strand.
TTGAAACCGTCAGAAGAACAGAAGCGACGCGGCAAACGGCGCGAGTGACGCGCGGTGCGATTCATGACTGTACAAAATAGATGAACCTAAAATCGAAGGTCTCGACCTTCATTGGAACATTAAGTTGTTTTAAAAGCTTTTCATTACGCTTTAATCAACTCCATACTGTTCAACAATATGATCGCAAGAAAAACAAAATAATATGTATTCAAATAAGCTCAAATTCCATTGTTTTTGTTAATATTTAAATGTTTTTAGTGGCTTGAAAATCGTGTATGTACAGCATATATATATATATATATATATAGTAAGTCCATGCGCTTAATCCTTCAAATTTGATTTTCCATTGTTTTTGTTAATATTTAAATGTTCCAACATAATGATTTTACTGTGAAACATTAAAACAAAACAAAAGTGACAATAACAGTAACAGTAGCAGTGTTTGTTGGGTGGCGGCCATCTTGGTACCCCAGTACGACTCCAGGGGACCCACGAACTCGGACATTCCGAGTCCAAGCTGCTAATGGAACACACTTATATCGTGTTGGTGTCTGAACTGGGACAAAAAAAAGGTGCTGTGGGTTCAGTTGCTGTGTTGTTAGTGTGCAAGTGCCGCATATATATACAGACCATTTACCACCAGAATAAGTCACAAATCAGTCTCAAACATTGCCCTTATAAAGGATATATAAAGATATATAAACAGTGTATGAGTAGGTTGTTTATTAGCGTTTATAAATCACTACAACGACTGAATAACATGAAGGGAAACAGTGATTTGTTGCTTGTCTTACAGGTTACTCTTTACACTTTTCACTCACTAAATAAAATAAATGGCTGCACAACACGCGTGGGGTCATGGTCACGATCTGGGCTCATGAACATGAGGTCAGCTGACCACCTCAATATACTCAGTGACCATGTTCTTCAGCCTGATTCCGAAGATGACGCTGGCAGGCTTGGTTCAGTGAGCATGAGTCATCATTTTCACAACACAGTCCAGACCATAATAGCGCCGAGAACGTTTTGTCACGGTCTGCAGACGACTCGACACGCGCTCGTCAGTGTAATAGAATGCGAGTGTGAATGGGCTGTGGTGTGACTGACGGACAGTGTAGCGTCCACTTATCAGGTCAGTGGGTGACGAAATAATAATAATGGAATCTTGCCAAATATGGAGAATGTATCAATGTGTAAAAAAAAAAAAACAACGACATTATAAGTGTTTATTCATATTTTAATAGAGTATCTAATTATAAATAATTGACTCATCACACCGTTCTGATTCCATTTTAATTTAGAATGACTTCACACTGTAGTGTTGAGAGCCATTTATCTGTGAGGCCTCGTGCTTGCAGCACGTGTGTTGATTTTTGAAGTCATGGCACGCACGCACGCGCGCGCACACACACATTAAAGTGGTGTAAAATAGTCAGCAGCTTCAGTACATGCAACGCAGAGAGGCTGAAAAACAGCCATTTGGCTTCCAAGACATCATTTTCAGGTTGTTGTTGTTATTATGATAACTGTAAATACTCTTCTTCGTGCTGGTTCACCCCAGCTGCACTCGTGCCCTCAGGCTGCAGTGGCTGTCCAGGGAAAGAGAGAGAGAGAATGTAAACTAGACTCGCCTTCCTCGGGTCTCATTGGTTGATTCCCTGCCTAGCGGTTTTGTCCTTGAGAATGTGCAGACACGGAGCAGATAATGTTCTGACACCAGAAACTCTAGACCAGGACCAGATCAACACTTTACTCCCTTTCCTTCGTCTTCTTCTTCTTCTGAGTCAGACGACAACTGCGTCTCGTGATCGTCTGTGTGCGTAAGTGTTTCAATCCTTTACGCACCAAAGCAAATCCCTCCAAATAAACACATTGATAAATAAAACGACATGTCCGTGCGCACACGTGCGTGCAGCGGCGATAAGAGAGTGTGTGTTGACACATGACAGATATCATACCCGTGTCCCATCACATGTGCACGCGCGCACCGCTCACATCTGTAAGACAGAACCTTTCGTTTTAAAGCAGTCGCCTTTAAGTCCGTATAATAACAACAACACACTTTAACACTTCGTGCAAATCTGAAGGTTTGATCCTCGACTATCCCAAGGTCAAAGATCTCTATTTACCGTGACAGACAGCGGGAGTTTTGTGCACGAGTCAGCAGAGGCCAAAAGCAGCAGCAGCAGCGTGTGTGTGTGTGTGTGTGTGCGCGCGCGCATGAGAGGAATCTCCCTGCTCACATGCAGCGGCTCATACACGGACACATCCTGTGATCTAATCACAGCGAAGACTCCGGTCCAAACGCGTCCACGTCACTCTCTTAGGTGTGGAAAATGGAAATAAACGCCAAAGAGTATGACACAGAAAAGGATTTTTAAAATAAAACAATATGCGCAAAAAGCTGCGGTGTGAGTTGGTTTAGTGCTGATGATGTAAATATGACTATAAGATGAATAAAACACGTTATGTTATCATATTAATGTCTTCCTGAAGGGAAATCAGCAGAAAAATGAAAAAGTTCCCAAATCACCTAAAGCTACACACACACACACACACGGGCGCGCGCGCACACACACTTTTAAAAATAAGGAGAAGTCTGAGAGGTAGTTATTGCCATTTCAATGACTTTAATAAGCAAAATAGGAAACAATTTCTTCCAAAAACAATCGAAAAAATAAGACGAAACAGAAACCAGCCTGAATGGAACAGTTCAAATTTAAGTGTTTTAACTATTACTCATAATATATATAAACAGGATTGAAAATTGATCCCCAGCATCATCAATCGCAAAGTACATCATCATCATCATTATCATCATTATCATGGAATAGGCGGAAAAAACAAACACAGAACAAACCCGCTGCTGCAGTTTCAGTTTGATTTCAACACAGTTGAATCAGTAACGAACCCCCCCCCTCCCGAAACAAACAATAACAATAATAATAAAAAAGATTGTTAAATGCGTGACTTTTCAACAATATTCTTTTTCAAATGCAAGCACCATGCTTATGATATGATCTGACAGTTTGTTTTTTTTCTGTTAATTTAAATCATTAAAATAAAAACTTTGTCTTGGTTTTCTTTTCTTTTTTTAAACTATGCATCTGGCCAGCAGAACCAGAATCATCATCAAATAATAATAATAATAATAATAACAATAATAATAACAATAATAATAAAAAAAAACACACACACATATATATATAACGTACATGTTGTTTTCATTTTGAGAATTTGCACAACCTGTGTCCCCTTTTTTTTACTGACCTGCAGGAAAAAAATCAAATCAGGAAAACATAGAGAGCAATAAGAGTCAAACTTTGTATTCAAACGCTCGCGTTATCTAAATATGAACTCTACATAAAAGCCCTGACGTTTTTTTGTTTTGTTTTTTTGTATCATACTAAAACATTGTTAAAAAATATAAATCCTTATTATTAATATTATAGGTCCAGTGGAAATGTGCTACAGGTGGTGGCCAATTCAAAATGAGAGGAGTGGTTCGGTTGATGGAGAAGGCAAAAGAACATTTGGATTTTTGTTTTTGAAACAATTACACAAACAAAACAAAGAAAAAAAAACCCACATTGTGACAAATATTATGTCACAAATATTTGCTCTTGAAATGTTGCACCCATGAGCAAGTCCCACTTATGTATATTACAATATAGCATCATAGTACGTCTTCCTGGAGGGAGGTCTGCACAAAAGTCAAAATGAAAACTTTTTGTTTAAAAAAAAAAAGAAAATCATCCAAAAAAAGTGCACTTGACACACAAAGTTTGCTGAATTTAAACGAGAGAAAAAAAAAAATAATGCAACTCCTCTCCTCTCAACTTTTTCTTCTTTAGAAAAAAAATCATACAAACTAATGGAAAAAAGACACACACACACACAACACGAAGAATGAAAGAAGTTCAAACCAGCCTCCTCTAATCTTGTTGTGCAGTTGTTTTGCGGTTGCATAATATTTACAAGCTCAAACCAAATAAAGAAGAAGAAAACCCTACACCGTATATATGACACTGCACCGTCAGTCCTGCTGTTCTGTCCCCTGCTCATCTCTTTCAAAACAAAACAAGAGGAAACGATAGAGAAGCGCAGATCAACAACATGCTCTTAATATACACGAGAAAGATGGAAGGTACAAAATAGAAATTATTACCGTACATGTCCAGCATGCAGGATTAATATTTAATGCAGGTGTTTGTGTTCTTTTTTTTTACTTTTTAATCCCCCTTTTTTTCTTTTTAATATATATATTCGAATATAACCAAGCAGGCAATTTAAAATCAATGAGATGTTGCATAAAATGTCCCCCTCCCTCCCCTCCCCTCCCCTCCCTCCCAGTGCAGTGACGGGTTTAGAAGTTCAAACTTTTTGCATAAAGTGTGGTGGAGTCTAAGATTGGGGAGGATTGTGTGGATTTGTAGCTACTTGTTGTTCCATAAGAATGTCATCCTTTTTTTTTTTTCCAGATGAACACAATTACATGACAACTCTATGACCTGCACGCCATCCCACACTACACTCACTACAGGAAGGATTATTTAAAAGGAGAGAGAAAGGGGGGGGAAACAAACAAATAAAAGAAGAAAAAGAAAAAGTTCATCAGCCAGGATCCTCTTGTTTGAAGAAGGAAATGAAAAATATATATATATAAAAAAAAAAGTCTCTTCACTACAAGCAACTACACTACAAAGATGCTGCGACTCATCATCATCATCATCCTCATCGCACTCTACAGTTGCTCTTTGTATCTCAGTTGTCACGTGGATGGAGAGATGGTTACACACGAGAGCGAGTACTAGTTGGTGGATTATTTCTTTTTCTAATATGAATATAATTGTTACTCGTATAATCATAAACAGGGCAGAGAAGGGGGGGGGGGAGAAAAGAGTGGATTATTATTGTTTTTCTATGCTCATCATAGTCAGTTCAGTCGTTCGTGGACTGGAGGAGGAGAAGGTGGTGGTTGAGGATGAGGAGGGTGAAGGAAGAGTTTTGTTTTTTTTTGTTTGTTTGACAACTCACATGAAGAACTCTGGCGATGACGGGTTGTCACTGGTGGACCCGGCCTCGCGGAAGCCGTTACTGGCCCCTGACCCGGTCAGTTTCTCGCACTTGAGTTTGTAGGCGTCCCTCTCCCTCGCCAGGCGGCCGATCTCCGCCTTCAGCTGCTCCACCTGGTTGATCAGCTGCGTCTTCTCGTTCTCCAGCACGTGCTTCTGCTGCACGCGCTTGAACCGGCAGGACTGCGCGTAGCCCCGGTTCTTCAGGGTCCGCCTCTTCTGCTTCAGGCGGATCACCTCGTCCTTGCTGAAGCCGCGCAGGTGTCTGTTCAGCTCCCGCACGGACATGGACACGAGCTGGTCGTCGGAGAAGCGGTCCTCCACGTTGAGGCCGCCGCCGCCGCCGCCGTGGTGCGCCGCGGACTGGCTGAGGTGGCCGTGGTGGTGGTGGTGGCGGTGGTGGTGGTGCAGCGGCTGGTGGGGGTCCGGGGACACCGGGGACGGGCTGTCGGGGTCCTGGCTGTGGTGGTGGTGGTGCTGGCTGTGTGGGTGACTGTGCGCGCCCGGGTGTCCGGACAGTTCCTCGGCGTGGTGCGGGAGCCCCCCCGCGTATGCGTGATGGTGCTGCTGGTTGTGGCCGTGGTGGCTGTGGTGGTGGTGCGGGTTCCTGTAGCCGTCGAAGGCGCCCTGCTGCTGCAGCTGCTGCTGCACATGCGGAGGCGGAGGGTGGCCGTGCCCCGTGGACCCAATCAGGGCCTCCACCGCGTCCTCCGGGGTCAGACTCAGCGTCTGCGGGTCTATCTGCTGATGGTAGCCGCTGCTGGGCATCCAGTACAGCTCCTCCAGGTGGTTCTTCTGCTCCGTGGGGCTGAAGCTGGGCGATGAGGGCACCGAGCTGCAGGGTGTGCTGATGGGAGTGGAGGACACTGAACCCTGCGGTTGGAGGCGGTTGCACTGGCGCACCCCGCCGCGCTCCAGCCCGGCCAGGCCTTCCTTCTTCACGTCAAACTTCATCAGGTCAAAATCGTTGACATATTCCAGAGCCAGAGGGCTGCTGGGTAGCTCCGGACCCATACTCAGATCCGCGCTCATGTTGTTGCCGTCGCGGCTCTTTTGCAGACACGCGAGCGTCGCAAAAACGGACTTACTTTTAATCAGCGTCTCTTCTCTCCGCTCGTGTTTCATGCAATAGTTCTTGAGGCTCATCCAGCGCTGCGCACTGACTTGCTGTGGCATGAAACTCCCCGCGTGAGTTTGAGTGGCGGTGCGGAGAGGGGAAAAACAAAAAAAAGAAAACCGAAAAAAAGTAGTGGAGGAAAAGTTTCAGACTAATGCTGTGCACATAAGGTTTGCGTCATGTAGCCTACTTCTGCAGGAGGTAGAAAGCGATGCGTCTCAGTGCACAAAAAAAATAAAAAAAAAGTCCCTTCAGTAGAAGTGTATTCACACAAACACATAAATTAAAAAAAGAAACAAAGAAAATACCAGGTTTGTTGGCTGAAACGGGCGCCAGTCCTCGTTGCAACTTTCTTGCTTGTAAGTCCCTTGTTTTGTTTTTCTCCAGGAAAAAGAATCGCTTGTAAAATACAGGGCGTCTGGTTTTCTTTCTTCTTCTCCTTTTTTTTTCCGCTGAGAAGCAGCTTTTCCAGCTCTGCACCGCAGAGGTTTCAAGGCTCTCCTCTCCTCCTCCTCCACCTTCTCTCTCTGTGGCTCTCTGGTTTCCAGCAGACTGCGCTTGGAGCGAGCCAGCGCTTCATCCTTATAGCGCAGTCGTGACGTCGGTCCCGGAGCGCGCAGCTCTCCAATGGGAGAGGGCGCTGAAACAGAGGAGGAGGAGGGAGGGAGGGAGAGGAGGAGGAGGAGGAGGACGCACAGTAGAGTCCTGACAGCTTCAGACAGTCAGCTGACCGACTTCCCTAAAAGCAGAGGGAGGGAGAAGTGGAGGAGCGAGAGAGAGAGAAATGCCTTCACTTCACGGACACTTTACAAGCGGCTCCTTTTTTGTCTTCCTCCAAATCTTAATATGTGTGTCAACAATAATAATAATATCAATATTCACACTCCCAACAGCATTAAAACCTCCATTTATTCTAACTTATCCTCGATAACATCGGATTGCTTAACTTCACAAAGTAAAGTTTTAAGGTGCAGTGTGTAAAACTGTGAAGTTGCAGCCTTCAGTTAGCATTAAAAAACATAAAAGACGTTTAGTTTGTCCATCATGGGCTCCCATATGGGCTCCAAGAGCTGAACCTGCTATTGTGATGTCATGAAAAGCAACAATTCATACACAATCAGGTGACTGTAAACGTATACAATCTCCAGTTTCTGCAGAAATAATGAAAAAGGTAATGAAAGTGGACACGCTGTCTCTTAATCCCTTGGATTGAGGAGTTTAGGACAAAATGAACTTGTTTTATAGTGTCCCCTTTTTTATAAAGTAAAGTAAAATAACATGATTAGGTGTCACCGTTTATTATTTTTGATATGTTTAATGAAAAGTTTTTTCTTTCAAGCAAACAAAAACATCATGTTGCATAATCAACAGCTCTGATCAGTACAGCATGTATCGTACAGTATTGTGTGTGTGTGTGAGGCTCAGTGTTTAATGAGGTCTAAATTAAGTCTAAATGTTTGTGATGGAAGTAGCGTGGACTTGCTTCGGGATTATTAATCCCTACATTCTCACACTTTGGCTCACCTTGGCTCGGGACACATTGTTTCACAGCAGCTGCTGCGTCACAACACACTGGGTTCTCAGCGGAAAACAGGCTCAAGGCTGCCGCCGTGTGGACAACACGCGCACAGCTCCGTGCAGCAGCTGCAGAGTGGATCCTCTGTGTGTGTTTGTTTTGTTTTGTTTTGTTTTTTGTTGCTCGTATTTCAAAAGATCACATCCTGCGATAATGACTGACAGCAAATTCATCTCCGCCTATTTTGACTCCCATCACGAGGAGTGCCACTTGTTTAATCGCCTGTCTAACAGGTCGTTTTATTATTATTATTATTATTATTATTATTGGCCATGAGGCAGCGCGTCCTGCAGGATGTGACTGAGTCATTGATTTGATTGTGTATTGTTTTAATTGTCCAAGGAGACACAAATAAATAAAAAAAAATAAACTGTCTGTAAATGAGTCCATTTGCGGAATCGATTGGATTATCGTTGCGTTTCCACCTCGGATCCACCTTTGAGTTCAGGCAGCAGCCGCGTGAACCAGGCACGAGCCTGTGTATTGATCAGAGGTGCCTGCATGGAAGAGGCAAAAGATGAGATCCCGGTATTGAATGAGGGTGTATTTGTTTATTTTAGTTCTAAATGATTTCTTAAATTGTGCAACAGTGACTCATAATGTCATAAATCATCACCATAAAAGCTTTAAAAAAAAAAACCTCCGTTATACTCTTATTTACATTATTTATAATTCTACTTAAATGGACCAAATTAAAAGAAAAAAAAAGAATGACATAAAACTGTATAAAATCATCACAACATGACCATGACGTTTTACAAAGAATAACATTTGGTTTCGAGGCGTAATTCAAGCAAAACTGCAAACAACTTCACATATTAAACAATTAATGAACAACTTACCCATAAGTCACTGCGTATTATTATCTTATGATCAGCGATAAAAACAACCAAGTCATATTAGATCATTAGTAATATAATACAACTTTGATTTGTAGCTTTTATAATAACAAAACACGCGTTTAATTGTATAGAATAGAGTTGCAAGTTACAATCTTTCTTATTGAAATTGCCCTAAACCTGCAGGTAAGTTCTCACTCCTTTTCTCCAACTTCCCCAAAAAAGAGCGCCCTGAGCGAGTCGTGCCGAGCCGCGCTGCTCCAAAAATAATAATAATAATAATAAAAAACCTCCTCCATCCTCTTCCTCACAGCGAAGCCGACCCGGCGGCACGCAGCCCCATTAGGTCGTAATGCTCTCTCTAATATAGCCCCGAGTCCAGCGCCTTAATAGATCCAGGCAGGCAGGCCCCGCCGCCGGCTCTCCCCCTCCGGTAATAACGCGGCAGTAATGGAGACACGAGATGTTAAAAAATCGTCCATGTCAGCAGCATATCGGTGGTTAATGATCTATTAAGTGATCCGTGTGCTTATGGACATCGAGGGGGAGAGAAGAAGAAGAAGAAGAGGGGAGAAAAAAAAAAGTGTTGATGCTTGCTTATTCTCCCCCCACACACACACACACACACTATAATGAAGAGTCCCATCCTACGGGTTTTTTAGGAATGAATAACAAGAATAAAAATCAGCTTTTAAAATGTGACATTTAACAGTTGGCGTGTGGAGAAGGCGGCAGCAGCAGCAGCAGCAGCAGCAGCCTCTCACACCTGCAGTAGGCCCGCTGCTGCTGGAGGCCCGCGTTACGTTGTGGAGGAGAGGAAAGAAGAAGGGAGCAGGATTTCTCCTCTGCTCCATCATCCGTGCGTGCGCACCGGCTCTTCCAGCTGCCAAGATCCCCCCTCCCTCCCTCCTCTCGTGGATCTGTGTGGAGGATACAGTGACTATTAAGGAATAATGTTGTTGTTGTTTTTTTTTCTTTAATCCTTCTTTTTTGTCTCACTCTCGAGTCACATCGTGGGTTTTTATTCGCTGCGCTTTTGTTGTGCGTAAAACCTCTAACGGGCCCCCTCCCGGTGATTCCTGGACAGGCTGCAGAGACATGGAGCTGCGAAAAAGGGCCAGAGTGAGGGATGGAGAGACGCTGCTGCTGCTGCTGCTGCTGCTGCTCTGATGGACTGCAGGTGATGCAAAGAGGGGACAAAAAAAAAAAAAGATTCCTAAAAAAAAGTTGGATGCGTAACACTTCTCCCAACTTTAACTTGAATAACTATGTCTGTGTGGCACGAGATTTAGGATTTATTGCTGAAATGTAAACGCTTTCATGTTGAAGAATGTGTTGATAATGATCTGTAACAGGTTCACGTCACATCTAAAACAACTATAAATACCCTCAGACATGGAATGCAGCTTTTTCCAATAAAATAAATAATAAGTTACAAGTTAGTTTACTCCTAAACGGGTTGGCTTCTAATTTCTGTTAATTAATTCATTTAACACATTCACCTTTTACTCAGGCATCCTTGTTTACTCCAGACTGATCGATTGTCTCTCTTTGTGAAAACATGTATTATTAAGATGCGTCGTCAGTGTGTGTGTGTGTGTGTGTGTGTGTGGAGATTGTGAGTATGTCGGGGGAGGACACGAGGAGAGCAGATGAATGTGGCGAGACATAAGTGCAAACTCTGGCAAATATTAAGATTAACATTTAGAAAATTACATCTAAATGTCATTTTTGAACTAAATCACTCCACTCCGTGTGCGTGTTTTCTCCCACACGCATATTTTCCCACAGTCATACACACTCCTCACACAGTACATCTGTGGAACAAGGCGCCTTAGCTGCTGTGTGCACGCAGTGTGGGGGGAAATTAGGGCTTATTTCTAGTGACAGGGCGCCTCTGGTGGCGCATTTACTCACTGCCAATGCTTAGATTGTAACATCAGTGACATGCAGTCCTTTTTTATTTATTTATTAACTCACTTGTTCAGTCTTGTTATGTGTGTGTGTATACAGTATATATATATATATATATATATATATATATATATATATATATATATATATATATATATATATATATACACACACAATAATATAATATATATAAAATGTGTGATGGCCAGGCCAAGACATAATTGCAGGCCTTTCCTGGGATTAGATGTCCCTGATTGACATGCACTAAATATAACAACAAATAAATGTCAACTGGCTTCATCCCAGAAGAAGAAAAGAGAGAATGAAAAAAGAACAGTAAATCTGCCATTTGGTCATTTCATTAATGTAAATTGTGATGCTGTGTTTAACAATAGTTTGGCTTCCCTCCAGCTGGCAACACTGTTTTCTTTCCTGGCTTTTAATCATAAACTGTGGCTGGATGACCACAGAGAACACATACAGTGTCTACAGGCAACACCACAAGAAGTAAACATCACAGTGCAGGCGTAACGTAATTAAAGCCTGCTCATAACCACAATTTACATCTGTGTTATCGCTACTGTGACTATAATAAAATACATTCTTATAATATATAATTATAATTTCTATCCACAAGTGGCACCTGCTTGTATTTAATACACTTTAAACACTTCATGTTCTCCATCAGGCTGCTTTATAACATTTATAAATAGCCATAACTGACATGTCAGAGTGAGGGAGCGTCCTTTGTTGTCCACGCTGGCCTCTAATTGCCTGCATGTGGAGCCGTCAGAGCGTTCCTCTCTGGCTTATGTTAAAGTTTCCACTTCATATACTATTCCGGAAAAAATGCACGGCGTACGTCATCTTCGTTAGGGCGCGTTCACATGCAGCCGTGTGGTTTGATGCTTAAGGGCAAAGAAAGGGTTTTAATAACGCTGAAGCGGCTCTGTGTAATATCTGAGGAGACTTTTATTTTCCTGTCGAGGGAGTAAAGTGCAAAGTGCCGAGTTTGTTAATTCTGTAGCATCTACAGATATAGATACCAGTCCTTTTTTATATTATTTTTTTACCTATTTTGAACAACTCAGCTGTTGATAACACACATATCAGCCATTTTAGAAACAGGTTGACAAACTGAATTCATTTAGGTTTGCCACACAAGTAGTTCTTTATCATCCAAATGCCAAAGATTAGAGAATTTGTAATAATGAAAGCACAATTCTGCATCAGCAAGCCTGGCAACAAAGCTACTGGTGGCCATAGACTTTACCTTTAGTTTGAATGAACTTTTTTTTGAATGTGGAGGCTTTTTCATAGTCTTAATATTTAGAGTTAACAAATATTATCATCATTTATTCATTTTGTCTTTTCCACTATCTGATCCAGTGATTTCTAAATAGTGAACATGGTTCCAGGTCAGTTTAGTGTGAAGAGTGACTGATGTGATCTCCTCTCCTCTCTCATCATAATCCTGGACTCGTCACTCACCCCTGGATCTGAAGATGATGCTTTTATTAAACACTTTCACTCCTCGTCCACGTCCCTCCTCTTTCTTCCTCTCCCCTCATCCTCCCTTGCTGAGTGACCTCCCTGCCTCTGTGGCTCTCTCACCCTCTCCTCTAAGCCCTGGCCGTGGCCCTGCCCACCCTGGGTCATTTATCATGGAGCAGGAGGGGAGCCCCCGGGCCTGCAGGCCCCTGTCAGCCCCTGCAATCGCCTCTTTGTGGCTCCCAGCAAACAAGTGTCGGATCAGCAAAAGTCTATTAAAGCCTGGTGGGCCTTTCTCAGCCTATTGGGCTCGGGTCAGTGAGCTGCTCTCCTCGCTGCTCCTAGAGCTCTTTGTGTCGCCGCCGTTCGCTGACACAGATCCCCACAAGATTAATGATTTTTAGCAGCCATTTGAGTCTCACTCGCAGGGTCCCTCTCTCTTTCTCTCCCTTTTATTTTTAAATCCTTTCTCCACTCACTCTATCCTCTCTCTTTTTTCCCTTTAACCTATTTCTCCTACCACTCGTCCCGTACGTGGCGATTTCTCGCTTTCTGCTCTGTGGCTTTTGCTCGTCTCCTCCTCCTCCTCCTCTCTTTCACTGCTAATCCGATAAATGTTGACCATTTGTGTAAGGTCATAATCCGCACAAGTGTGATTGCCTTTAATGGCAGCCCATAATCATCTCTGTGTGGCAGATCTCATGACGTAAAGGGACATAAACTGCAGCAGGAAAACATGTTGTGTGAGTGATGGACTCGTGTCTGGCCGTGGATTTCCCGCAGTCGGCCTCCAGAGGCTGCGAGTAATTTGAAATCTTCGAGGCACTTCCACGACTTCCATGTTGCCATGTTGCTCAGTGTTGTTTCCAGTAATTACTGCAGGTTAAGTGCACGTCCCGGAGCCCGGTGGAGGCAGCTCTATCCCTCACATGGGACATGACTCAGCATAGTTCAGGTCATCCGGCCATTTCCCTGACCACTGGACCACACCCCGGCCTACTCTAAACCCACAGGACAAGCACTATTTACGGTGGACTCGTGTTCACTTACATCACCTAATGTAATGGCTGCTTTATTTCCCAGTCGATGCTCTCTTCGTTTTTTTTTTTTGCAGAACTTCTGGCTGACGCAATTGTTCAACTCGTAAAATTGTATGTTTCTTTTTCTTTTTATTGTACAATTACAATCATTTTCTTATTTTGTATTTGTCGTTATTGACGATTTGTTTGTTGGAAAGATCCAACAGGGTCGAAGAGATATTCTATTCCCATAAAGTGAGAACTGAAAACATGACTCAGCTAAGCTGCTGCTACAGTGGGTTTTACCTTTTTCTTCTTCTTTTAGTCTAAAATAAGTCCAATATCTTTCCAATATCTGATCCAGCTATTTTAACCAAAGCTGATCTGACCAAAGAAAAAAACAATACCGTTGGAAAACACTAATTAGCACACTACAAAAACAGCCCTATAATAAATACGGCAAATTAGGCTTATATTACTTTGTAAATCAACTAACTAACTGCACATGCGTCTGTTAAATGACGTCCCGCACTGCACACGAGCAGCAATCAAGTGTACGCAGTGTTCACAATACGTCTGTGATGCTCCAGAAATAAGGAATTACTATAGACTTCAAAATAAAGTACTTGAACGAGGAAAAAGCCATTATGGTCTGTCTGTTTTTTTCCTTGCAGGACAGCATTAAAGAAAAAAAGAGAGAGAGACAAGAGACCGAGGGCAGACATAGATTTGTCTTTACTGCTCCTGCACAGGTTGGCATTGTTCAAATATTCGTTGTGGGCTATGTAAACCATTACATTTACACTAAAACCTAAATAATAAATTATTGTCTCTGCCACGAGCTGCACTCCGCAGGTTTACCGACTGAATTTAGCTTCGCTTAAATTTACTATTAGTTTGTGTTTGAAAACATTTCGAGAACTTTGGTTTGGGCCATAAACCGGCGGATGTTTTAGCAAATGGAATCATGCTGAACGTCGTTGTTACACAGCGTTCTCAGTGGAGTGTTTGCTCCGTGACAACAGTCTCTCACTCGCAGTAAATCTATCAACCAATCAGGAGACTGTAACTGTAACTCCTCGGATTGCGACGTTACGACGAGTTCCATTTACATCGGATGTAACTTTCTTACCGACAGACAACCGACTACATACAGCAACACAAGACAATAGCACCAACCAAATCAGTTTCTGACCACTTTAATTACACTTAAGCTGGTTTTGAAGCTCATATGAAAGAAGTGAAGTCATAGACATGTTTTCCAACGAGCAACGCAACGACAGGCCCCAATGTTACACTTGTTAACATCTAAGCACACACACACACACACACAGTATATATTAAACCAAACGTGAGGATTTTACTTTCTGTTATTAGGAAAGTAGAGAGGACAAAAGGCAAAGTGATCATTTATCAACAAACACTACATTATATAATTAAGATATGTATTGCACTCATTGTGCAACTTAAAATATGTATTATACATTAACAACAAGAAATGTTTTTTTATTGAACACACAACATGTCCATTGATAACAATTGAAAAGCACTATGTGTATGTCTGACTTAATGTGAAAATGATTGCAACTAAAAGTTTAAGTAGCAGTCCTACTATGTCAAGGTTGGTGATGTCTGACAGAAATCTGACTTTCAACTTTGGAAATTACAACTTCCTACTACAACTGGAATGTATCACTGTGCTGTTTGTCATTAGCAAGTGTGGCTAAGAGAGCGGCCATGACAGACACTCTGGCACTAAGTGTCAAAACATTAAATTGATGCATATAATATACAACTTTACTTTATTAGCACATTATGTAAAAGAAAAAGAAACGTCAAACATCCTTATGAGAATAACTCAAAGTTTTTAGAGTGTGGTGTGTAATACGAATGCATTGGAGTACTCAGTTGTGTTTTGATGCATTTAGTTTTTTGTCATTGGTTTTCCACTAACAGGCAGTAGGGGGAGTGGAGGCAGCAACAAGCGATTTATCCATCACACTGACTCCTACAAATCCTGCATAGCTCTGCTTTAAGGGGCCTCATTTGAGGGAAACATTGAGACATTTTGCAGCCGTCCATCTGTATTCAACAGATATTCACTAACTGTGCGTGTATTCACTTTTTGTGAGTTTTTAGAGCTTTTCGCTGCCTGCTGTGGCTAAAGATGACGCAGTATGAGCAGCGACAGTGACGTGAAACTAAGATTTGGGGTATTTCAGCAAATAGGAGTGTGTTCATCACCATAAATCAGAAAAGTATCTATTATAGTCTAGCTATTTCATAGTCTATGCTGTCTTTAATGCTGTAGTTACTTGTTTCCAGCATCCTTTTTCTTCCTCTATGATGAAACATGTGCAGCAGCACTGAGACAAACTGTGTGTGTGTGTGAAAGTATAACCTCCTCTGTGTCAGTGAAGCCGCCTGTGGGTCAGTGTCTGCTCTCACCTGAAACTCTCCCTGTGTGTTTACAGCACGTCTGTTTTAGAACAGAATGGATGAACCCAGTCTGCTGCTGCTGCTGCTGCTGACGTGTCCATCCACCTGCCCTGTTTCCTGTCTGATTAATCTTCTCACTCTGTCTGTGTGTGTGTTTGTATGTATGTGAGTGTATTTGTTCGTATGTGTGGCTGTGTGTAAATGGTTATAGATGGGGCGACACCACCACACTGGCAGTCTGAATCATTACTCACACAGATAGGGAGAGACCCAGGGCCGTGGAACCCCCTAACATCCTCCTTCCCGCATGTACACAAACACAAACACACACACATACACACCCTCATATCCCCAGGTTATTCATTTCTAAACAGAGTGCCTGGCATTTCACCACATCCACCCCCCTGTTTATTAAGAGTCTTCTGCAGAGGGGGAGTCATGGACGGGATTGGATTGTATTCTTTGTTTGCATCTATCCTCTTTGCCTCTTCTCTGGTCATTTCTCTTCATATTTCATTTCCAAAAAAGGAAGGATGAGAAATAACACCTTTACTCAACTGCATTCATTCCTATAGCAACCTCTGGGATCTCCCATGTGTTTCCAAACTCATCCCATAGCTACTGTGTCCAAGGAAGCATAGAAGGGAGTGAGCTAAAGGGCAATTTTAGTCAACTCTTGAAACTGTGTAGGTATAATTAATTATAAACCCTATTTCCGGAAAAGTAAGGGTATTCTCTTACTGCAAACCTTTATGCAACAGATAAATGTTCATAGGAAAGATTTTCAGTGCTTTCACTGACAAAACTAAACAGAAAAAATCAAAGTTGGGACACTTTGCAAATGGATATACAAATAATGCTGGTCTTAAATAATTAATTCAGTGTTCACTGAAGAAAGGAGCAAAAGCCAGTATGTGTGATGGTATGACCCGGTGCTAAACTTTCATCTGTCCCAACTTGTTGTCTTGAGTGTGTTGCAGACATTCATTTTCATTCATTATTTGATAAATAGAATTATGTTTGTTAGTGAAAACACAGGACATATTTTCTTTTTCTTTTAAATAAAGTAAACCAACAAATTACAGATTGTTATTGCATATTTGAAGTGTCCCAATCATGGGATAGCATGCTATAAATGTTCAGCCAGTTTAGCACCATGTACAGTTGAAAACCAAGAAATATCAAAGTTGACCTTAATCTTGTCTAACCTGACCTATTTTACATGTGATTAGCATAACAACTAGGTAGCTAAGAGGCTATTTTATTCAATGAGGTTGTTTGGCATTGCTAATTGGGGATGTCCCAATACAACTTTTTCACTTCCGGTATTACTGATATAGCAGCCTTGAGCCTAGCCAATTTACTAATAATCACATCACAAATCAGGCAGTTAAATAATAAAATCAATATTGTAAATGGTTCAAATGAAAAGAAAACAGTGTTGTTCACTTGGGTTTCAAACATCTTCACTAAACCAAAAACACACTTTAAGTGAACTTTAAATTCCAAACTCAAACAATAGTTCCGTTGAAAATAAAACTTAAGCCCTATAGCTTAGTAAGTTAAAATAAAATAAATACCAATTTTAGTTCGTTGCAGGCCTGATAGGATGTGTAGTAGCTAACACAACAGGCAGCTGCTTCACTCTCCCGAGTTAGAAGAAGGCAAAAACGATGTCAACTCACAGTTTCCTGAGCAGAAAGTGCCCACAAAGCTCCTCACAGCAAATCTCGAAGGTGCTCCAGCGTCATCTAGGTTACTCCCATGTGTCCGCGAGCATATACGTCCCTTAGCATCCCAGAGTGGTAGCTTCTTGCTCACCGTAGAGCTAGGCTAACGCAGGTGGCTAACTGTCTGAACGGACTCCTCGTCGGATGAAATAGTTCACAACAGTCGCTCCACTGAACATACAGAGTTCACGCTTTGTGTACTCCGATAATACAGTAACCAATTTAAGGAGATACGTGGGTTACAACTGGTGTTATCTAGCACCCGCAGCACCTGCTAGCTGTGTCACGTCAACAACTCCTCGCTCGCCCGCTCGCTCGCTTCTTGACACATGACCTCCAACTCGCTGCTCATTGGCTCAGAAAATAAACAAATATAAATGTGAATTTATATTACACTATAATTGCCAGCATAATATGCTTAATGTAAAAGAAACACATATATACATTTTAAATACAATACAATGAATTGAACATGAAATTCGATTCATACATTTGAGTTGTTTTAATACTGAAGTAGTACTTTTTTAAACTCCTATTTATACCATGTATTATATGATTTGTTAACATTTGTCTTCCAGATTTTCCACAGGGTTACATTAGTAACAGCGAGAATGCCCACTAGTAGGACTAGTAAGAGCCAAAATGTCCACTAGGGGCACTAGTAAGATGTTTTTGACCTTACTAGTACTACTAGTGAGGCTCAAAATGTCTACTAGTAATAGTAGTACATCTCTTTTGACATCTTTAGTACTACTGGTGAGGTCCAATGGCCCTACTAGTACTAGTAAGGTTTTTTTTTTAAATAGTAAGGCCCAACTTGTCTCCTGGTACTACTAGTAAGAGCGGCAACCACTAGTAGCAGTATTTGGGATATTTTGGACCATATTGGTACTACTAGTAAGGGCAAAAATGCTCATTAGTTAAACTAGTGGAAGACAAAGTGCTTACTGGTAACGCTAGTCGCACAAAATGCTAATAAGAAAGGTAGGAAAGAAGCATGCATTGAGGCTTCCTATTGGCTCTGTAATTCAAAATAAGTAGTGCCAACCAATCAAGACTCAGGATTATCGCGTATACTGGCCAAGATAACCGGATATAAACATCTTACTCCAGTAACTACCAGGACATGATCTGTCAGTGTGGACACAGCAGGTGAGACGCGTGACGACTAAGTGAATCATGTCTTCATAAACTAGTTTGAAACGTCGTACTCTCTCTCACTGATCACTGATCATCTCTGATCGATCACCCACCACTTCGATCTGCGTCAGCTGTATAGTAGTAGTGCTTTTTTTCTTTCTCTTTTCATTAAAGTAGTACAGCATGCAGAGGAAGTGCAGTGCACGATTTATAGAGATGTCAATTAAAGGCAATTATTTTACCTCAATATCAAGGCTGTTGCGTTCAATACGAGTTTATAGAGAAGGCTAACTGTTCACAGGAGTAGCTGAGTTAATGAATACACAATTCAGCAATAGATGTGAAGTTAGTGCCACAGTGTCCTTGGCACATTTATCATAATCATTTGGCATTTATGAAGAAAGTAAAAAAAAAGAGAAAAGAAATCGTACCCACTCGCACAGTGATTCGGTTTCCTTTTTTCATTTCTATCCAGGCTAAGGACGAGTCCTTGTTTCCGGAGAATATATGAGAGCAATTACATTCCCATCATGAAGACACCGTGGACCTGAACACAATGGGAAAAATGGCAATATCATTTAATATCCTCATTGGAAAATCATACGAGTGCAGTGCAGCAGAAGGGGTGGGGCTAGTCTGTGTAACATTTGTACGCGAGTGTGTCGTGTGTGTTCAAACATGTGATTTCTGAGTGTTTGTGGTCCTCGTCGGCTGTTTATAGCACATATATGCATGAGTGTGTGTCGTGGCAGTATGTATATGCGTGTGCTGGGAGCAGGCGTGTGTGTGGGGGGGAGTGGTAGAGAGAGACTGTAAATAAATCTGTTTGGGGATTGGGGGTGCGGGGATGAAATATGGCCCCCGCGATGTGGAGCAATGTGAAAAACTCGGCAACGCCAGGGAATAACAAATCTCCCGATGTCGCCTGGCCGCAAAATAAATACACTCCGCCGTACAAGTCATCCATCTGGACTATGAGTCGCGAGAAAGACGCCCCCAATACATCCCCAACACACACACACACAGACACACACACCAAACATACTCCCAACACCCATCCCACACAGCAGCCATATTTATTTGCACATTTATTTATATGTTTTTGTTTGTAGGATTAAATGGAAACTGGTGGTGGAATTTATTGGTGGTTTTTCATGTGAATGAAACATGACCCCCAAAGCTGTCTGTGTCTTAATGGGTTGGGGTGGCGGGATGAAGGGCCACTGGGGTGTTCTGTGGTGTGTGTGTGTGTGTGTGTGTGTGAATCGGGGCGTTTTAACTAATGATCACTCATGAGGGATTGAATAATTAAATTTCAGCCGTGACAATTTAAAAGTCTCCCCACACAAAGTCGAGCGAACGAGGGTGCAGATGAAGGATGGCGGCCCCCAGTGAGACGGATCCAGCGTTTATTGCGTTACAGAGGGGAAAGTGTGTGTTTATTCAACTAAACATGAAAGCCCACCACTTTCTTCTTCCCTCTTCTTATCACGGCCACTTTTTTCCTCAGATGCTCCATCATTACAACCACTGCAGCACTGAAACACACACACACATGCATGCGGGTGTTACGCACAGGTCTGTACTGGGGAACCTGGGCTTCTCTAGGATCTGCATATGTTTATTTATTTATTTATTTATTTTACACCAGGTGCCCTTTGCGACAACCGTCCCATGGGGACCATGCTTGAGAGCAGCACTAGAGGGGAATTCAGAGTGTCCAATTAACAATGAGCAATGGGTACCTTGCTCCGGGGTAGACCAGCCTTTGACTTGGCTGGGGTTTTGAACCAGCAAACCACTGATTACAAGCCCAATAAATGTTTAGCATGCATGCTGTCTGTGTTTATCTCCATCAGGTTCTTGGTACAAGTACTCAGAAAGTGACTTCAGTAGAAGTTGAAGTGTCCTTTAAGCACCGCACTAAAGTATTCAACATTTTTGTGTACTTAAGTATTGCAAGTAGTTTATTTTAAAATGTAGTACTCGAGTACTGAACGTAAAAGTAGACGTATTGTGTTATGTAGTTCACTCAACACCACGATCACTGGAGGAAGTTGAAGATCCATCTACAGCAACATCTCATCGGTGAAGTGAAGTACAAGTGGAAGTAGGAGACAAAAAAATTACTGCGTATAATAAAGGTATAATAGTACAGATGCAGCGTTTTAGTACAGTAGTGAAGTAATTCCACTTTGTTAGTGTACATCTCTGCATTCGTCATATCAGTTTGGGTTATCATACATTTTAAAGCCAATTTTGTGCAATCCCAAGTTTAAATCCCAACAATTAGTTCCCAAAATGGCCTTTTATATTCGTACAGATTGTAGACATGACTATATATAAACTACAGTTCTGTGAATGTGTCTCTAATGTAAAGGACGACATGAAACGACACTGCAACACAACATTGGTAAATCCCATGGGGGCACCGTTCGTGTACGAGGGGCAACCGTGACCATGCGTCTGAACGTTATCGCTGCTTATTCAAATAAAACGATAACAGCAGTCACTTTTACAACAAGGGATGAGATAGTTTGCCATTTTGTTGTTGTTCTGTACAAAAAAAATATATATATTATTTTTCCAATTAGCTTCTATTCTCTGGACTTAATTAGGTCATGGTGTGTGTGTGTGTGTGAGGGTCACGCTGTCCCTTCTAGGGATAAATATTAGCCCTTGTTGTTTGCAAATAGGTGATGTATGGTGGCCATATCTCTCGGTGATGAATGTTTTTTTTTTTCCAGAAATTTCCTTTCCTTTATCAATTGACTAACAAACCCATGTATCACTGCCACTCTCCACTCCCCATATAAATGAAATAACCAGCTCTCTCCCTCTCTCACATGCCTCTCTTCTCACTTTCTCTCTCAACCATGCTCCCCAATTCCCTCTCTTATTATTCCTGTTTAGCTTTATTCGTTTTGCTCGTTTTACCTCGTTTCACACACACACACACACACATCAAACCCACAGCTGTCAGCGGTGACGTGATGGGAGTTCGTACGTGCACAATATCCCTGTGATGGAGACAATAAAGGTGCTTTCCGCTGATTACCTCTTTGCCTCCATCTTATTTTGTTCATGGACTCGTCATCAGGCGGCGTTCGACGGACGTGATCGTAAGAGAACGTGTGTTTACTAGTTCTTCTCGTATCGCCGCGGCGCTCCGTCTGCGGTTAAAGAGCTACAGGTGAGAGTCGGCCAGGTTCCTCTGGCGACGGGAGGCCGATTATGCCGCGGCGCCATATTGTAAACTACTCATCATTATCTGGCCCCTCCCTGCTAACGACCGCACTGGAGATAAACAGGGGGGGGCGATGCGGCGAGCCGTCTTAATCAGGAGGGCCGTTGAAAAGTGGAGTGCTGTCATTAAGCACAGCTGGATCACACCGGGAAATGGCCCGTGTTGAGCCGTAAAGTTGCAGTGAAGCCGGCTCACATCCAGGCCCGGAGCCACGCGGGGGTTCACCGTTGTCCTCATCGCCCCCCGTTTAAAGCTGCAATTGGCAGAATCGCTTGTAAAATAGTCTATTGTTGTGCGTTTCAAGTTGTGTGAATAGTTTTTTAGGGATCACAGCGACAGATGAACCGAGGCGATATCTCCGTCTCTGTTGTTCACACTGTGGCTCGCATTCTATTTGCCACACAAATCATGAGCATCTCACAGTGAAAATGATCTTTCCTCACACTCTCAGCATCTGTGACAAATGTTACAAATGTGTTCCTGTTCCTGTCTCAGAGAATAAAGTGTTTCGGTTCAGTTTGAGTCCAATCTTTTCAGCGTCATACTTACAAGAATACAAGAATCCTGGCATTTAGTTGAGTACAATGAAGATGAAGACAAAATGAGTCTGTCCAGCCGGGTCTTATCCATGAACGTCACCTTCCACAAGCTCCGCCTCCAGCCCTGGAACAGTACACATCAGTTATTTTGACACTTTTGACAATCAAACCAAAACTGTATCACTTGATGACATGATGCTGAAACATCTCGCCTACTGTACCTTTATACCAAGGAATGGTACTGTGGGACAAACATCAGTGAGGTTGAGACAATTTGTCTTTAGTGGGAATCACACTCTCACTCCCTCGCTCCTTCTTCACTCCCTTCTCTCCTCCGTCGCCCCTCTTCATCCGCAGCGAAAACAAAGCTATCCAACCCTGAGAATGGCACTCCCCTGAAACTCAGAGGAGGATGTGACTGGTACTCAGAGTGAGAGGCCCAGAGCCACAGCAGGGCGGTGGTGGAGGGTGTGCTGTATGTATGGGGGGGGGGGAAACAAAGTTCAATGACCATGATTTATAGAAAAGAAAAGAAATAAACAGGCGAGGACTGAACTGTGTCTCTTTTTTATGAGCCGCTTCCCTCATTGTTATTGTCTGTCAGTGTTTCCTCTCCAGACAATGTTGTCAAGTCATTACAGAGTCGGACATTATAGCCAGTATATGGAAATATTTAGATTTAGAATAAGTTGAGATAATGTTTTACTGTATTGTTTAAAATCCTCTTTACAACCCGACTGTATCCGATTCATTAAAGTACTGTCACAAAAATGAAAAAACGTCAGTCAGCTGTGGATTGGACGGGGCGGTTGGATTGTGACGCATCAATCAAACTCACCCGCCCCGCGTGCGTACCCCTCTTTCTGCACTCATCGTACAGAAGACAGCGCCACATCAATGCTAAATCCACATGCAGAAAAGGAGCCAACAAGTGAATGGTTTTATAGTCACGTGTGTGAGAACCTGGAACCAGGAAACACGCGTCATTCACACCTACGGTCAGTTTACAGTGTCCAGTTAACCTCTGCGTGTGGGAGGAACGGCCCTCAGCCGGACTGGGATCCAAACCAGTGACTTTCTTGCTGCGAGACAAACAATCGCTCGGTTACAAATTAGAAATTTCGTTCACTTATTTATAAAACATACACTATAAACCACTCACACGCCCACCCACGGACATATCAGCATGTAGACTAGCAGAGCTGGGAATCAAACCCACAACCTTCCAGTTGAAAGATGACTCGATGCCCCATTAAGTTAAAAAAAATACGCGTTTTTATCAAACAATAAGATAAAATCTTCTCTCAATTCTAACTATTATATAACTAATTCACTCATAAACTGCTTTCGTTCAAACTATATCTCCAGACTATGTCATCAGTGACACCCCGTCTCCTTTATCTCGCTCCGTTTCGTGTGTGTGATGTCTCTCTCGCGACGACTCGCCGTGACCCTCTGCCGCGTCCCTCAGACGGACAGGCCTGAGCTGCCTGGACAGGCCGTAGCTCTCCCTGCAAACGCTTGAACAATTGGAGGTAAATACGTTGGAGACAGCCCATTTGTTTTGGGCCGGCGGTGATGCATGCTTTTGCAGCGAGCAGCACATTTTTACCGCGCAGCCCAAAGCAGCCGTGAGTAATGGACTGCTCCGGCCTGTCCACTCATACTGCTATTTTTATTATTGTATCCCTTATAGTTTTCATTTTTCATATCAGGGAAAGAAAGGGGGGAATAAAGAGAGAGAGAGTGCGTGTGTGTGTGTGTGTACAGCTTTCCCTTGAAGTGTGTTCTTCCCCTAAAAGAGGCGGGAAGCAGGGGGCCCCGTGCACATCCCCTCCTTCCACTCACTTTATCATCCTCCATCAACCGTGCCTTGCTTGGAGATTCTGTTGGGAGAGAAAAAAATAAGGGATTATCAACAGACACAACAATAATTCAGGCCCCTGGACAGCTTCATAATAATTTTCCATCAATCCATCATCGGCGCGCTTTTGTCTCGCGTTTGTCTGCTTCAGCCTCTGGAGATGCTGAGGATCATGGGAGACCTGCGCAGCAGCGACGCGCTGTAAAAAAAAAGAAATGTTCCTTACGTTTGAGGCTGGAACCACAGAGCAGAGAGCGCTGAAGATGATTCACTAAGTAGCTAAAATTATCTGCCGCCGCCGCCGCCGGCCCCCGTGGGGACAGCGCTGGGGTTTTGCATTGAGGCACTCGTATGGGCACCTATAATGGCCGCCTCTTAATTCCACTGACAGCTTTACAGGACCTGAGTTATGGAGCCACAGCCGCGCCGCTCGTTAGGCCCTCGCTGTGGATTCACACTGGGGTTACACTAATACACGCCCCCACGTTCCTGCCCTTTCCCCGCACCATACACACATGGGCATAACATCACACACACACATTCATGACGGCGAGGACACTGGAAAACAACCGGCCCACACAATCCCTCCGCACACCTTTCCCGTGTAATGGAGGTTATTTGTTCAAGTTGTTCAGCAGATGCAGGCGTCAGATTTATTTCCCTGCTCCTGCCCTTCATCTTGTGCTCCTCCTCCTCTTCCCTCGCGTGCCCACCAGGCCAACCCCGGCCTGACAATGGCAGGGTCCTGCCGCGTGATCCATCTCTGTCAGCGGGCTAAAATGATAACGCCAATTAAAGCCGAGGAGTAATTGCCCTCCCCTGCCTCCCAGACCCTCAACAGGAGCCCCAAATATGAATGAGGCCCGGGGGCCCCTGGAGGCTACTGCCCCACACACACACACACACATACAGGGGTGAGTGTGTGAAGACAGGTATAGGGAGGAGGGGGAGGAGGTGGATCAGAGGGCAGAGTGTGGGGAGGAGGGCTGATTTGTAACTTTTAACCTCCACTGATCACCGGTGGCCTTGACAAGGGAGGAGCAGTGAGGAGAGGAAGAGATATCACACACACACATACTTTCAAGGTCGCTGTCAGAGGACTTATGGCCGGTGCCACCACACACACACACACACACACACACACACACCAAGACTCTCAGTGTTAGGAGCAACTAATAGCAAATGAAAGGAAGGACATGGCAGTGGACTGTGACACCACTGATCAGAGGTGACACCGCTGCACTCGCAGGTCAGCCATTATCACCACAGAGCCCACCACAAATTCACTTTTAGGGTTATTCTCTCGCTCTCTGGTAACACCACAACACACACAATAACATACGCACAAACACACTTCTTTTTCCTTATCATAACTCGTAACCCTGGTGACCTGAACCCCGCCTTTCACACTATGTCAGCTGGGATTGGCTCCAGGAGAAAACTGTAGTAATGAGGGACAGAATCTGCAGAAGTACTCAAATTTAAAACTTTGCTCATTAACCTGGAATTTTGTTTCCAGTGAAATTACTTTCCCTTGACTCCAAACCTTCCCTGAAATAAGTATCTAACCCTAACCTCACTTCTTCTCCATGCCTAACCCTAAACCCCGGGGCGCTCTTTTCCCCTGAAATCGAGTTGTTTCTTGTACTTCTAGTGAAAACCTCGGGACTTCTAGTGACCGGCGCATGCTTTTCATTGCCAGCCGGTCCTCAGTGCGTCACCTCTGGTACCACAGCCCTCCGAATTCCCTCAGAATTCTTTTCCCCCCCCCGGGTTCCTGGAGATGTTGGTGGAGAAGAGGCTAAAGATTCAACTGGCGCCCTCTTTCAGATGCAGAGGGACGCCTCGGAACTCTTGACTCTAAATGATAATGGTTGTGACTGTGGCTGAGAACGGTTGATATGAGAATGAAAAAGGTGGAAATCTTCCAAAGTCGACTGACAGTCACTTCCCTGTTTGTGGACTATGACACAAATGAGTGAACTACTGACTTTATCTCATTATTATAGCCTCTTATCAGATGTTGAAGCACAGACAAAAAAAAAGATTGATGCATGGGACAAGAAAATAACATTTGTGAGCACCTGGTTATGTGTTTGTCTAAGATTTTAGATAAAAAAAACAACTGTTGATCTTGTGAGAAAAGGCAGTGTATTGACACTGTGGGCCATGACGAGGCCTTGGTCGAGGTTTGTGCTTCTTGCTTAGCAAACACGGACAAGCGGAGACAATGCAACCATCAAAAAATAGGATAAATGATAAATAATGACAGTGTTCATGGCCGGCAAACTAATCAATGAAGCAACTGCTGTTGAGATCAAAAGTGAAAACCAGTCAAAAGTGACGTCCTGTCAACAAAACACGCGCGATCGTTTCCACCGAGCAGGCAGCCGTGACAGCCCATGCATCACAGCATGCTTATGGCATGTGTGTGTGTGTGTTTGAGTATGTCATTACTCCTCAGTTCCAGGCGTGTGTGGGCGCACGGCTTGGACGTCGGATGAACTGCGTGGGCGGCTGTTAACACAGACTCCGACACCCGTCAACGACTGGGCGGTGACCTGCGGCGCAGAGTCCAGGGGACGGAAATCCGTCCACTGATCTTTTTTCCAGGCTGCAGCTGCCAAGTACGTTCCCCGCGCTGTGCCATGTGTCCCCATGTGTGGCTTAGGAAACACGTTCAGGACAGATGAGGAGACGCGCGTGTCCCGAACATCAGGAGAGCAGCTGACGAGCGCCACCACAGAGCGCCCCGTCACAAGAGTGATGATCACCAGAGCCTCAACGTGACAATAATCTCCGCTAACTTCATCAACACAATTCACACCAGCAGGCTGCCAAATGCTTCCAGTGTTATTATTGTCCGCTCAGCTAAAATCACAGTTACTGTAACGGCGATAAAAAACACATCGATCCTGGATCCCCCGCGCTCGCGCCAATGGCGGCGCTTTAGCAGCTAGGCTCCGCGCTAACGTTGACTTATGGCGAGCGCGCGCGCGCCGCCAAATCCATAATTAGACTCCTTTTGTTGCCCCCGTTGTTGTTGAAAATGTAATTATGAGAGATGAAACACAGCCTTCAATGAGATGGCTGTAAAATAGCATAATTAATATGGGCTTTTGCGAGAACAATCCCCCGCTTTACAGGAGCCCCGCGTTGGCCGTGAAATTAATTAAGTGTGCCAGGATTTATGGCCTGTGCTCAGAAATGAAGAGAATTAATCGCGGGCCGAAGATGGATGGTTGCAGGAAAATGATGATGCCCGGGACCATGTGTGTGTGGGGATGGCGTCCTAACTGCTTTATGGGCTCTTGGAGGGGAATAGAAGGCTTTGACACAATTACACACCCCTCCACAGCAGCTGGGCCAGTGGTGGGATGGTGTACTTTTTTTGGGCCAGATTGGAGTGTTTTTTTTTTTTAACACCCACCTGCAACGTTTTCCCCGCACACCACACACACACACACAGCTCTGAGGAGGAATTAAGCTCTGGCTAAGAGTTGACTTATTTGTGACGTTCCACTCTCTATTCAAAAACCATTATGACAAGTTACCAAATTATCGCCACAAACCAAACCTGTGACATCACCGACTCACTTCTGCGATGATGGTTTGATGACGAGAAGTTCACATGATGTGATGATTCTATGATAAATTAGAGTTAAATTACTCTGACTCTGCTTGTTCCTAAAATCCACCTGATGACTCTTTTACATTTGAATTAACGCCGATACCCAATGTTTTTGCACCAAGTGGAGAAAAAACGGTTGATTAGCTACACTGGCGTTCGCAGTGGTGTTGTTTCTCTTTCACTGCCATGTGTCGTGATGACGCAAGTGTGCTGTAAACAAAATGGAGCCGAGAAAGAAAAAAGTGCTGTACCAAGTTCTCAAAAGTAAGGTTCGGGGCAGAGAAGAATAACAGAGAAGAAAAATGACTTTGCGTAATTAACACATTCAGAACCCCGGTTAAAGCTTTTTTTCTTTTTTAACAAATGGAAATTGGTCCTAGATAAAGTCTTTATGCAAGGAAACTTTTTGGCATTAAGATAAGATAAGATAATCAGTGTTTATATTGATGTTCTCTGACAAACGAGGCCCCCCAACCAGGTCCCGTAGAGAATTAGCTTCATGTGCTGGACGCCCGCTACAAGCTACAAGAAGCTCGCCCCGTCTGAAAGTGAGGTTTTTCCCTTAACGCCAAAGGGATTTTTTCTTTTTTAACAAATGGAAATTGGTCCTAGATAAAGTCATTATGCAAGGAAACCTTTTGGCATTAAGATAAGATAAGAAGTCCCACAACGTGAAAGTTTGCAATTTAAAAAAATGGACAAAAACATAATAAAAGGGCCCACTACAAGCTACAAGAAGCTGTCTCGCCCCATCTGAAAGTGAGGTTTTTCCCTTAACGCCAAAGGGATTTTTTCTTTTTTTGTTTACATGTTTACAAGAGGTCTACATGACGATAGCCTGGAGCAAAGCCAGAAGGCAAAAGTTCAATGATGAGCACGGTTTGCACTCTCATCCCAAAATGTCCAATGACAAAATAAGCATATTTGAATTCCTTTCTTTGCCTTTTGTCATTTTACTAAAAAATTGTAAAATTTTGTGAAATTGGGGTTTTGAAAGAAGAAAATCGGGATTTTACTTTTGGGCAGAATGGAACAGCCGTAGGTCACAGAAGTTCAGAGGTAATAAACAGCTTACTAAATACACAAATATCATTTTAACAACCTCACAACCAACAATATTTAACACAACGTGTGACCACTGAATAAGTTGTTGAATAAGTCCTTCAACACAACCGACTGTCCACTGTCCAGGTGTGTGTGTGTGTGTGTGTGTGTTTGTTGTAATAATGCAAGGCTAATTACCCACCTCCCATGTCCCTGGACAGCGCCACAATGTCTGCTTCAGGTCTGTGTGTGGGATGGTTCATGGTGGTAATTAGCTTGACACGTGTGCACACACACACACACACACACACGGACACACACAGACAAGATAAATGAAGGCTGGGTGGGTGTGTGTTGTTGGACAGTTGATTGGGCAGGTACTGGGGGAGTGTCTGGGGTCTCCAGAGCATGTCCGCTCTGATAATTATGTGTGTGTGTGTGTGTGTGTGCTCGTCCGCTGAGAAGAAGCTCTCAGCCCCAAATTGCTGTCTCTTGTCTCATTGTCAGAGTGATTATGAAATATTGTTTAATTTACTGGGCGGTGGAGTCCTGTGTGATTTTGATGAATCGGACCTTTTATTTCTTCATTCCCTTTATTGTCTGGTGGCTAGGTGTCGCACGCGTGTGCACGTACACACCGTGTTCACTCAGTGCCCATGTGGATACACTAAGTACAACGTACAGTGCTGCGGAGTACACTGATACAAGTATAGAAGTGTGTGTGTGTGTGATCCAGGTATTAATCATGTTGTGGGGACCTGAATCTGTCACATTATGGGGACTTGTCGTCCTTATGACAGAAATCAAGTCGCCATGACGTCAGTTATTACATTTGAAGGTGAAGACATGTCGTATGTTTAGGGTTAGGCCAGTGTTAGTTAAAGAGTTAAAATTGAATTGAATTGCTATTGTGTCCAATTGGACGCAATCCATTCAACTCTGGAGTCTACCGGCTAAAGATAGCATTGCTGTCACTGGAAGGGTAATTATTCCATTAGCATAAGATAGCACAAATGGTGCCAATTTAATGTTGATGTGCAGACTAGCTCTTGGTACATAGAGACCATTAGTTACCAAGAGGGGCTTAGCACTCTCGCCTTTGCAGCCAGAAGACCCGGATCAAGCCCCGGTTGGAACAAGGGCCTTTCTGCATGGAGTTTGCATCTTCTCCCCGTGTGTGCGTGGGTTCTCTCCGGGTTCTCCGGCTTCCTCCCACAGTCACAGGTAAATTGGACACTCTAAATTGACCGTAGGAGTGAGTGTGAGAGTGAATGGTTGTTTGTCTCTAGCTGTGTGTGGCCCTGCGATGGACTGGCGAACTGTCCAGGGTGTACCCCGCCTATCGCCTGATGTAGCTGAGATTGACACAGCACCCCCCGCGACCCTCTGGTGGAGGATAAAGCGGTTAGATGATGACTGACTGACTGACAATTGGACGCCATTCATTCAACTCTGGAGTCTACCCACTAAAGATAGCATTGCTGTCACTGGAAGGGTAATTATCTCATTAGCATAAGATAGCACAAACTAGTTATTGGTAAATGGAGTCCATTATTTGCCAAGAACTAACCACTAAATCCATTCCTCGTGGGTTCCCGTCTTCTTCTGCTCTTCTGAGCAACATCTAGCAACTATCAAGTGTTCACTTTTATGAAAACGGACTAGACTTCTGCTACCGGACAAGACTTTGATGACATAATTGCCTGATTTATGTGTTGTCAAGAGCAGTGGTTCTCAAACTTACCACCTGAGAAGATGCTGAGCTCTCGAAGCTCTCGAAACACTAAATCGTTAAGTATTTTAACGTCGGCGGTGTAAATAGCGGTGGCGTAAATAGGCCGAGCAACGTCCGCTACAGACTAAGATAAGATAACATATACTGGTACACATACCACAGTCTGAGAACCGTGGGTCTGGTATACGTCGGGAGGTGAACGTCATCGTTGACTGCCAGAGGGGGCGTTACCTTGGTTTGAGTGATGTCAGTGACCGGTGCTTTAATGAATGGAGGAAAAAGTGCAGCCAAAATTCACTACAAACAACAAAATCCAGTATTGGGGGTGGGCTAACTTTTCCAGATGCTAGCTTTAATGTACAACCAAGAGTGGATGCAAGTGTTGCCGTGTGTGTGTGTGTGTTAAGTGAGTCTAAGTCACAGGACAGGACAGAAATAGACAGCGCAGACTTTTTATAAACTGAGCGTTATAGTAAGTGTGTGCCTCAAAGAGAGAGGGAGAGAGAGAGAGAGGCCCACTCTAACTGATTATACAGCTATCGACAGGGACCCAGAAAAACAGGCACTCACTTTCCTCTTGATTGAATTAAACACCTTTTATGGGGCAAATCAATGGGAGGGGTGGCAGATGACGGGGATAAAGGGAGAGGAGAGACGAGTGTTATGATATGTGGAGGCGAGATCTGTCTCGCTCTCTCACGTGCACGCTCATCCGACACACACACACACACAGCTTCCCACAGACAGGTGAGAGGTCTGATGCCGTGTTGTAATTCAGGCAAATCAATGCTTTTAAAGCATTTAGTCCCGCCTGGTGATGAAGTACAGTCAGAATAGGCCGGCCAAGCAATATGCGCCCCGAACGCAAATCAATCACGGACGGTGCAGTGAGCGGACAGAGGGATGACACCACTCCACGCCGCCATTCACTCCTTTTATGGTTTGTGAATAGTTAAAAAGAAGGATTGTGCTGAAGAGAAATATTGAGGGCCGTAACAGATCATTTTTTGAATTGTCACAGCGGGAGTTCAGGCCATTTACATGCTTCTCCTGCTGCGGCACGTCAACAGGACACATAATAGGCTGAGAATTTACATTTACAGGTCATTAGAATGTAGTTTTTGTCTGAAAATAGCTCATTTTATATCAACATTGTATATATATATATATATATATATATATATATATATATATATATATATATATATATATATATATATATATATATATATACATGTATATGTATATATACTGGGTGGAGTTGGTGTTCGGATCCCCGGACCCCTTGCCAAGGCATTTAAATCCAAATTGCTTGTAGAAGCTCTGCTGGCAGCGTGTGAATGGGTGTAAATGTGTGTGAATGGACGAATGGCAAAACTTGTAGTGTTAAGCATTTTGAGTGGTCATCAAGAATAATAAAAAAAAAAAAAAAACACAAGATATAAATACAGAACATTTATCACACCAACAAGGTCGCTATAATTTTAATTGCACACACTCAGGTTTTTGGCTCGGTGCAGCTCTCTCTGCACACACAAAAATCACTTACCAGTGTTGTTTTCATATCTGGATCTTGAACACATACGTTCTACTTTGCGTCTGCTGAAAGTTTTGAACATGATCTCCACACTTCCACTCATACTAATAGGAGAGTCCGCATGTGGCTGTGTGGATCCACATTTATTTTAAGATTACTGAGCGTTTTTTTTGACTCAATTCTTAATATAAATCACGAGAGGAGCACATTTCCGACTATTTTTATTGCCATTTCTGTAACATCCAAAGTGCCTTTTAAATACCTTTTAAACCTTTAAATAAAAATAAATGTCTGTTACAATGCTGATTCAGCTGCACGAGACTCTTATTGTTACACGTCGGCAAATTTGTTAGTTCTGTTTGTTTTTGGGAGTCACGTTTTTGTCATTTCCTGTTTTATTTTGGTGAGGTTTTAGGGTTTCCTGTTGGTCTGCACTGTGTCTACCTTGTCCTTGTCTTGTCACAAAGAAGCGTCCACAGAAGATTTCAGAAGCGAATTCTGCTACCTTTAAAACACGGACATTCAGCAGTTTTACAGGGAAAGCACTTGTTGTCACCGCCCTCCCCTGCCGGCCGTTGCATACACACAAACGCTCCCTCAGACAGGTCTGATAGTATTGCTTGACAGAGCCTGCAGCACAACCACTAGGACTAAACAGGCAGAATAATAACATCATCATCAGCAAAAGTTAGACACTGCTGCTTTAACTAAGAGGCTGTAAAGTGTTCTGCATCTCCTGTGGCCCAACTGTTGGTCCTGAGCCACTCTCTGGGACCAAGACAGGTGCAGAAACTGTGAATCTGTCTTCAGATATTGTGGAGTGGGCGGGTTTTCCCACTAAAATGTTGGTCAATAACAGATTGCACTGCAAAAAATCGGTATAATCGGTACAGAAAACGGACACTGATCACATCCAGGCTCTGGTTTTTTATCAAGGAATAGTTAGGAACCAGAGAGCATGACCTCATGGTGCCATGGGGAGACCCCTCCACCTGCTGCCCTGTCCTATAATCAGCTCCTGCCACTGACCCCAAAACCACCGCGCTAACACACTCCGGGCTCGGCCAATCCACGCTGCTGTCAACAGCGGGCAAACCAATTAAAGTGTCTAATGAGCGTCTTGTATAACACTGACACGGCCATTAAAGAGCATTTAAGGAGAGCACAGCGGTATCAGGTGGAGGGCTGTGGGTGATGGTGTCATGGCTTATTAGTATTCAAGCAGCGTTTGGTTTCCATTAAGGCGGCGTTTGGCCGCGCGATGA
The DNA here is from genome assembly GCF_019176455.1 of Solea senegalensis. Lineage (NCBI taxonomy): Eukaryota > Metazoa > Chordata > Actinopteri > Pleuronectiformes > Soleidae > Solea > Solea senegalensis. The sequence goes on from NC_058031.1 coordinate 22,304,588, forward strand.
TTCACGCGTCCCGGGACTTTCGTGAACGACTTTTACAGCGACGAGCACGATGCCGCAAGTACACACAAGAAGGAGTATGCGAGGAAATAAACAAATAAATAAATGAATGAACGAATGAATGAATAAATAAAGTGCACGTGTAGTGCGTTTGAGGAAGAAAAAAAAAAAAAAAACAGTGACTTGACAGTATTACACAGGCACTCCGTTTAATACCCAGCCATAATATTGCTGAGGGAACAGGCCCAAGGCGCTACTCTCTTTTATTAGTCATTCAATGGGATTATAGACACATTGCTTCCATTACCTAAGAGAGAGGAGCAGAAGCCTTGTTCCCCTGGGGAGGGACAAAAAAATCTCTCAAACACACACACACTCTGTGGCCTCCGTGTGCAGACGAACACACACACAAACACACTCAATCATTAAGATGAACTCAAGCCTCGATGAACCCTCCCTTCCTTTACCCAGCACGATAATAGAATCAATACTGCGTGTAAATAAAAGGCAACTAAATAGATCCATAATAAAGTTGCTGAGAGACATTACATCACAATGACTCAGTGTGGAGCGTGTCTCTCTCTCTGTCTCTCGCCGTCCCTCTCCGCCTTTGTTTTGTCTGTTTGTTACACCATCGGGAGTCATCCAGGCTCACGCGTTGCTCTCGGTTTCCATCAAGATGCATTATCCGTGCTCCGTGCGGAGATGAGTGGCGGTAACACAGGATGCGGCCGACGCGGGGCTTTCTGTAGTTGTGAGGACACTCGCTGACATAATGAAATCCCTAACCCCCTTAGGGTTAAGCTACAGCCGCATTACTCTGTTTTCGTTTAAAAGCTCATCAATTCTGCCCCAGATGTGCCGGCTCTTCCACACTTCCACACTGAGCCTGGTAAAAAAAAAGGTAAAATTTAAAACTACCACCGCCAAAAGGTGCATGTGCAGCACAAAAGCTCTGGCTTTCCATCTTTCTTGCTAGTGGCATCTCTTTTTTTTACCATTTTAACTTCATTTCTATCCGTCCATCCATCCATCCTTCCATCCATCCTTCCATGGCCTACCACTGGATGGATGGGGGCTGACAGAGAGCGAAAGGCGAGGGTACGCCCCAGACAGGTCACCAGTCCATCACAGGGCCAACATGTAGAGACAAACAACCTTTCATTCTCACACCAACACCAACACCAACTTAACTTCTGCATGTTTTTTGGACATGTGGGAGGAAACCTGTGGAGAACCTGGAGGAAATCCAAGGCCTGGACAGGAACCAGCAACCTTCTCGCTCTGAGGCAACAGTGCTAGCACTGTGCGCCACTGTGCTTCTCTAATTCTCTCTTAATCAGAAAATCTAACATCACACAAGCCAAGGGTCACACAGGGGTCAGCGCAGTTGCCTAACAGCCAGAAGGTCGGTGGTTCGATTCCAAACCGTGCACAAGGTTCTCTCAGCGTTCTCTGGGTTCCTCCTATAGACCTAAAACATTCAGATTAGGCCAATTACAACAGTGGCTCAGTGGTAGAGATGGAAAGTTGTCGGTTCAATGCCCGGCTCCACCAGTCTACATATAATTATTATGGAATTATTGATGAATAACAGCAAAAATATTTTGCCTCCATCACAACGACATTCCTAAAATGAAGTCTAAATCGTCATCTTTGAAATTGTGAGGTAGAGCCAAAATGGGAACCAAACTTTCTTGAGCCTCACAACCATAGTAATACACACACACACACACACACACAGTGTCAGCAATGTCTTGGGCCTGATGGATGGCAACAGATAGAGCAGGGATGGATGGATGAATTTGATTTGTCTTAATGCAGGGGAAAAGCGTGAGATGCCGGCCCCCTTGCATCACTGCATTACTACTCCCGCCGTCAGTGCATGTATCAGGGTAAATCGATTACCAATCAATAACATACTTCAATTTACATAAATCACACTGCTTTGAGCTACATCAAGTCCCCATTCTGTTTCTGTGAGAATGCTCTTCACCTTCACTCTTTCAGCCCATCATCCCTCCATCTCGCCGTCTTTGATGTGACATTGCTTCTCTGAGGACCGAGCAGCTTCATTCTCGTTTCAGAAGAGTCTGCCTTGTTTGATCCTGATAGTGTTTCCCACGCTTATTTACTTATTTACTGTGTAACCCACACGTGACATCGCCCGCTGGTTTGTTGTTTTGACGACCGCTTTAGTCTTTTGAAACTGAGAGTTCGTCCACTGGAGTAAGAAAAGAGTCATTTTTGGCTCCTGTTCACCCAAAGCAATTCTATTTAGTACTCTCTGAAATGATGTTACCTTCATTTCATGGATCAAATGAAGGAAACATTGAAGAACTACGAAAAAAGAAAACTGTTGACATTTCATTGTTGTTTTTACCTGTTAGAGATCAGAAAACACTGGCCCGTGAAGGCCGACTTTGAACTCTAACACAGAATTATGTCTCTAACTAGGTATTTGAGTTCTTCCATTGTTTGTGTGTTTGTGGACGTTTAATACATTAAAAACGACCCACTCTGAAATACATAAAACCATATTTGGATTGTATTTGATTCGTGCTTGAGAAGGTATGCAGATCCAAAGATGGACTTCAAGAAGAGAAAAACATAGTAAAGTCAAGGTGAGGTTACATTGTAGGGTATGAATATGACTTATTATATGTCATTAACCTTGTTCTTTCTCTGTCTTTCCTTCCTTCCCTCACTCTATCTCTCTGTATCCTCAGCTTGCAGGTTGCAGGATCCAGATCCAGTTTTCGAGGCTATTACTGTCATACATATCATCACCATTATTATTGTGCTATAATTAAAAGTCAATATCAGTATGATTTTGTGCTTATATAAATTACATTGTATTGCTATAAACATGTCATCATTGACTGTATGAACTTGTAACTTGATACAGTTGTTGTGTATCACCTCTCTCTCTTCTGTCTCTACCTCATCTCCCTCTTGTCCTTTATCTCCCCCCTGTCCCTCACATCTCCTCTGTCCCCCATTTGTCCTTTCACCCCAACCGGTCGAGGCAGATGGCTGCACATCTCTGAGCCTGGTTCTGTCAGTTTTAAGGTCAGAACACGGCATGGCACCTGGGTGGCTTTAAACTCTTCACATAATCATTTAAAACCAAGGGAAAGAAAAAAACTCAGCCACCAAAGGGAAGGGGGGGGCGGGCACTTTTGGGCAATTAAATCATGAGTGGAAATTCATGTTGGAACGTGTCATTTAATAGAGTCGGGATGAATGAACGAGGAAACACGGGTGGGCAGAAAGTCGCTGCCTGTTGACATCGAGTCAGAGAATTAATGTGTCGCAACAAATCTTGACGTTTTATTTCCGCCATTATGCGCTTTAGTCATTAGGGCTGATACTTAGTGATTGACACCCAGTTAAAGTGCACCCACAGTGTGTCGCTCATCCTGACCCGCTCCACACACACACACATATTAATATTTAGTCTCTTAAACACACAAACATGTACAGGCGAGCACCCACTCTCCCGAAGCTTGACGTGGGCATAAATTTCTCCAGCTGACTTAAAAGACAAATAGCCAATAAAAGTGCCACGGGGTGTTCACACAGGCGTTTCTGGCACAATCAAATCAATTTCCTCTAAGTAGCCATAAACATGTTCTCTTTTAAAAGGTGTGAGAGGGGTCCCATTATCCCCAGGCCCCCCCGGCCTGCTCTTCCACCCCAGAGGTCTCTCCACGGGGGGTCAGCATCAAGACCTAATCTGTCTCAGTCCACTACACCCATGTGTGGCTCCCTCAGACACAGAGAGCGCAGGACCTCGGCCACATCTGAGCCTTCTGATCACAAGACTACGTCCATTAATCAGTAGCAGGCAGCGCGGCGACAAAGGGATTGCCCGGCAGGGGTTTAGAGTCCGGGGAGTTGCCCCAGTCTTGCTGGAGGGTTCCGGCTGTTCCTCAGGCCTGTGAAGGTCTACATGAGGGAGTGGACAAGAGGCTCTGTTGTGGTCAGAGTTATTAATCATCCGCTGTTGTGACTGAGCTGTGATTCTTAGAGATTTATCAGAAGTTGCTCAGATCTGTGACCCCACGCCGCATCTGTCCGTAACATCTATCCTCAGTGATCCGGTCATGTCCCAGACAGCATGTCCATGTGGGCCACATGAAGGTTAACTACGGGCTCACAATACGGGTCCCAAAAGGGTTTGTCTGTGGTTTCCAGGGGTTTTGCCCACCGAGTACCCCATCCAGAATACCTGTGTACTACATGGGTCCAATATGGGAAGCCCATGTGCAAACACGGGTTGGGCCACCATGGAAACCACAAACGAACCCTTTTTGGGCCCACAGTGTCAGCCAGAGTGGATCCTGGAGTGGTTCCAGACCTTCTCAGCTGACTCATATTCCGCTATATCAAGACTTACGGTCATTACTCAGTTATTTCATATTACAGCAGCACAAGTAGACTTTTGATTGACGCAAGATTATCTTTTCTAGACCCATCTGAACAGTAGGGCTCGTTTGTGGGGTTTTGAATGAAGGGCCTTTATGGGAACTCATGAGGTGACAAGATATGCATCTAATGAATCTTTATTCTTACGGCACAATATGATTACCTGTGTCGGCGTGTGATCTGATCACTGAGGACCGATGTTAACACCAGGTCTGAACGGGGGCCTGGGATCTTGTTACTCGTGTCCTCGTCTGTCTTGCACCAGTGTTTGCCCCCATTGTAATGCAGTTACCGCAGCAGCTTCCGGGGGGGGGCACTGAGACTACAATTACCCCAGTTGTCCTTCCCGTGGTGAATTATTGTAATTGTAATTGACTATAACCACTTTTTGCATATAAACCTCATGTAAAACACTCCACCCCCACCTTGCAAAGCACCCCTCTCTCTTGCATCTTCACTGTCTGTTAAACCTTGGGCCTCCAGCTTACACTCATGGGAGTTGACAGTGAGTTCCTACAAATCCAGTTAATATTCAATGGCTCATTAAAGATTGATTGTGTGCTGTAAAGGGGGAAATCACACACACATAAACTGCATAGGAACACAAACGCCTGCCTTTAGCTTGTAATTATATTTGGAAGGAGGTCGAAACTGATCCCCCGCTCCTTGTTAGTGAAGGTTCAGACCTGAACGGTGTGGACCACGGCCCGGCGCGGGTCGACCTGTGCCGTTACCCGAGCTATCAACGTCAGGCCGGGGCAATCAGGTGCAGGATTGCCCCCCTGAGAGAGCAGTTCATTTCTACTGCTGAAATATTTAGGAGTCTGACCGTTTCCTCGGAGACTTGGAAGCAGCAAATCTCAGACTCAGCGCGGCGTGCGCTGGCAGGAGTAATCCCTGCATGTCCCCGGCACGGGTGAGCTCTGCTGCTGACGCGCCAGCAAATTACAACCAGCACCGTGGCGAGTGTGTGTTTTGTGATAAGTTGTCACATATCTAAATAAAGAGTGTTATTATTATTATCGTTCCAACATCCAACCAGGTCTATTCAGTGTTTTGAGACGTACTAGTGCAGGTTATTTCACCTCGGTGCGGTTTGGAGCAGTGAACCTTGATGTGGTTCATGTTTCCACCATTTGGTGCATCATGTGCCACCACGCGTGCAGCCTGTCGTCACATTATTTCAGAAGAAATCCTGAATCCGACTAAATCTAAGCCTACCTAAGTCTACAGTATCATACGAATACCTTTATCTCGCCTTAAAAGCAGGGTTTCTCACTCCTGGTCCTGTTTCCCTGCTCCAACACACCAGATACAAATAAATGGGTCGTCATCAGGCTTCAGCAGAGCTCGCTGACGAGCGGACCACTTGAATCGGGTGTGTTGGAGCAGGGAAGCGTCTAAAAGTGTGTGTTGTTATGTAAAACGCTCACACAGCTGCACCAAAGACTGTAGAGAAAATATGCAATTTTGACATCGTGGCACGCGGAAGTGAATCCACTGCTGCCTCTATATCAGTAAGTTTCAATTTCTTGATCGGTAACTTCACTGTCTTTCAAGTCGTGTCGTCTGAATGAGCCTCAGTAACAGATAAAGCGCACATTCCTAAGGTACAACAGGTGTAGATTGTGTTAGAGAGTGTTTTGTTGGTCTTCCTCATTCAACCGCAGTTTAAAAACCGCATCACAACTGAGTCTATCGTTTATTCTGTCCTAATTCTCTCTCTCTCTCTTCATCTCCATCCTTCCTTCCTTCCTTCCTTCCTCCCAGACCCCTGTGACCCGGCCACTTCCCCCAAGAGTCCCTGGCCTATAGGCAGCGCCACAAACACAATTTTCCCCCATAATGTCATTTGCAGCACGGATGAAGGAGAGAAAGTCCCGGCTGTCAAAACCACCTCGACGTTGCAGCGACAAAAACGCGACCTGACACTTGACAGATTCTTAGGTTTGTACAAACGGACAGCTCCAACCACCTCCCACTTCCCACCTCCCCTCTCCCCTTCCCTCTCTCATCCACTGGCAGCAGCACATGATTCCTCTCCATCTCCCCTGCCCCTCACCCTCTCTGGTTAGAGTGTCACTCCCTCACTCTCCCGGTGTCAAATGGGAAGCAATGACTGCATTATTAAGTGTGTGTGTGTGTGTGGAGGCCCGAGTCATCTCATCATATCTAATGAAATCAGCCTGTCACATGACTTCCACTGGCATGGACATGACGGACAAATATGGAGTCTTAAATGACCGGGAATTAGGTTAAACTTTTTTTTTCTGTCACCTTGTAACAGAACAATAAACCGTGCCCGGGATTATAAATAGGCCAGCCCGTGGCCAAGTGGAAAGGGAACTTGACTTGTAACCAGATGGTTGCCAGTTCAAATCCTCACCTGGCCAAAATGGGCTGGGCTACCCCTGAGCAAGGTACCCAACCCCCTATGGATGGGTCAAAATGCAGAGAAATACTTTCCCTAAGGGGATTAATAAAAACTAACTTAAACTTCCTCTGTCCCAGATTTTCACATTATTTCACCATATAATTTCTAGTAAATTATAAATTATTGCTTAACCATATATTACTGTGATTTTTGCAGTATTTTCCTGTATAAAGACCTGCTTTTATCTCCCTGTATATAGCTTTGGTTTAGCAGTATTTCTTTATGCATAAAATTCCACTGTAACTTCAAACATTCCATTTCTTTTGAGCTGGAACTCGAATTTTGAGTCTCTGAGTCTCTCAGTCGTATACACGTAATACTGTTAAATAAAAAAAAGAGCGTTGTTATTGACTAGTACTGCCCACAATGACTATAGCCAGGGATTTGGGATGCATTTTCCTGCATTAAAACTGTGATATAGCAGTATTTGTTTGTGCGTAAAACTGTCATTTCACAGCAATTTTATACAGTGTATTAAATAGTGTATATTAGCAGTGTTTCCCTGCAAAATACAGTATTAAAATGCAAAAATTACACTTAAAAAACTGTTTAGAGGTGACCTGTATTAGCCATAGCTATTTCATAAGAATACACAAACTTTGTGAATTGTCACAGGTAAAGCCTGTAAATATTTGTGTGAAATAACCCACGTTGCTGCTGCTGCTGCTGCTGCTTCTTCTGCTGCTGCTGCTGCTGCTGCATCATAAAGAAAGGTAGGAGCCTCTCAATCATTGCTGCAATCAATGAAGATGATTGGACCAGTGAACAGGAACACATTGGGTTAACACCTCCAACCTGCGCCGCACCTGATGTGACCCACAGCCACCCAGCGTGTGTTCACTTCCCATTTGTCACCACAGTTTTTCCCTGGGACAGCGGGGGGGTGGAGGGGTGGAGGGGTGGAGGGGGATAAGATTGAATGTGGCGCCATGGAAATATGATTTCCAGTACGCATTGTTAACTCACCGGGGAGAGGCTTTTTGCCAAATTCTATCAGAGTGTGCAACTGTGTATTAAATGACTATCAAAAGGCCGGCCATCATTTTTCACGCCGTAACCACGGCGCGCCCTGTGGCAGTGACCCCCTCTACAATCACAAAGACGAGCGTTGCTATTGACGCGCTGTGAAAATGTGTCGCGAGCGCCGCGGACGTGGTTAGCAGTATATCAGGAGGCTGCGCGGCACGTGTGGAGGGCCGGGGGGTTCAGATGCGGCCGAGACCTCAGAGTCTGTCTCTTCCCACGCGGCGGCCAAAAAATGGTTAGTCGCTGTGCTTTAGTGGTCCGCGCGGAAGCAGGTGGTCGCAGGGCCCTGAGTGGGCGGCCAGTGGGCGACAGGTCATGGATCCGCGTTTGATGAAACATCAGAATCTCCCACAGCAAGAGAATGGTGGCTGAATGTGGTCTTCAGTGTGTAGGAAGGGAGCTGGTTAAAGTTTAACCAGCCCCATCCTGTTCTCGCTGGCCCCCTCTATCAGGCACCCAGAGCCGGGGCCCTGGCCCCCACAGCCTCCACCTCCCCGACCCCCACCCTGTTAGGGGACAAGAAGTGATGGATCGCTGCTGTCATTGTTGCTCTGTGAGGACTGAAGCCCGCACTCCCTGTTAATCTGACCCTCCGAGCCAGAGTGGACAACATATTATGACAACACCCCCAAATAAAAGCCAGAAAAAAGACAACACACGGCACGACACTCGGCTCTTTTCCTTATTTATCGCCTCAGAATCAGACGAACGAAAGAAGGGGAGAGAGGAGAAAAATGAGAGGTGGAGGAGAGAGACAGCAAGCAGCTGTGCGGAGTGACAGGACGCGGCGCAGATGACTAATGGCGCTGGGTGAACTCGGGATATTGACGAGCGATCAGTCATACGCTGACGCCATCGCGGCCCCCGAACCATGTGTTCAAAAGCTCAGAGCGTTGCACTGAAAGAAAGAGAGAAAGAAAGAGGAGGAGGAGGAGGAGGAGAAGAAGGGCAGCTGTGGATCAGAGGCATTTTTCCTCAAACGTAAAATCAGGGGGAATCGATCCCCGCGTGTTTCCTTGAGCGAGGCACACGGACTCACATACATCCAGACACTGAGGGTCAGTCAGTGTGAGACGACACCAAGGAATTCTGCCGCGGTGATCTTGGAATGTTGAATAAACAAAAGGAATTCATCATATGATTTATGTTCTATAGTCTAGATTGTTAATAATGTGTGTTGTGTGTTGTTGTTTGTTTGTTTGTTTGTTTTCAACTTTTCTCCAAAACACAAATTAAAGTGGGGGAAAATTAGTATATAAATTAGTATATAAATTATATATATATATATATATATATACATATATATATATATGTATATATATATATATACACACACATATATATATATATATATATTGTATACCTCCCTCTTTTTTAATAACCAAAATTAAGGACCTAAAGCTTAAAAGAGAAGTTATAATAAAGGTAAAATGGATACATTTTGACTCAAAAACTTAACTTTTTCAATTTCTTAATCTAAGTTAAGGAAATCACTTTTTAAAAAAGTCAGCTTTATTTATACACACACACACACACACTTCATACACACGTAAATTCACCGTACGTGTTTTAAATAAGAAAAATGAGTTTAAAAAGACGGCTCAGAGGATGACAGAAGTAGAAATAATCTTTATTATATATTATTAATAATCTCTAAATTGGAATGATTATCACACTCGATGCTGGCAAAGTCTGTTAAGGGAACAGGAAGTGAGACTGGCACGTGTTAATGAAAAAAAACAAAAAAACTTCCTTTGGTGAAGTTGAGGTCAGAGCTCCACCCATCTGAGTCCAAACCGGAGACACACGGGGCGTCAGTGGGCGACAAGGAGTGGCAGCATACTGCCCCAATCTGGGGACTTGATCACAGATGAACATGTGTGTGTGTGTGGGTGGAGGGGTGGACACACACACACACACACACACACACATGCTCACCTCTCTCCCTCAGCTGACTCTGAGAATATGTTTGCGTGGGACAAGTCCACGAAGACCCATCCATCACGCGGCTCCAAATACGCCGCGCGCCGCCGCTGACACGGGGTTAACAACTTGACACTGACAGAGGTGGGCGAGGCCTGCGGCGGCGAGTGAGACACACACACACACACACACACACACACAGAGAGATGGATCGGGACTGTGATCGACATTCAATTTGAATTATTGCAAACATTTCCATTTAGCAGAAAATTGAGTACATTATGAAGTGTATACAAGCGGAAAATCAGACGCCGTTCAACGCAGCAAGCGTGGAAACAGGAGCAGTGAAGGATCTCCTGGTGACCTTGTCCTGAGGTGGAACTACTGCGTAAAAGAGCGTGTTATTTATTATTAATTTTATTTTTATTATTAGGAACTATTTCCATCATGTATGTCGTACATTACGTAGTTTTATACTGTATAAATACTGTTTATACTGTATAAATACTGTATAAAACTGATTATGTTTTAATATAAGTTTGACTCCTTGAACACGATTAGGATGAATTTAAGAGATTAGATATTTGCACACACTCCCATCTGTAGAAATTTAGCTTTTTTTTTTTTTTTACTTTACGTGAAAAACGTGGTCGGAGACGGCTCTGGACTGCAGACATACAGCAGCGTGTGTGACATGGAGACACGGAGACACGTCCTCGGAGTCCCGGTGTCTCCCAAAAAGTTCCAGTTCAGAGCTCCGGGAACGGACGGCACAGAACCAAAGCTGTCTCTTCACCGAATGTTTTCGGACAGAGGTTGTCTCTGTCCACCAGCCAGGACGATGAGACGGTCAGGGACAGACTGAGTGGAGAACGTTTTACTGGATCACCAAAGGATCAAAGACGGCAGAGGTGACTCACTGCTCTAAAACAAACTCAAAGTGAGCGTGGAAGAACCCACAGACGATGGATTCCACTTGTGCTGCTTTTCCATTTCACGTCGGACGTCACGCTCGTGACTCTTCTTCCTGTGTCGGACGTCGCGCTCGTGACTCTGCCTCCTGTGTCGGACATCGCGCTCGTGGCTCTTCCTCCTGTGTCGGACGTCGCGCTCATGGCTCTTCCTCCTGTGTCGGACGTCGCGCTCATGGCTCTTCTTCCTGTGTGGGGCGTCACCGCTACTCTTCTCTTCCTGTGCCGGACTCTTCCTCCTGTGCCGGACGTCGCGCTCGTGACTCTTCCTCCTGTGCCGCCGCTCGTGACTCTTTCCTGTGCGGGCGTCGCGCTTCGCTCTCTTCTTCTTCCTGTACTCTCGCTCTTCCTGTGCCGCGATCTTCTTCCTGTGCGGGCGGCGCTCGGACTCTTCCTCCTGTGTCCGGCCATGACTCTCTTCCCGCCGCTCATGACTCTTCTTCCTGTCGGACTCTCTTCCTCCTGTGTCGGACGTGCGCTCCATGACTCTTCTTCCTGTGTCGGACGTCGCTCGACTCTTCTTCCTGTGGGACGTCCGCCATGACTCTTCTTCCTGTGTCGGACGTCCGCTCATGACTCTTCCTCTCCTGTGCGGGCGTGGCGCTCATGACTCTTCTTCCTGTGTCGGAGCCGCTGGTGCCATGACCTCTTCTTCCTGTGTGGCGTGGCGCTCCATGACTCTTCTTCCTGTCGGGCGTCGCTCGACTCTTCTTCCTGTGTCGGACGCGGCCATGACTCTTCTTCCCCGTGTCGGACAACACTCGCCATGACTTCTTCCGTCGGACGCTGTGACTCTTCTTCCTGGGACGTGACGCCGCTCATGACTCTTCCTGTGTCGACGCCGCTCATGGCCTTCTTCCTGTGCCGGACGCTCGCGACTCTTCCTTCCTGTGTCGGACGTCGCGCTCATGACTCTTCCTCCTGTGTCGGACGTCGCGCTCATGACTCTCCTTCCTGTGACGACACTCTGCGCGAGTTCAAACGACAACAGGAACAACAAATATGGCAAGCTGGCATAAGTGCGGAGCATGCGCGGACACGGGTACGTGCATGCGGGGGAAAGGGTGCGAGATGGAAGTTTCATTCATGCGTCGCGATCCGATTATTTCATAATGAATGTAGAATAATGCATAGGGCTGGCCCTGATAGTCATCTTTTATAGTACGATTCCTTGAGCCTCTCAAAGAACATAATACACAAAATTAAATTAAATATCGTAATAATAACAATAACAAGAATGTTACACATCGTTTATACAAAGGCTTTGATCAAAAAACCAAGCAGCCACGTCTCTCCCCGTGACCTCGTCTGGACTAAATAGAAGCGCTTGTCAACGTGTCGGCCAGAGATGAGTTATGTCGGAATTGTTTGTGAAGACATAAAACTTCCTTCCTCTCGGTAATCACCGTGCATTATTACACATTAAACATGCACTAATGTACAAGTGATCAATTCTGTGGTAAGGCAACAACCAGAAAGTGATTAAAAACTTTTAGTAGGGCATTGATTTATTTAAAAACTACTTTGCGGGCTGTGGGGAAACACACACACACACACACACACACACACAGAGAGAGAGAGAGAAGCTGTGCACATCGGTGCTGATGAACAGGTCAGGATGCCGGGAAGGTTCTGGGATGTAAAGTAAACCTCTGAGTGGCCGCGGTGAGGAACGAGGACGGACAAACGCCAGGGAAATGTAGCGTAATCTCAGCTTTTTAACACAGGGGCCGGTTTAATTGCACTTAAAGCAGAATGGCAGAACATCAATCTTGATGAGTGGATCTGCATCACAGTTCTCCCCGGCCAATCTATCACTATCTGTGTGCACCCCACCCACACACACACACACACACACACACACACACTAACCCACACATACATGCATCCACTCCCACATCTGCACATTCCCATGCTTTATTGTTTTTATTTCTATGTATTTCTATTGTCTATATTGAACTATACTATAACTTTATTATCATAATTATCATTATTATTATTATAAATCTCAGCCAAAGGCAAAACTGCAGGTGAGAACTCTGCGTCTCTGTTCATATATTATTATTTCATGAAACATATTGAAAAATGTATACATGTCATATATTCTAAAATGTGTTATGAAATATAAAATGACATACATTAAGATGTATATATATATATATATATATATATATATATATATATATACATATACATATATATATATATATAAAACTTAAAGCATAGCCAACAGGAATATTAACTTTATTAAGTCTTCTTTATAAACCATTAAATAAGAAACAATTTCCTTCATTGGCAGTAAATTAGATTGAGATAAGTTGACAGTAATTATTCTAAATTTAGTCATTTATTTATTTATTTTTACATTTTCCACGCACTCCAGTCAAAATTCCTCAGCTCCTCTCTAATCACATACCCTGGTTTATGCAGAAGAAGTAGTGCTGAGAACCACAGTTTGAGAACCACGTACACATGTACAATATTATGACATTTTATTGTGAGACTTTTACATGTTTGTAAAGCTGCCTATGTTTTCTCTTTTTATTCTCTTATTTAACATTTTATTTTACTTATTTTATGTAGAATATATCTGTCTATCTATCTATCTATCTATCTATTTATCTATCTATTGTGAAATATAAAACTTTTAACTTTGCAATATCATAATGAATATCTTATATTACCCACCCGCTACTAAATAGTTGTTTTTTTTCCACTTTTTTCTCTCTAGTCCCGCCCCCTCTTGACCAGACTAGATGCTCATTGGCCTCCAAGTCATTTGCGATTGACACCCCTGGCATAAGGCAGCGATTACCCGATGACTTGGAGCTCTGGAAGTGACGCCGTTAAAACACCACTCCACTGATCACACACCCTGATACAGTAGAACAGAGTACATTTCTGATTTCTTGCTATAAAGTCATCACGAGCATCATTAATAACTCAGAAGTCACGATGATTCCAATCACTTGGGGAATGCTTTGATTTATGTCATGTGCCATCATTAAGTCAGGCATGAAACGGCATTAAAACATGTGAATGAGTGAGAGTTCGTCAGGTCATTCGTGAATGAATTCATGATAAATTCATGCACCCTTGCCATAAAGTGGTCCCTAGAAATCCTTAAGGGAACTTAGAGGCCGACTCTGTCCATTTCCAGTAGGATTTTGTTTGTTTTTTGACTGCTTTGGCTGTTTTTCTTTCCAAAAGCTGTTATTCCTGGATCTTTATCAGAATAAGAAGAACAATGTTGTCTCTTAAAAATAAATCCTGATTCCAAAGTAAATAAATGTAAATTGTAAATAGAACCAGGAAGTGCTATCCTCATGTTTATTTACCAGTGCAGTAAATGTAAGTGGGGGAAGTAGTTTAGAGACATTAGGGCTTAAGTCGGTCGCGGTGTGGTTAGAGAAGTGTAACTACCTCCTGTGCCGTATAAGCATCTTCAACTCTTAGTGGCCATGGAACACTTAAGTATAGAGAGAGAGCGGCACTGGCTTCATCCAGGCCATAAAGCGGAGAGAGGACCTGAAAGCTATAGGGACACAGGAGTAATGATGCCTCTCTCTCTCTCTGTCTGTCTCTCTCTCTGTCTGTCTCTCTCTCTGTCTGTCTCTCTCTCGTTCAACTTCTCACACTCCTCCTCGTCCCCCTACATTAGCAGGGATAATAAATGAGGCTCCGTCATCACAGGCATCAACTTTTTATGACCCACCTAACCAGCCTTATCAAATGTGGATGTGATGCCGCTGCCAAGGCGACACCGGGCGAGAGATGGATGGACAGAGTGCGCGGGAGGAGGAGGAGGAGGAGGAGGAGGAGGACGGACGTGCATTTCAGGGGAAAACAAATAATTATTTAATAACACGTTCGTGAGAGAAGAAGTAGGAAGTGAGGAAGTGTTTTTTTGGGGGGTGTGGACTGAGGAGTGGGAGGATGGGAGGGGCCGCTGTGTTGTCCTGAATGGGCCGGTAAAGATGGAGTGGACAGGCTCTTTGGGCTCGGTGAAAGGAAGCCTTTCTCCTCTACATGATAACTTTGATCCCTCCTGTTTCCACACACCAGTCAGCAATATTGTTAGGCAGCAGTTAGTTAATGCTTTAACCAAGCCCTGGGAGGAAGATGGAGAGAGGGAGGACGAGGAGGAGGACGAGGTGGAGGAGGAGGAGGAGGAGGAGGAGGCACGGTATCCCAACTCTCCTGCTCTGAACAGTGGTTTGACAGCGGTCTTCATCTGTGACAGCAAAATTACAGTCGCAACCCCCACCGTAATTATTAGAGCTGGTAAAAAAGCATTAAATATAGATTATAGTATTATACACCAGTCATTCCCAGAGATTAGGTCATGACCCACAGATTGTTTTTTTTTTTTTTTTTTTTTATAGATGAACACACAACACATTGTGTATTAAGAATTTTCATATTGTGATTTAACTGAACTGATATTAGATCCCTGTAAAAATGCATCATTAGAAATGAATTCAAGATTCAAGATTCAAGATTCAAAGTGTTTATTGTCATATGCACAGTAAAGAAACACGTTTCCCTGTACAATGAAATTCTTACTTTGCTGTCCACTCACAAAACACCAGCATAAAGTAGAAAAAGAGATGCTTTTATAGAAAAAAAAGTATAAATATACATAAGAAAAATATAAATATTACAAATAACTAAAATAACATATATGCATAAAATAAGTGTAAATAAGTGAATGTCCTTATACATCAATGTTATTGTATTTTAATGTTGAATTTTAATCCTTTTGTTTGTTTGTTTTTAGCCTCTTAAGTGCAAAATGACCCCTTGTTATGTAATGACCCAAAGCATTTCCTATGGAATCTCCCCAGGAACCTTCGAGTCTTATCTTAACCCCTTAGCTAAGTGTTACGTGACGTATAAATCACTCTTCGGTTGACCGAAATATAAAGAAAATTAAAGACATTTCTTCAGTTTATTGCAAAAACACATTGATTCTAATTGGGCTTACAGTCTTGTTGGCGTTTATAATCCTTTATTTATTCCTTACTTGTTCTGTTGTTTTATCACTTCCTGTTGCGATGCGGAACTTTTATTTGGGATGAAAGCTTTTCTTCTCTTTCTTGCTGTCATCCATTACTTTTATAGTAATAGTAATAGTACACTATTAAGAATATCTGTCCAATTCATTATTATGGCCCAGAATAATCATTTCCCAGGCTGCGCTATATATGTGAACGTTCACCCGTTCTCACGAGAGTGTAGCGTTTGTTTAGATCTTGTTCTTGTTATTATTTGTTGTTGTTTTGTTTTTGTTTTTTTTTAGGGAGAAATGCACAGAATCCAAAAGTCGGAAACATAAAAACACAAAAATGGAACCAAACAGGAGAATGTCACACTGTCATAATTATCTATCATCCCCTCACAATAATACATATTTAAAGTGATATAATAAGGTCCTTAAAGTAAAGTTTGTCCACCATCTGCATCTGTTTTTTAACCTCCTCATTAAAGCTGTCCTCCCTCCAATAAGTGACATTCTCATTAATATGGTCTAATATTTTCCACTAATGCCATGAAAACGGGTCGCGTGCTCGCGACACAGATGTTTACAGATGTTTTTTGAACGTGTTGATAATTTAGTGTTGAATGATTTAGTAATGTCGTACGGATACGGAAACCGCTTCACACGTGCGCGCGCTAGCCGCGTGACTGATAGCACAGCTGCGCGCTAAACGCGCGTGACACGGGGTTCTTGTTCTGCCTCATTAACGAACGGCCCGGGTATGAAGAGATCAGATTAAAGGTAATTAAAATGACAAAAACACAGCGTCCTTCCTAATGCAGCTGTAATGACGGCCTGAATTCCTCCTCCTCCTCCTCCTCCTCCTCCTCATCCCTCTCTCTCTCTCTCTCTCCGTCTCAGCTCAGCTCTGGCTACAGAATCATTAACCTGGTTCGGTGACTGGGATGTGCTGACGGAACACTCTGCTATTGTGCTTCCTGTCATCTTCAGGAAATCGGGGCTTCCCCCTGCTGTCGAGGTAAAGCACGGGCGAATGATGAGCGACGCCGGTGCTTCTCTTCGTCCCTCCTTTCTTTTTGTCCTCCTCCTCCCCGCGGAACTGCTTACACAGACAAACACTGTGTTTGAGTGGAAATGCAGCGTCCAGAAGAGTCACACACTTCACTCATACGCTTCATTTTCATATTATCATGTCACACAGCTCTGAAGAAGCATGAACAGAAAGGATTTCATTTTCTATAAAAGGTACTGGTCAAAGGTGGACCAAAGGTGGCCCACCAGCATTAATGTCAGGCCCAGAAAATGATTTCAAAACTCTGATTTGCACTTCCTGTCAACAAAAAAGTTCTTCTCAACAGTTTTTAAAGTTTATTACTTTAGTAATATATAGTACAACAGAGTAGAAGCAAGTGTTCCTATTATTTTGCCGCCCCCGCCCCCTCGTGTGTGTCTGTGTGAAGTGATGGAGTGGCTGTGCCGCGTCACGAGCAGCCGCAGAGTTGACGTTTCCTTTACATGGCAGCTGCGAGGCCGCCGTGATGTATCAGAGTCAGCAGAAGCATTGATCAGAACCGGGGTTAATCATTGCTCCGGGAATCCAGAGGAGACAGAGGCTGCCTGGGGAGAAGTAAGCCAAGAGAGTGGGCGGCTGCACCGGGGGCTGCAGCTCTACAGTACAGGAATGCCGTGTTTCCACCGCGTGTTCCCAGCTCGCCTCGACTCGCCTCGGGTTAGGGTTAGGGGGGCCGGCATTCTGACAACGCTTGGTTCCACTCGGAACCTTGGTGAGGTGTGAAAAGAGGCTTAATGCTCGGAACTGGGAACTGGGAGGGACATCACCCCCCCAAGTTCACCACATTCCAGTTGAGAAGTTGGAAAAAAACATGTACGCGAACACAGTGTGTGGCCACACCTGAATTCAGGTGTTTCAATCCAGGCCCCTTTATCTCCAATGAAGGACATTTAACGCCATCCAAGACATGTTTGGATGTCAATGCTACGCTTCCAACTTTGTGCAACACTTTGAGGAAAGTTCCTTTTCACAAAGTAACTAGAATAAGACGCGGTTTGACACGTTTGGTGCCGAAGAACTTCTCCAGTTTCCTCCCACAGTCCAAAAACGTGCAGATTTGGGGGATTAGGCAAATTGGACTGGAGTGACTGGTTGTTTGTCTCCGCGTGACCCTGTGCGACCTATGTCAGCTGGGATTGGCATGTTGAGGACAAAGCGGTGGAAAATGAGTGAGTGATGGGAACATAATTCACAAATTGGAGACTGCGTGCCACTGAAGAAGACCTGAAACTGGTGATTGAGGCCATTAATGGCCTTGGAATTTGTTTTCTGACGTACATTTTCCCCACAGTTGTTGTTTTTCCTTTATACCAGGGGTGTCAAACATGCGGCCCGCGGGCCAGAACCGGCCCGCCAGAGGGTCCAATCCGGCCCACAGGATGAATTTGTTGAAATTTCACACTACGATTACAATCTAAACGTAATGTCAAATGCAATATTTTTCACTTCCAGATACCTGTGACTAAATAGATCCAGATGTGATGTGTACATAGTACATTTAGGCATGATATTGTTGAAATTCCACTTATATTTCTCAAGAAATGTCATGTTTTGTAAAAATGAAGTTCTTGTTGGTCATAGGTCCGGCCCCCTTGAGATCCCATTGTGCTGTATGTGGCCCCTGAACAAAAACGAGTTTGACACCCCTGCTTTATACAATCCTCGGACGTTCAACAGTGCCACCGCTTCAGCCGGCATGCAAGTAAAGTGACATGGCAACATTTTGCTGGGATACCAGGCCGGTGTGAGTCTCACTGGACAGACTGTGGATCAGCGCCGTGTCCACTCAGCACTAACTATTCACTCCACTGAGCTGGGGAGTTAATAATTCAGAGTGACAACGGTGAGAGTGCGATAGAGACCAGAAGACGTCTTCCAAAGGGTTGTCACATTCAAAACTGTTCACTTTTAACATTTGAGTACATTTTATTTTAGAAAATGACTTTTGATACTTAAGTATAGTAAATGTCAGGTACTTTTACTTAAGTCATATTCTAAAAGGCGACTTTAACTTCTACCAAAGTCATTTTCCGGTGAGATACTTGGGATACTTCCCTCTGGGATGACTCTCTCTCCCTGCGACCCCGCCATCACCATCACCATCACCACCAGCTCCGTTGCCCCACATCAAAGTCCAGGATGTTCTCTCCAAGAAACGTACGTTTGCACACATCACATGAAACATAAACACACACACACACACATGCTCACTTTGCACAGATACTTGAAGGAATGTCAGCAATGCCAGCAGGAAGGATGGTGGAGCAAAGAGGACAAAGAGGTCCAGCTCGTGAGAGGCGAGGGAAAAACAGGGCAATAAAACCCTCACGTCGAGCCAGGAATCTGCTGATGGCACACATACATACATATAGGCAAGTTCACAGAGACAAAAGAGAATCTGTCAGGCAGATAAAGACATCACTGCTCCTTCTTTCTTTCCCCTTCTTCATCCCTGGTTTTGTCCAGAACACACCCCCACCTCCTCGCTCTTCACCTCCCCTCCTTCCTCCTTCCACGCCAACAACACTTGTCAGGCAGGAGAGTCATTAATGTTTAGCAGGGCAGTGATGGCAGCGCTGACAGCGCTCATCTGTCTCAGAAGACAAGACGAGAGAGGGACAGGCCATCAAAGGATGCCACTTAGAGAGGGAGGGAGACATGAGGGGAGGGAGGGAGGAGAGCTGGACACTAGGCAGAGGGACTCTTTCTTTTTCTTTTTTTTTTCCTCTCAAATATAAAGGTTACGTCACAGAGGTGGATTATCAAATGATGCCATTGTCATCTCCATCCTCCTACTTCTTTTCTGTCTATCCACCTACACACACACACACACCCCGTCTCCCCTCCCCTCCCCTCCCCTCCACATGCTTGTCAGCAGTTTGATTCAGTACCTGCAGGTTAGTTACTCATTGAGCCGAGCCTGTGGAGGTGTATGGACGCCTGTCTATGACCAATCACCGGCGGTCGGGGGGCGGCTGTTGTTGTTGTGAGTGACAGATCTGCCTGCGTCGTCCATTCCCCTCCTATAAAGACACGGAGCACAAAGCACAGGAAGTGGAGGGAGGTAGATAGCTGTGAATATGAATGGTACACTACAGGGCTGGTTAATAATTGGGAAGTGTTGGACTGTTAATCTGCCGGGGCACACAGTGACACTTCACTGTACAGCACTCGCTCCTGCACGAGGTTCCCCGTGTTTTTCTTCTCGGCCAAAAGGCCACTACAAGAAAATGGAATCATATATATATGTACCCATCTATATATTTATATTTATGTGTGTATATATATATATATATACACATAAATATATGCATATATATAAATTTATAAAAATACTTACATACATACATATATGTATATATACACACATATATATTTATATTTATGTATATACATAAATATATAAAAATACATACATATATACCCATCTATATATCTATATATATATACACATAAATATATGCATATATATATATATAAATATATAAAAATACTTACATACATACATATATGTATATATGTATATATACACACATATATATTTATGTATATATATATATATACACATATATATTTATGTATATGTATATATATATAAATATATAAAAATACATACATATATACCCATCTATATATATACATATATGTATATATATACATAAATATAAATATATATATACATATATGTATAAATATATAAAAATACATGTATGTGTATAAATATATAAAAATACATATATACATACACACACACATATATATATTATTAAAGGATCAAATAATGTTGACCGCAATATTACAGTACGTGAATAATACTAAACTTCTACTATTACTAATGCTAATTTATTATTATAAGCATAATGTTCTGTACTATACAATAAGGTCTTTTCCAGGTAAGTAACACTTTACACTACAGTAACACTACATTACTGACAATAATGTCTTATTTCTACAATAAGCAATAGCAATGGGAAACGTGTGTGTGGGACATGAGGGATTAATTATTCACAAACATTTTCATGTGCAGATGAGACATTGATGGTAGATTGTAGTAATTATCTTTCGTGAGCTATTACCTGGATATTACTTTTGGAAATAATGTTACTATAATATTGTCTCCTTATTACCGCTGTTATTACCAAGGTGGAAACTGCTATTAGAAATACAGTAAGGATTATGTTTTAATGGCCTGGGGGAGGGGGGGCCTTTGTTTTTACATATGATTTATGTGTTGACGTGTATTTGTGCTGGAGCGCAGCGCGGTAAACGAGTGTTTCCCTCCATCTCTCCGTCTACGTCAGAAGTTAATAGAGAAGGTGCTGTGACGGCCATGACAAGTTAAGTAGAGGGAAGCAGGACCATTGTCTTCCAAATCAGCTGTCAGTGTGTTTCTGCTGTCAGCACTTTGACTCACTATACCTGCCTGGTTAATCATCAAGCTGCACTCCACAGCCCGAGAGCTGCTGGAGGTGTACGGCCCACCATCACAGAGCCAAACCCCACACAACCCCACCACCGCCACAACAGGACAACATGTGATTGACAGATTAGCAAGCACTGGCGCTTTTTCAAAGAAAGACACGGGGAAAACAGTGTTGGAGGGAATTGTAGATTTGAAAAGGAAGCACGAGGTTGGGGAGGTGTGTGAGTTTGTGTGGGCAGACGAGGTGGAGGAATGAAGGGTAACAGGTCCTTTCTATTGTACGCGTGCAGAGGAATATTGAGGCGTCAGGCCGGGCCCACATGTAGGTGGGAAAATTTTGAAAACTAAAGTTTTTTTCCTCCTCCAGTTTAAAAAAAAAAATAATAATAATAATACTCAAAAACACGACTGCGAAGTGCTGTCATTACTGTGCCAAATCTCATACAGTCGTTTAAGAGCAACTGTGTGTGCGTATGTGTTAAAATTCCACTTAGCAACGCTAACATTAGCACAAGTTCTTAGCGATCGCTGCGTTCCATTTGTAGTCGGAACTCCGGAATTTCCGACTCGGAGTGTACCGCGAGTGAAGGCCCTTTTATATCTGTTTTTAGCATTAGCTAAAGGCAAACACAAACACACAGCACATGTGACGACAGTAGTGACAAAATGTGAAGAAGGAAAAAGACAAAAACAGAGGGATAAAAGGCAGTTGCATGAGTTACATAATAAATACTTGAGGTGGGATTAAACGCAATACTTCCTCTAGAGGGCAGTGCCGAGCTGTGGCATTAAAAGTGCTGTTAGCGATGCTACCGCTAACATAAGTTTGGTGTCACGCGGCGTCAGATCCGTTAGTGTTTTTGTCTTGTTTAGTTCAGTTCTTGGTCACTTTTGGTGTTGGGTTTGATTTTCACTTGCCCTTTTATTTTGGTAAACGTTCGTGTCTTCCTGTCGCGTTGTTTCTTCACCAGTCTTGACACATGTCCCCTAATTGCCTCATGCACTTCACCTGGTGACCCTTCAGTAATCCACCTTGTTTTTCTACTTAAAGGAAGAAGTGATTTTATCTGACGAGTCAAAGCAGAAAAGGTTTATTTATATCATATTTTAAATGTACTTATTTATTTAAAAAACAAATATTTCATCACGTGTTCTCCTGCTGGATGGGGAGGCCTCGTGGATAAGAGCGGAGACACTACGACATATTGAAGGATTCCTTTTGAAAGTGAAACTGCCTCCCCTATTGGACATTAATGCCGCTACAACCAACATTTACCCCCCCCGCCACCCACCCCCCTCCCCTCATGCATGCCCACTGAGGTTTGATTTCAAATGGAAAAATTAATGGGAGAATAATAGCCGTGGGCCTCGCTCTTATCCACACACGCACTTTAGTTGGTCTACGGGGGAAAGAGCGGGGAGTGGGGGGGGAGGGAGTGGGTGTAATATTTAGATCCATGCGCCTCCCTTGGCCCCCGTTATCCCACTGTGACCCTCACACGCGCCCACTAGAGACGTTAACCCCTGTCTCGTTTACACCTCAGAGGGCTTAACTTTCAAATATTAGTACAGTGCAGATTTTTCGGATTTCAAATAAATAAATAAATGAGGAACGCCGGGATTAGCGATTCTCCTGACAATTATCAACGCTGTTACATATTCATTTTCACTTCCAGGAGAATATTTCTGCCAAAACAGGGATTCTGAGTACGTTCCTAAAGGCCACTGAAACCTGTATGAAAGAGATTTATGTCCACGTCATCGTGAGGTCAACCATCAACCAATGTGCCTTTTAGAAGCTCAATTTTATTTTTATTCTTTTTCAATCTGGTCAAATATAATAGCTTAATTAACATCAAACGATGCACAAAATGAATTGAACAACATTAATGTTCTGTCTGTCCAATATTAAATGCATGGTTAAACAACATTTCTGAGGTTAAAAAGGTGTCACCATACGTATATTAGTAATACCAGCAGAGCTCTAGATCATGAACTGTCCCGAACTGACTCCGCCTCTCACCCAGGTGTCAGCTGGGAATTACTCCAGCAACCCGCAAGACCCTCAAAACAAAGGTGGTCGATGTTTGTGAGGGAAAAGTCGAATCCAGGGGTGTCAAACTCATTTTTGTTCAGGGGCCACATACAGCACAATTTGATCTCAAGGGGGCCGGACCAGTAAAAATAGTCAAATAATAGCATAATAACCTATGAACAACAAGAACCCCTTTGTTTTTTCTCCTTTGTTTTACATTTACTGAAGGATATTTTTACAAAACATGACATTTCTTGAGAAATATAAGTGCAATTTCAACAATATCGTGCCTAAATGTACTATTTACACAGCACACTGGATCTATAAAGGCACAAACATTTGTATCTGGAGCATTTGACATTACGTTTAGGTTAGTGTGAAATTTTAACAAATTCATCCTGTGGGCCGGATTGGACCCTCTGGCGGGCCGGTTCTGGCCCCCGGGCCGTATGTTTGACACCCCTGGTCTAATCTCAACATTCATGACAATATGAAAACTTTAATTTAAAGGGTTGAAATGAGAACTCCATGAGGACTACGGGTCCTGACAAGGTCAGTGTTTATGCCAGAAAAGGTCCTAAAGGTGTAAAACACACACACACACACACACACACAACATATGCAGGATTCATTTCAGCTGATTCAGGGTTGGTTGCAGGCATTGTAAAAAAAATCAAAGTTAACACATTGTATGTGTGTTTTTGTGTGCGTGTGTGTGTAGGGTTTGGTAGTGAAGAGTTTAAAAGCGGAAGAGGAGTCGGTGTAGAACCAGCATTGATGTGAGGGAAGCCCACCGGCGGTTTCTGTTCAAACATTTGAGAGGCCTGGCCTGCTGAGCCGCAGCGCCCAGGTGGCAGGATTCCCGCTTCTTCCTGTTTCTCCTTACTTTGAGGAATTTTCACGGCAAACAGACTCCCAGTGCGCCCCGCACACACACACACACACACACACACACACACATGCACGGATACCTGCCTCAGCAGAAAAATGGCGCTCAACCAAAAGAGAAGAGAACTTTCCAGGCATTTCAGGCGCTCATATCTTTCTGTTTTTAAACGTCTGTTATTTTTGGGTGACTTGCAGTGGAATTCACTGTGTGAGCCAGAAAGGAAATGTCTGCAGACTGAGAGACAAAGAGAAGCAGATACATGGGCGTTCACGTTCCTACACCAAAATCATGCTACTTATTTACATGTAGATTTAAATCAACATGAGAAAGTGCCAGCACCCTCCTTATGTCCATATTAGGCATTGTAGTGGCCGTTTATACCACAGTCCAAGTTCCTACGGCCACTTATTTTGCAGTGGTTTTGTTTCTGACTCGTGTCCGATTATTTATTTTTGAGAAACCCAATGTTACTCACAAGTATTCCACGTTTACGTCGATTTATTTGAAGACAAAAACCAAGAAAACAAAGGTCTGGTCCAGTACCAGAATATTGCAGTCCAAATTACGACCATTGCTTGCTTCCTTATTTTTTTCTTTTTAAAATTAAAAATAAATAATAATTTTAATAAATTAAAATAGATTTTTTTTAAATGTACTGTATACGCACAAACGCACGGTCAAAAACTTATATACATCCACATGTGCAAGATCCTCCATATCCTCACATTACTGCCCATGTGACCAAACTGCCTTAAAACCTCCCCTAACTGTCGTAAAGCTCAAATATAACATGCTTTTATCCAACACAAATCACTTTCACACTCACAAATAAACTTGAATACATTAACAATGTATTACTACATATACTACACTACTAGTATATTACTACTACTACAATACTACACTACGTATACTAAACTTTAACGCTACAAAATTACTTTGAGTGGCTCTCACAGGCGTGTATATCTGTCGGAATTATGAAATTAATAATTTCATAAGATAACCCCAGATAACCCTAAACAGAGTACGGTACTCAAAATAGTAAAATAAAGGAGTACTGCATCATAACACGGTAAACTCCTTATTTAAAGTTCACAAAAATTCACAAAATAAGACAAAATGTGATATTGAAAAATTTTTTTACTACATATACTACTATGTATTATTTTTGGTATAATTTCACTACATAGCTTCAAGGCCCGCGGTCAAACCTGGGATGGAACCAGCAGCCACATTTCACTGTGTATTACATTATAAATGATCAGTGTGAAATGGCTGCAAGACGACAGCGACGAGAATTATTGCTGAATTTGCAGTAAAAAAAAAAGTAAAATCCTAGAAATAATACTAATAAAAATTATTGCTGAATTTGCAGTAAAAAAAAAAGTTAAATCCTAGAAATAATACTAATAAAATGATTGCTGAATAAAAAAATTTTAAAATCTGAATTTGCAGTAAAAAAAAAAGTTAAATCCTAGAAATAAATACTAATAAAAATTATTGCTGAATTTGCAGTAAAAAAAAAAGTAAAATCCTAGAAATAATACTAATAAAAAAATTTTTCTGAAAGAGAGTAAGCAGTCTAGGAATGTCGACATTTCAACATGACAACAAACAACAATACTGACTCAACTTTTAGCAATTCCATGACTCACGATGCTCATGACGACTGGTCAATAATCCGTTTTGACATGTGGATCTGAATCACCCAGCGCCTCCGTGACTGGAGACTTGGGTTCAGGTGGGCGAGGAGGTGTCTGGCGCGACACTCCTGCAAACGCGCGCGCCGCTCTCTCGCGGCGCCTTCAGGCACATGTCGCTTTAATTGCTGCCTGCACGGAGCCTGCAGACTATCTACAGCGCGCATCAAAGAAACCACACGCTCAACTTTATGAAATTTTTATTCAGTGTGTTCACTTGTCTTCCCATTTCCCCTCTTTCTTCCTATTCATATCCCCCACCTTGCTCCCCTCCTTTTCCCCTTTTATTATTTTTTTAAAGCTCTGCATCAAACAGACAAGAAAGACTTCTCTCTACCGTATTTCTCAGCTCCACTTCCTTCCCTGCCCAGAAGCGGCATCTCTCGTTAGTTCTCTCACAGCTAACATCTCTCCACGATATGCCAGGAGCAAAACCTGAACCGGGGAGAATAAAGTGCAGGCGGGGAGGGGGACAACATCAAGAAGTTTGGTGGGTGAGACTCTCCGTAGAGCTAGGTGAGAAAGTGTAATATCATTTAGCTGCAGTGATTACACGTGCGAGGAGCGCACAAAGGAAAGAACAGAGATGAGAGGGTTTTTCTCTCCCCCGTGGACAGTTTCATCATGAACTCACACTCACACACACACACACACACACACTGTGAGCTCACGGTGGCTGTGACATCCCGATTTCTAACGCGTGAAGTGAAGTTTATAGAAAGGTTGTCTTATTTAAAGTGATAGTCCAGGTTGTGTGAGGTACTGACACATAATCACACCCATCAGTCCGACTGATAGTGCGTTCCATTTGGAGTCGGAACTCGGAATTTCCTTCTCGGAAACCATACGAACACCGCTACTGCTACTGTTGATAGCACTTCCGACGTAGGTTGTGTGAGGTACTGACACATAATCACACCCATCAGTCCGACTGATGGTGCGTTCCATTTGGAGTCGGAACTCGGAATTTCCTTCTCGGAACCCATACGAACACTGCTACTGCTACTGTTGATAGCACTTCCGACGTAGGTTGTGTGAGGTACTGACACATAATCACACCCATCAGTCCGACTGATGGTGCGTTCCATTTGGAGTCGGAACTCGGAATTTCCTTCTCGGAAACCATACGAACACCGCTACTGCTACTGTTGATAGCACTTCTGACGTAGGTTGTGTGAGGTACTGACACATAATCACACCCATCAGTCCGACTGATGTGCGTTCCATTTGGAGTCGGAACTCGGAATTTCCTTCTCGGAACCCATACGAACACTGCTACTGCTACTGTTGATAGCACTTCCGACGTAGGTTGTGTGAGGTACTGACACATAATCACACCCATCAGTCCGACTGATGGTGCGTTCCATTTGTAGTCGGAACTCGGAATTTCCTTCTCGGAAACCATACGAACACCGCTACTGCTACTGTTGATAGCACTTCCGACGTAGGTTGTGTGAGGTACTGACACATAATCACACCCATCAGTCCGACTGATGGTGCGTTCCATTTGGAGTCGGAACTCGGAATTTCCTTCTCGGAACCCATACGAACACTGCTACTGCTACTGTTGATAGCACTTCCGACGTAGGTTGTGTGAGGTACTGACACATAATCACACCCATCAGTCCGACTGATGGTGCGTTCCATTTGTAGTCGGAACTCGGAATTTCCTTCTCGGAAACCATACGAACACTGCTACTGATACTGTTGATTGCATTTCCGACGTAGGTTGTGTGAGGTACTGACACATAATCACACCCATCAGTCCGACTGATGGTGCGTTCCATTTGGAGTCGGAACTCGGAATTTCCTTCTCGGAAACCATACGAACACCGCTACTGCTACTGTTGATAGCACTTCTGACGTAGGTTGTGTGAGGTACTGACACATAATCACACCCATCAGTCCGACTGATGGTGCGTTCCATTTGGAGTCGGAACTCGGAATTTCCTTCTCGGAACCCATACGAACACTGCTACTGCTACTGTTGATAGCACTTCCGACGTAGGTTGTGTGAGGTACTGACACATAATCACACCCATCAGTCCGACAGATGGTGCGTTCCATTTGGAGTCGGAACTCGGAATTTCCTTCTCGGAAACCATACGAACACCGCTACTGCTACTGTTGATAGCACTTCTGACGTAGGTTGTGTGAGGTACTGACACATAATCACACCCATCAGTCCGACTGATGGTGCGTTCCATTTGGAGTCGGAACTCGGAATTTCCTTCTCGGAAACCATACGAACACCGCTACTGCTACTGTTGATAGCACTTCTGACGTATCTGTTCTGACGTGCCGCTTCAAACTACCGCGTCGCTTTGTATTGCTAACAATGGCTAGCCTGAGATCTGACGTCTCGACCGGAACGCGGCAAACTGCAACGCTGACTTCCAACTTGTGGTGTAAAAGGAGCGCAGCATGAAAACATGAGTCTACGAGTCTGTTTCACGCCAGTTGAAAGGAGTGCCAAACACTCAGGAAACATAAACACACCTTTTTTCACCCCCAAACAGTCATTTTTTAATTTTCTCATATGGGTTCTGTTGTAACACATCACACCTCTAATAAGGATAATAATTATAGGAGCAAAAGAGGTATCTGATAGAAGTGTCTCAGACAGATCGTATGTGACTTCTTCTTCTCATCCATAAAACCCTCTTCTCTAAAATTCCAGAAGAATCCAATTGTCTCGCTGGGGCTTGTAGAGCCAAAATCTGCCTGGGGGCCGTACACGCGAAAAGTTTTTATGGTATTGGCCTTTTATCCGCACAGAACCGGCGTTCTGGGAGCCCTAAAATGCTATTTCTGGAAAACGGGTCGCAGAATGGAAAAAAAAAAACAAAACTAAATACGTCACCCCTCGTCTTTTCAACCAATAAGCTACTTTTGGGAGAACGATGATGAAAAACTCAAAGTTGTGTCCACTAACAGACGCGGGGGTTCACCGTCAGAGCTGTCAGTAAGCCATACAACCACACATTAAAAAAAGAAAATGTAACTATCCCTTTAATGCACCCCACAGTTTGCTTTCTTCCCCACTCACACACACATTTTTCCCCTTTTGATTATGACAGTTTCAACTGAGACTTCCTGTCACACACACACACACACACACACACACACACACACACACACACACACACACACACACACACACACACACACACACACACACACACACACACACACACACACACACACACACACACACACACACACACACACACACACACACACACACACACACACACACACACACACACACACACACACACACACACACACACACACACACAGCGTCATCCATCAAAGCAGCGAAGTGTTGCTCCCCACACACACACACAAGTCTCATACACACAGGTATAAATCACTGTGCCTGATTTCTGGGGCCAGGGTTTAAATAATTAAAGAGGTTTAATTTATCAGGATTTAGCACCTCCTGACAGTAGGGCTGACAACGGAGAACGAGAGATATATTGAGAAAAAAAAAAAAAAAAAATTAAAACGCATATGAGAAAGACATATACCAAAAACCTTATTACACATTTTACTGGAGAGAATAATAACGAACATTTAGGCCTAAGTGGCCGCGACAGACAACGGGGAACAGTCTTTAGGGTTCTGCTGTGGATCTGTGTGTGTGCACAGTGTGGCTGAAGTCTTGTGACAATTACAGAAACACTAATAAAATTAAAATAAGAGACACCATCTGCATTGTTAAGATTTCAAATCAAATCAAATGAAATAAAAACATAGAGTCAACAATTTCTATTTCTACATCAGACGCATAGAAATAATAACTTGTGATCATTTCTTTTGAGATACGGCAAATGAACTGCACATTTTAAGTCATGTGACTGCTAAGAGTTAGGGCTGGGCGATAATTTAATAGATGATCGCAGTGTGATTCCATTCAGTAGCAAAAAATAAACGTTTGGTATAATCATAACACCGTTTTGATGCAGAAGCACAAACAGCTGCTTACTTTGCCTCAGAATTGATTAATTATCGTAAGATTGAACAATATGAAATGTGTTCTGTTTTTATAAAGGTCAAATCACCCAGCCCTCGGAGAAGTTCTCCAAATTTGTGACTGCATTAGAACAATAATAAAATAAAAAGAAAAGAACACACTAACTGTTAAAGTATGAAATCTGTTCTATGTTCTATCAGAAGCAGGAGGCCGGCGAAGGTTAACGTCCAACCAGAACGATGGAGCTCTACTGCCCTCCTGTGGCCATAAAACATACAGACATTCATCATAATATTAAAAAAAAAAAGAAAGAAGAAAAGAACAGAAAACAGAGCAATTGTTACACAATCCTGCATGCACGTGTTGGATGAATGACGTTATATTAGCCCTATGGGATGTTTTTGTTGTTGTTTCTTTTTTGGAAGTCAGGAACAAGATCTACCAGCAGGCACAAAGACAAAAGGGAGAAACAGCTCAATAAAGCGAACAGCCACCTGTGGCTTTGTTTGACCCTTGCATTATTTATTCTTTCCAGTAGATCTCTGAGAACGATCAACACACACACACACAAACACTTTCTCTCTCACATACACACAAAATTCACCCAGAAACAGCATAAAAAAAGCTAATAATCAAAAAAAACAAAGAAATCCTGTTTTCTTTTCACATTAAACATGCATCACCACTCATTCTAGATTATTATATATATTATCGTTTACGTCACTTGACCGGTGACTTCTCCGAGTGACGTTGTTTGCTGGCAATATTTAGCCACCTAGTGGTCAAACCCTTTCATAACATCAAGTATTGACAACGGGGGAACTTTTTGTTTAATAACAATTTCGGAAGTTTGATGACAGTATGTCATCGACGGACAGCTTCATAAACATCGTTTTAATAGATATTCAACAAACTATCATTTCTACACGCTCCACTGGGAGGGGGTGGGGGGGTATTAGAGATTATTACACCAGAAACACGGCATCACTCCTAAATCAGATGGCACAATATGCTTTTTTAAGCCATATTGCTTGATTTATTATCTGATTAATTATCCTATAGAGAGTCATAGTTACAGAACCAATTCCCTGTGAAACCGATTACCCATAGTAGTAATACAGTACCACCATCCTCATGACAGATGAATGATGATTTAAGTGTGTTGCGTCTTCTCAAGACTTCACTATATCGCTTCATTTCTCCTCGTGCTTCAGTTGTCCAGAAGGGAGCGCTGTAGCGCCTCCTGGATCATTGTGTGCTCATCTGTGGAGTAATCCTGTAAACACATGGACACACATGGACACGAGGGTAAAGAAAACTCAAATAATAGAGCAACAAAAGAAACTATTCAGGCCTGGTATTAAACTGCCATCAGTAAGAAGCATTTTAGCAAACAAGCAAGAGCTTTGCTTTACAGTGAAGAATCCACTGTGTTATTACTTATTCACCGTCAACAATAATGGACTCATGTATGTATATGTGTATATATATATATATATATATATATATATATATACACATATATGTATATATATACATATATATATATGTATACATACATATATGTATATATATATATATATATACACATACACACGTATATATGTATATATATATATATACACACACATACATACACATATATACGCACACACATGTATGTATATATACATATATACACACATACATATATATATATATATACATATATACACACATACATATATATATATATATATATACATATATATATATATATACATATATATATATATATATATATATACATATATATATATATATATATATATATATATATATATATATATATATATATATATATATATATATATATATATATATATATATATATATACACACACACACACACACATATGTATATACACACACATATATACACACACACACATACATACATACATATATATATATATATATATATAACCCTGACATTAAACATATATACACATACACATACACACACATACATACATACATACACACTGATGCGAAAAACTATCAGCGTTGACATTCTCCAACTAATGTCACGTGACGTCAAGTCGGTGACGGGTGGCCCCGCCAAACTCAGGAGAAAAAATCTCTTTGTGTTCACATCCGGAGCTCTTACAACACTACATTTCACACATTTCAAAAAAGAAAAGGCTTGGAATAAAGCAAGGAAAGTCGACCTGGTCGACGCGAATGCACACAGCAACAGCGTTTAAAGCCTTTACTTACAACAAAGGTATCATAAGAGAAGGTGTGTCTGATCTTCAGGTGCTGGAGAAAGTCTGCGCTCCTGTAATTAGGGTCGCCCCAGGGCATTGAGGCACAGATGGGGCACACCTAAAAAAAAACAACAACACAGAGTGATCCAATGAAACAGTGTTCTCAATCCATAAACGGTGTGGAAAATGAGAACAGCTGATGGAATCACAATGTAAAGTGAAGTTCTTACAACTTGGCGTGCGTCTCTGGAGTGCTGGGAAGTGCAATGTTCGACCAGGCCGTCCTGGTCCAGGTTCTGGCAGCTGCAGTAAGGGCAGGTGAACGTGTAGCGATTTGGCAATGGACTGTTGGAAAGACACCAGTGGAGACGGATTAAATAATTAAGTAGTCAGTAGTTAAGATATTGTCTATGTACAGAGGCCTGAGATGATGTATGATGTGATTTGGCACTATACAAACAAAAGTGAATTGAAGTATGGCGTTTCTTACAGAAAAACACAAAGTTCTTTTGTGTGTGATGCTATGAATCGATGTAAAATTTCTGTTTGTCCAATTTTAGGGCTAATATGGGTTCAGATGAGGACATAGCACTGAGTCTGTGCACAATGACATTGCCCTGTGTATCTGTAGATACCGGGACCCATGCTGTGTTGGTGCTGTTGGACCGAGTCCTTCTCTTTATTTATATTACCATTATTTAATGTTTTCATATGAAGCACTTTCTGTAACTTATAGGTCTTGTGAAGCACTACATATATAAAAAAAACACACTTCACGTTTGTGTTTTATCGTTCTCTTTTGTCTCCATCTTTTAAGATTTTCATAAAAGCCCCGCTTGGAACAGGTTTTGGCAATTAGCATCTGTTATAAACACTGTGGCCACCTTTCTTTAACCCTGACATTAAACATAATTTAATGTTTTCTGTGACAGGATTACAATCGAATAGTGCCTGAGTGCAGGTGTAAATACAGCTGTTGAGGACAGATTGTTATCCGATCTGCAAAAACACTCACAGGTGGTCTCGGATGTGTCTCCGCTCCGCCCCCAACAACCATGTGAGCGGGAATACGTCGGTGGCTCCGAGCACAGCTAACAGTGAAAACTGTAACTTATCCTCTTTTTACCATTGTCTTTCACACTGAACATCAGGCACTTGTGTTCGTTGCAATAAAGATGCAACAGCAATAATAAGTTATAAAGAAACAGTTCAATTTTTGCTGCATGGAGTATAACAATGACAATTCTACATATGGTTGACATGAAACAGAAGTGCGGAGAAACTCTGATGTGTCCAAATGATGTCAATTGTGTCACTTGACACATTTTAAAGTTGTATAACATACGTTGTAACCATACACTGACTGTGTGTTTTACAACACCTGATGATGGCAGGCTGGCTCTGCGCAGTGGTCCTCACTCCCTCCTCGATGTAGTCCTGGTATTTTGAACAAGCAGCTGTGTGGCTTCTCATCTGAGAAAGGCCAATCTGAAGGCGTGATAAAACAACCAGTATCATGTATTGTTTTCGAGTTGAATGTGTGGTATGTGATGTCATACCACAGCTAACATTAGCTGTTAACCCAGCTAATGTGCAATGAGCACAGGGCACACGGACGTCTCGTATTTGCAAGGTCATACCTGCGCGCCGCATCCCTTACAGGTCGCTACGGATGATTGGATGAGTGCCTCGAGATCGGCAGCTTTAGTCCAGTGGCCCAGTGTGGCCCTACACACGGCACACACGGGCTTCTGTGGTCGCAAACACTCCTGCAGACAACTCTGGCAAAACCTGAAAACAAGAGACAAGAGAAACGAGAGATTTGAATCAAGTCTCCAAGTGTGTTGCAAGACGTCGCTTCTCTGTCATAGAGGGAAAAAAAACATTTCGTGATGGGCTCCCCTTTGTTTTATTCTGTAGTTGGATTCACCCACATTCATTTTATTTAGTACTTTTGTAGCTGCTATCGATCTGTCCTCAGTGATCCAGCTGGACACGCATGTGTCCCCATACCTGAGCTACATGGACGGATTGCAATCGAACAGCACCTGACCACTTGTATATACAGGTGTAAATACACCTGAGGACGGACTGTTTATACCATCTGCCAAACCACGTAACAGCCTCGTCAAAGACTTGTTCCCCTGCTTTGAAAAGCAAAGAGGACTCCATATAAAAGCACGACTTGTGGCGAACGTTGTTGTTGTTGTTGTTATTGTTGTTGTTGTTGTGTAAATACATGGGGTGAAGCGCAATCCGATCATTATGAGATCACAGAAAACACATTTCAATGCCAGGTGTAAAGGGGGCCGATCTGTCCTCAGGACAAATTAGAGACCGCCTCCTCAACTCTTCCTTTCTCTTTCGCTTTCTCTGTGTGAGCAGCCAATCTGGTCGTGATCAGATCACTGAGGACATACGTAATACCAGGTAAAGATCAAAATAAAATGCTGCTGAACAAACCACAATGAATGAATTTCAGACCCCAAAGTCAAAGAAATCATTTCAAACCAAGTTCTTTCACAGCAGGGCATAATAAAGCAAAATTCACCCACCCATCGTGTGGCTAATCTATCCATCTATCTTTCCTATCTCAATAACCACAAATCCTGCTTGACATTACAGGCCCAGAATAAGGGGTTTACATACTGCACTGTACAGGTTCCTAGGGGAAATGCAACAGGGTAGGTAAAGCAACACGGGGATCCGAATTAAGAGACCCCTCTAACAATGTCACCTGATTGCTGCCAAAAGTTCCCACAATTTAAAAGGCACTTAGGGGCCCCTTCAAAATGTCCACCTTCCGTCACTTTGATCGGCCACAGTTCATTCATATGCGGTCTTTGTTCATTCCACTCCAGTAAGAGCAATGTCAAGCCAGGAGACTCACTCAAGCAACAGGTTGTACAGGTGTAAGTACTGGGGGTAGACCTTCTCAGATTGTGTCAAACAAGTTTCTGTGGTTACCGTCTGCTTTGTTGTCACTTTTTTGACCAGAACAAGAGTACAACACCAACTGCACAGGAAGTGGATTGTGACATTGATGTCATGTAGACTATAGCATACCTCTGCAAACTTGTGGAAAGTATGAGTATAAGTATAGTACAGTATAGTAATCTAGCATTAGGCAAGGCATCATATGCACTGACACTACACAAAAAATCTTATCACTGTGGGTTATATGAGTGTAACGATGCAAGTGACATATTTATTTAACACTCTTAAATATGAATAGTCTGAATGTCAACAAAATAATATGAGTAATGGGAGTGAAGACAAAACTAGTGAGAGTGTGAATGAGTCGGGACATAGGTTGAATTTGCAGCAGTTGCCAATTACATGCTAACAACAGCTAGTTAGTCATGACACTTGTTTCTTTCTTGACTATCAATGCAATAACGGCAGATACCAAAGGTAATTGCTTGGTTCCCACAGACCAGTCAGCAATCTGTGGCGGTTGAAACGTCTCTGTAATGAATCTTGCTAAAGTGCTCAAGCTAGGTTTCCAGGGTTCACACACATATAACAAAAAGAGGGATTTAACCAGGTTTCTGAATCACAAGTGATATGCTACAATAATGAATGTGTAACCAGGATATTCAAGCATTTAAACCACCATTCATTTCTAAACTGTCTGAAATTAGAAGCTGGCAGATGGAAAGTCCCACCTCGAGAGGGCGCAGGGACTTGCAGTCCTTCAGAGCCGTTAGCCTGTGTTAACAGCGTAGCTGAGAACTACAACTCCCAGTAGAGGCCTCCTCTTTGGTGTAAACAAAACTGAAACTGATTTGTACAGGCTGCCACTGTTTTCTTGACCAAATACAAGTGAGTTTGATAGAAAACCAAATCATAACACAAGCAGAAAGCAGGGCCGCGAGTGTTTTAGGGACGCGTTTGAAAACACAGCGCAGTTCCTTGTTATTCCCTCAGCCCGTACACAGCTGCACCGCTTCTTGTAGACGTGGGTTCGCACGGGATGACAAACGGAAATCAAACGCAGGGATACTCACGTATGTCCACATTGTGTTTTGACGGGACAGTCGAAGATCTCCAGACACACCGGACACACGAACTCCGACACGTCGCTGCCGCCGTCCGAGACGTTTTTCTTGTGCTGTGCGGCGCTGAAGCCTCCGAGCATCGCCATTTCTTTTTCTTCACTGACTGAAACACAGTCGCCCACCGACGTCACCAGGTCCTGGTTCCGTTCTTTTAAACGCGGGGGGCGGTCCTTATTCAACCAGGAAATAAACAAAGTGCTTAGAAGTTTCACATGGAAAAAACCTATGTTCCCAGGATCTAGAAAATACAATTATTTTTATCTTGATTTAAGGAACACAGTCAAGATTATGTATCACAGACCCAAATTCTATTTAGTTCCTTATTCCAACCAATGTTTTCAGGAAATTGTGGAGTATACAAGTAAGAGCTAATAATATTATTATTATATAGTATTTTTTTAAAGACCTCCCTATTAGCACAACGACGCACGGCTAACCTGTGTAGCAGTGAGCATGCTAGCAAGAGGTCATGTGATCAGTTTTTGCTAAGTCATTTAAATACTCCATGTCCATTAGCACATAATTACGATATTATCTCAGACGATATTTCTTGCCTACCTCTAATCTAATCTAAACAGCCCTTAACTGTGTCCACATTCTACCAGGAGGCTTGGAGATTATGCCACTCTCATAATTTCCTCCCCCTCACAAAACTGATATGGAAATATTAAGATATCACAGCAAGAAATAAATCTGTATTCAAGCACAATCGGGTTACAGAAATACAGGAATTCAGACGCCTATGGCACATTACCAACTTACGTGCGTTTCCTTCTTATCAAATCGTTTTCCTGGAACAACAAGTTAGACAGGGTGCAATAGCAGTGCGGGTGCCGGGGAGATGACACAACGGTTGGTTTGGTAGAGGACTTTGGAATGTGATGGAGCACTTTGAACTGTGTTGGGAGCTTTGAAGTGAGATGAAAGAGACTGAGAGGATGAGAGGAACTGTGATAACGATCTTCCAACTGTGGAGGGCAGCATACACCGCTCAGTGTACAGCCTGCCCGAAATTATTAGAAGAAGAAGTTTGTATTACGATGGAGAAGAATGAGAATATGGATGAGGCTGAGGCTGAGGAGATGAGAGGGTAAGAAGAACTGTGATGGACAACCTCGGGCTGTGGGGGCAGCAGTGCACTTCTCTCAGTGTGCAGCCTGCCAGAAATTAATCAAAGAAGAAGGAAAAAGAAGCTTTGAACTGAATTGTCATGAGTACCTATAAAATATTAACAAATGTGATGAAAACTATTGTCAAATTAGTTCCATCCATCCATTGTCTACTGCTTTATTCTCCACATGTGGTGCTTTTCCACTACATGGCCTCACCTTGGTATGGCACGGCACGGCTCTCAACAAATCGAGTGTTGGATTAACTCCCACAGAGTTGATTTCACATCATGTGATGGCTAATTCTGTCTATGTCACAATCAATTGCAAAGCCATACAGATTCAGATTACCATTACAACCTCTTGAGAAACTATAACATCTCTTTGAATAGCACACAGGTGTAACCAGCAGCAGCCTTGCAATCGACCACTCTCAGCCGTTTCCTCCTCTTCTATGTGATCCTTTCTTCTGAATAGACTGGGTTTCTCACACAATCTTTTCTTGAAACAGACACACTAGGGCTCACACCTCTTTACATCCATGCATAAATCTAGCTATACGAGTGAAACTTGTAAACAAGACTTGGAAGTATGCAAATATAAACTGGTTATGGTAAGGTCCTAAGGTAAAACCCTTTTCTCGAGAACTGGTTCACCATAAAGATAAGGTCAGGTATCCTTCAGACTGCACCTTGGATTTAAATGACAACCATTTTCAATGTATTCTGACCCAATAGGGACAATAATAATGCCAGTATAAACACACTGCTTTATTGTGAAGAAATTTGTGTTATGGAAGTCAGTGTAAAATAGCAGCAAATGGAAAGAGACACGTATAGTCATAAAAACAACAAAAAGTAAATGACATAGTTGCAATGCAGCCACAATTAAAAGCAACTTAAGGCTTCCACTAATGACTTTGTAATCCATTTACCCACTTGATTTATCAATTGGTGGCTTTGTCTGTAGTATACTGTATTGTAGAAGTATTGAGTGTACAAGAACTGATGTATTAATTACATTTTAAAAATGAGACAAATAAACTTCACCAAAGTAACAGACCCCTTTAAGTCAACATCTTTATTTACATTTTTGGGGGGTTTGTTGCAAACTCAACCCAACTCTTCTCTATTGGCATAACTGTCTATCCTGGTTGTTTCACAATGTTGTGACACTGCTTTTTTTGCTATTCTACCTGATCATACTGTTTTAAGGCAGTGGGAATAAGTAATGTTTCAGTTCTACCTTTTCAGTAATGTGAAGGACTGCTAACTTTTCACACTACTATATTTTATTTGTTCAAAGTTATCAAATGACTCTTGGCAACACCTGTCAACTGGCCCACACAGAAAGAGGATTACGGATTATTTAGGGAAGTTAGCTATGAAAATGACATTTCCTTTATATATATTTTTGTTTATGTAAGTTATATTTACATTCCCCACAAACACACTAATCAAAAAACAGAATTATCCCTTTAAGAATCCTACCTGCAGAACACATCTCAAGTACTGCTGGCTGGCTGGATTTCTGACTCAAAATCATCATGTAAAGTATTACAGAGATTGCATTAAAATAGCCAGAAACAATATATAAAAATAGCTCTTGTCATTGAGTTCTTGATTTATATTGAGAATTTGGGTCGTGTATGAATAGTTTGGGAAACACTGATGTAGAACACAGGAGAAGATGTGGTTTGTGAGACTCTGCATCCCTGCATCCTCAGCACGTGGGCCACTGATGCTAATGAACTGTCAGAATCGTGCGCATGCGCGTTGGGCTGATGTGAATTTTCCAGCAGTTGAGGAGGCGTAGGTAGCCGCGGCTAGCACTTGATGAAGGTAAGATGTGCGAGTGGCGGCGGTGTCTCTCTGCGTGCAAAAAAACAACATGCTCTCGCGTCTGGAGCAGAATTAGACACGGCTGCCCAAGAGCCACGCAGCATATGTTAAGACAATTTACTCTTAAAGCGACAAATGTCTCTCTATGTAGCGATAGATCGCCCTGCTAGCCGAAGCAAGTGTTAGCTGCACAGCTGCGCTGAAATGGGCGTTCACTGCTTAGCTTGTACTCAGCTGGGGCCCCTTGTCAGTCACAGCAGCGTCAGGGTTTTGCCTGGTTTCACTATTATTATGAATTAACGAACACTCGAACCTTACATTATTTATTTAGTTGTTAGCGTACGGCGTGACGGTGTGGTTCTGTTGTGCGTTCGATGCGCAGTAGTAAGACACGCTTATGCTGTTAGCTAATGTATGCTAACGTGCTAAACGGGTGCCAGTTAAGGGTGGTATGTGTGAGAAATAGGAACAGGAATAGTCGGGGCCAGCTCGCGTAGGGTAGAGGAATTGAATCCTTCCTCTGCTGTTGTTTACACTCTCGTGTCAGATGTTTAGGCGTACGCGCACCCACTGTGGTTTAATTTTGCGTTAGTAAATTAAGCTAACAAATGCCAAGAGCAGGCTATCATGGGTCATATGTCTGATAACATAGTCACTGACGCAAAACAAAAGGGTTACAGTGCTGTGTTTATTTCTACTAGTTTTGGTTGTCACGAAAATAAGGTGGCTGTCAAACCAATGAGCTTTGCTACAAAACATAACCCACGCGAAGTATCCTCCCATCAACCCACACGTAATTTCAAAACAAGGTTACCTAGCTACTACTTTCATAGTCGATTAATATGTTTCTACTACTCTCTCAATCAATTAGTTGTAAAATGCTGAAACAAATCTAACAATGTGTTTTCCATACCTAAAAATTTAATCTTCTGAGATGCTGAAATCAGAGAACATAAAAAAGTTATTCATTTTCAGATATATAAAACAACAACGCAAACAATGACCCCTTTCTTCCAACCCCTCTTTCCCGAAGCAGCCTAGGAAAAAACAATATTATGTATTCTATAATGAGGACTTCTGTGGCCATCTGCAAATATATATATCATAGTATACTTAAAAAGTTACAGAGGAATACAGGATTGGCAGAACACTCTAGTGGCTTAGCATCTCGAGCTGTTGAGAACATACTCAAATTTATTCATCATTCATCAAAATTGTTGGCAGTAGGGCTGCGGCAATTAATCGATGGTCAGTCAATTACTAAATGAATCGACCATGTCAACTATTTAAATTATTGGTTTGAGTGGATTTTTTATAATCAAAAAGAAATTCTTAACTGATAAATGTTGTATTGATGACAAAGTGGGATCATAATTGTGAGGTTTGGGAAACACCGATCAACCTTTTTTTAATATTTTATGGAATGATTAGTGGATTAATCGTTAGTTGCAGTCCTAACTTTGAACAAATGTTTCCTTCCTGTCATGTGTGCTTCTGACTGTAACATTTCCATTTTCTTAATACCCTCCTGTGTCATTACAGTTTGGGGTGAGAAGAATCACAGCAACTTCTTTGGGTCTTAACGATGAGTGACCTTTAACTCTGCAAATGCTTGAATCAAGGGAAAGAATAGACTCAACCCCCAAATACAAACATCGGTCTTTTAGACTGGAAACTAGTCGGGCTCGGAGCCAGTACCAGCAATGCCTGTAAGAAAGCATCCCTACAGGCTGCAGCCTAGCTACGCCAGTTGAAATCAACGACCACTACATGCGTCTCTTGTCCAGAGGATGTGCTGCTGATTGCACGCAACATCTCACCCCCCACCAAAACGTGATTAACGTTGAGTGTGAGCCAGCGTGCAGAGTGAATAATGGTGGCAAAAAATGGTGCTTGAATTTAGCATCCTGGTGCAGTGTGTGCCAAAAGGGGCGAGGTTTCCGAAAAGTCTAACAGCCGACTGATAGTCTGCTGCCGAAAAATGGATGCCAAGTTAAAAGAAGACCTGTTCCGGAGGTACGTGACGGCACTAGAGAGGCGCCTGGAGGAGGGAGGGGAATACTCTTGGATTGGAAATGCACCAGAGTGGGACAAAAGCAGATACAAGGACAGTGAGTCTCTGCTCTCCACAGCCACGGCACTGCTCGGAGCCTACCAGCCAGATCCGGCACAACGTTTCCACATGGTGCGTTTCTACGAATTGGTGGAGAACTCGCTCCGCTGCCAGAGAGGGAGCAACCTCAGGAGCCTGGAGAGAGCCTTCCGTACCCTGGAAACCATCTGTACCAACCTCCTGCTCTTCCCTTGGAAGAAGGAGTTCAGATGTATAAAGGTGAGTGACAGGAGCGAGTGAGTTCACAGAAATGTTATCCTTTCAAAGAGCTCACATTACAATCTTGTTAATTAAAACACGCCAGCCTGTGTATAAGTTATGGTAGAAACTATTATTCCCTATTAATTATGTATTAGTAATTCTGATGTTTAGTACAAACCCAGATGGACTTTCCTCTTTTGTTTATTTTTTTATATATTTTTAATCGATTGCAAAATTAATTCTTCAACTATTTTGCTAATCAATTCAATGGGTTTGAGTGTTTTTTGTTTTTTATAATTAAACAATCCCTCTGCGTTTCCAGCTTCTTCATTGTGAATGTTTCTTTGCTCCATGTAACAAAGAAATCATGACAACTGATTAATTTTGGTTTGTGGACGAAATAAGACAATTGAGCGCATCATCGGTTTGAGGGTTTGGGAAACAACAATCAACATTTACTCACATTTTGTGGACCAAACGAGTATTGGATTCATTGAGAAAATATCGACAGATTAATTGATTAATTAGTGACAGCCCTAAAAACAATAGAGAAAAATTGATTATTATAATAACATATGTAACCCCTGTATGAAAAACACCAAAACAAACTCCTGTACTTTGTAATGTAATGTAATATTTATTGTCCAGTCATACTTTCAAGTCATAGCTCTCAGCTCCTTGTCTTCACAGTTATTTGACTACCTCTGTGTTTATAAGCACTTAACAATGACCTATACATCCTATAATACAATTAACATCTGCAAATTATTCTTTGTAGGTCTGTTTTAATTTTAATTTTTAGATTTTTATTTTTTTTTTATTTTTTGATACATCATATATTGTGGTAAATGTAAATACAATGGTTATATCATCGACAATATCAAAAGTGTCAGAATTCAACCTTTACAGAATGAGAGGACTAACATGTGAGGTCTGTGTCATTGTAGATTTTAGGGTTATCATCTCCAGCTGTTCCAGACTTACTGACCCTCATTTTGATGAACTTGTTTCTCTTTTAGACCTTCACCGGCCCATACGTGTACCATCTGCAGTCAGCCATTACCGAAGCTGAACTCCGCTCCCTAATGCGCACCATTGGCTACACATGTGACCATGATTTGCAGTTCCATTTGCAGGAGCACCCAGGAGGAGCGAATCATCTCCGCCAGTTGGCGTTTGAGCTCTTCCTGGCCCAGGCAGAGTGTCGCCTTCTGGGAGAAGTAGTGGCTCTAGCCCGTGGCTCAGCCTCCGAGCTGGAGGCCCTGGAGCTTCGCAGAGGCTGCAGGGACGACGCGGCTGGCTGTGCAGAGGCGCTCCGCAGACGTGACAGCCTCGGGGCGGATATGGTCCGGCTGTCTGTACGGCCGCTGGATATAGAGAGGCCTCACGCTCACCACCTCAGGCGAGGAAGCCGACCGTCGAAGTCTGTGGATGTTACAGATGGAGCTGGTCACTGGCACGCAGCAGTTAGCAAGCCTGTCTTAAAGGCCTCATTGAGCTTGAGGAAGGAGCCTCTGTTTGTGGATGCAGAGGAGGATATGAAGGATGAGATCCTCAGGCCCAGCAACTCAGCATCTCTCTGCTCTGTGGTTGCTCCACCTTCCTTCAGCCCGGTCGCAGATTTCTTTCCAATTCAGTCACCTCCTCCGGCTGATGTTTACACTTCCTACCACCTGTCGTCTTTGGATGAGATTGACTTGTACACTGAGCGGGGAGGCGCCGGGACAGGAGGGCGACAGACTCCCTCCCGACCTCCGTCTAGAGAGCCTCGGGATGCAAGGGACGGCTGGCTGCTCAAAGCCCATGGCAGTGTGAAGTGTCAGGGTTGCGGACTTGGCTGCTCATCTATGGCATCCTGCCAGAGGTGTGACATGATCCTCTGTGCCGCCTGTCACGATGTGGACCCCTCCCCCTGCTGTGGCCTCCAGGACTACCACCCCAAATCCCCACGCCCTCTGGACGGATACATCCCTGTCAAGGACAAGCTCTCCGTCTACTCCAACACCCACTCGCACTCTCATCTCCACCCGCACCCCCTCACACTGACTCACTCGCACTCTCACCCCCACCCTCAGCCCCAGATGGTGGAGAAGCCCCTCTTGTCCACGAAGCTGTTCCCAAGCAAGTCTGTCGCCTTGACAACACCGAAGGGAGGTAGCAGCGAGCGAATGAGCATGGGGGGATCGCGGTGCGGGTTCTGCAACAAGCCAGGTGCATCGCACACCTGCGTGAACTGCTCCAAGGTGTCATGTGACTCATGCATGGGCCTGTATGCGAAGGATATCTGCACACGAAAGAATCCCCAGCACAGCTTTGTGCCCAACCATCAGCTCAACTTCAAATCTGGCACTATATCTCACCTGGTGTACCGATGAATCAAGCCGACAGATTTCTTTTCTTTCTCCCTTAAACCCGTGGTGTAGTGTTAGTACACTTACACTTTTGCTTTCAGCTCCATCACCATAACTCATTCACCATCTTGCCCTTTATCTGATGGACTTTTGTTTTTGCTCTCTCATAACATTCTCTTGAACTTTGTACATTTTCTCTTACTATCAGTAGGACTCTGGTATGCACATGCCACAGAGAGCCATATCGCGTGCCCATCTCTCTGCCTTGTACAAGTTCAGGCCTTTTATATCTATTTCTTCTTCCTTCTTCCTGTCCCTTGCTACCTGCTCTTGAGTAGTCATGTGATGTTGTAGCGCTTCCCAAATCCTTCAAATTTTTGTCCGTTTTAAAAGGGAATCTAGGGGAAAAAAGAGAATTTTTATGTCGTCTCATCTTGAATGAATTCCGTCCAAATGAACATATTTACTTTGCCTAACTTCTCAGCTAAAGATTCCTCTAATATATAAATAAGTATATATATATAAATATATATATATATAAAAATATATACGCACACGATATGTGTGTGTGTGAGAGTGTGCGTGAGAGTGTGCGTGTGTGTAGAAAAGACATTTGGAGCTTGCATTATGACAAAGCAGATCTTTTTAAACTTGAAAATAGTAAGATAAAAAAACAGATAAAACATACACTGGAAGTCAGTAAAGTGGATAGTATATATTTTTTAATCTATTCTCTAGAACAATGTGAGACTGTTAAATGGGCATGAGGTCTGACATCAGTGTTTTGGGATATGAACTTGTGTTTCTTGGGGTTCGGGGAGGGCAATATCTCAACGGGACATGTTCAGGTCAGACACCATATATTCTATTTAAATGACCATGCTTTTGTAAATCAACCCCTCTATAGTTTGTGGTTATATGGACTGAGGTTAAAAAAACAACAACGCTGCTCTTGACTTGGGATATTGAAGAATTGCGGTGTGTTGGCTTTATTCTGATAAGTAGATCGTTGAGTTGTGTCATTTCCAAGCCCCTCCCCTTTGCTTTCATCACTGACTCCAGCCTCAGTGTACCGTGATGTTGCAGCTCCCCTCTTATTCCAGGTCGGTGGTTTCCCAGTCAGTCTCAGGTGGTGTCACACAC
Organism: Solea senegalensis; assembly: GCF_019176455.1. Lineage (NCBI taxonomy): Eukaryota > Metazoa > Chordata > Actinopteri > Pleuronectiformes > Soleidae > Solea > Solea senegalensis. The sequence goes on from NC_058031.1 coordinate 22,349,538, forward strand.
AGGAAGTCTCACGCTGGGCAGCGAATCAAGCTGTTGCAATTCTTGAATAGTGTGCGACGAGCTGATTGGTTTTTAGACAGTATGAGAGTGTGGTCTCAGACACGGTTTCTGTCTACCTCAAATGGCTTTAGCATATAATGCGGTTTTAGCCCCAAAAGCCTATGAAACACTATTTATGACATTCTTCTCCGATATGCCATTTGTTTGGAAAATATCTTACAATCGACTGATTTAGCTACCTGACTGTCACAAAGACCTTGTGCTGTAGGCGGTCGTAGTTTGATTTGGTGAACTCGAGAACACGAACACCTGGAATTTGTATTGCGTAACTAAGTAGAAGTGAGCGATAATGAATTACGACTGCATCTGATGATTATTTTCATTGCGTATTGATTAAGTTATGTTGTTCGGTTTGTTAAAAAAATGTAATTTTTCACCATTAAGCTGTAATCAAAAAAACTGTTCTTATTGAAAAACACAAACACTAAACTCTTTTTTTCATGTTGGTTGATCACATATTACTATAAATTGTTTGCTCATTCGACAGAAAGCCTAAAATGTCGCCTCTGGCATCTTAAAATTAGACATAAAACATTGTGGCTTCACCACAAAAGTACATGTGAAATTGTTATCGTGCAACATTTCACAGATATTTCTTTTTGTTGCACCCACCTGATGAAATTTCAAGAATTTACAGCATTGTATTTGTGTAGTTTGAAGACACTGACCATTTTCGCTTTGAGGCCTTTTAAGTAAGTGGAGGCTTTGGTTCAAACGAGTTTCCTCAATCCGGTTATTTGCTGCTGTGATTTCCTTTATCCGATGAGTTGTTTTTTTTTAAAGTGTTTGGGGTCATCGAAGGTTAAGAAGCGGCAATTCAAAACAAATTGCGAGAGTCATTAGTCTAAGTATTTAGCAGTTGAGTGCCATTAAGGGCTGACTTAAGGTCACGTTTCTCTAAATTATCGTTTGAGTCACGTTGGTTTTCACTGACTGCTCTGTCGCTTCTATGTTCTGTCAGGAAAACTCTCGTAATGCCTTAAACTCTTTTAGCCGTCATGTATTTCTTTTTGGTATCATGTTACCAGCCTGTTGATTGAGCATTAACATGATTTTGACTGGCGACACAAACACATATTGTAACATAGCCTGTTTGTTGACAGCTAAGGAAATACTTCTGACTAATTCAGAGAACACATGCAACCAGTACATGGGGTTTTCTGTGATGATGCATATTTAACCAGGTGTATTATCAGAATTATGCAGCAACACACGATAAGCTTTAGGGATGACTCAATGTCACCTTTTTGTGTCCAATACTGACACTGATATTAAGCTCAAAACAGTCTTTAAACGACTTAGCTGACATGCATTTGACACTGGATCTGATATCCGACGGATAAAAGATTTAAGGTCCGTCAAAATTCAAAAATCCCATATATCGCATGCTTCATGATGCACAGACTGTGAAAATGTAAATTATAATTCAGCAACAGCATTTTAGCTTAGTTGAAAAAGCCTAAAATGACATGGTATCGGTAGACACTTGAGTTTGTGATATCGTGCCATCCCTAGCTATAACCAGCCATTTCAAAAAACAGTGCTTCATCGGTGTGGCAGACATTCGCTGTCCACATGTTCTTTCTTTACAGCATGTTCTATGTCATATTTCCAGTTTACACATCTGGTCAGACTTCACTTTTTATTGAACAGTATCAGATCCAGTGATATTTGTCCTGCATTGGACGATACCAATACTGAATGTAGTTTTGACCCATTCCTAATTATAGGGATATAATGCCTGTAATAATACAATATAAATACGCTTATTTAATTCTGCATCTTCATTTTTTAACAACATAAATAAGGGATGTTTTCACACTTACCCATTTGGATGCAGAGTTAAGGGTCATGTGAATGACCTTGAGGAACCCCCCATTGTTTCATCCAGCGAAGCCTTTTTGGAGTTGTTTTTTGTAATATCTATCGCAGATGTGCACTGTATTAGTTGCCCGACTGTTCATTGCAAATCATACCAGCAACAAAGACGACCTCCATAATGTCATTGAGCCATGTCGCAAGAGTGATCGCATTGCCAAATGAAGAACAAATACCTTATCGGAGTAGAAAGCAGAATCTTGGTTAAACTGGATGATGTACAGTTCATGTAATGATCATGATGTGTGGTTTTGCTGAGGTTCAGGAAGCCAGGACAGAATGTCAGATGAACAAACCGGTCATTTGTACAGGTCACTACAAAGGGCTAAGCAGTGTTCAGGGCTGCTGCTAAGTTTGTGGGCACTGTTTTAATCCTGTGGTGAACAAATTGTTATTCGTCTATATTCTAACGTGAGCTCATGCGACGTTCATCTGTGCTGATGAATTTGGGAAGAGCGAAAGAGACGTGTTTTTTTTTTGTTTTTTTCTTTATGATTTTGTGTCCTGGAATTAACACATTGAGCCATTTGAACACAATCGGTTAAAACCCAGACACCGAAAACACTCCAAGTCTTTGTGGAATCCAATGCTCCCTTTACCTCTTTGTGCGGTTACTGATATTGATAGTGATGGTGTAGTTAGGCAGCCCCCCCTTTACCATCCCGTTTCCCCTCCTGTTTCTTGGCATGCTCTGTCTGTACAAGGCCCAAAACCCCTCAACCCTACACGAACATCACCTCACCCATTGCCTCTCTCTCTCTCTCTCCCCCCCGCTCCTTCCCTCCCTCTACCTTGGCACTGAGGATCATTGCACAATGTCTATGTAAAGAGGTATGAAACGTACTATCAATATGTGGACATACGTGGGGTTGGAAAGGGAAAATAGCCAAAATTGTTGGTGAAATATATGAGATTTTATAAAATAATTTAAAGAATAAAATTCTGGAAAAAAACTACTTTTTTTTTCTGTCTTAAAATGATTTGTCTATGAACTACACCATTAGATTTGTTCCATGAAACATGTATGCAATTTTAAAATAACTTTTTGTTTGTTTATAAACATAGCACAACAAGTAAGGAGATTTGTGTTTGGGCAATTATTTATTTGCGGTAACCTTTGGAAAGCCTGTTTATTTCCATTTTAAATGGTGCCTAATTTTTAAGCAAAATTAATTTGTGTTGTGACGTGAGCATATGATGATTGAAGTCTGAAAAAAAAAGACCTATTGGTAATTTTACAATTTAGAGATATCAAGATGAGATTCTGCGACCAGTGCAATCCCATAGCTCCACAATCTGGTACGTCCAGAATTTGGGAGTGGAGAAGATGGAATAGCCTGCACTTGGGGAACACTGGGATCAGCTTGGACGTGCTCAACCACACTGGCTGACGTCTGGTTGAAGAATCGGATGCCATCCTACAGCACGAGCAAGCTGGTGACCAGCATGAGGAGGAGGTGCCAGACTGTTGTGGCTGTGTATGGCAGGTCCTGAGCCTGAGACCCACGCACTTTGGGCACCTACCTTCTCCAGCGGCTCCATTGGGGATGGAGACGTGCCGGTTCTGGTCGTGGTGCTTGCAGTGAGCTGCCGGAAGACTTGATTACAGTCAAGGTCCTTAGACCACACCGGCCCGCCTGACGCTGCTCTCATCCGCCAGTTGCTAGACAACTGCCGTTGCAGACTTGAAGGTTCCAGACCCTAGTAACCCAAGGGCCCGCTCACTTTTGTGGCACGACCGCACTCACCAGTCACAGAGTGAGTAGTAACAGTCAGATTGGGGTGCATTGATCCCACGCACGACCTCGCCGCTCCGCCTGGATGCAGTTCAGAACCTCCTGTACCGGTTGTACCCAGGACAGTGGGCACAACCCAAATACAGTACTCCACTCTGCTGCTCCACCCACAAATGCATTTTCCTTAGAAATGTGGCACCATTTAAAAGAGAAATAAACAGGCTTTCCAAGGGTTATTACCAAGAAGCACTGTTTCAACAAAGAAGTAATCGACCATACACAAATGCTCATTTTAAATATCATTTTAAGTTCCCATTGCTCAGCCCCTACTGAACAGTTGTTTTTTCCCCACATTTGCCTCACACATTTGGAGTTTTTTCACTTGACCTCAGGTCATTTGATTTTGAGACGCCTGCGTTAAAGTATTACTTACACATGTAATTTAATATATAAGACCGACTTTTAGCCACATCATTCCAATCCAAATGATAACGGAATGTGACGGACTTATTCTCCATTAAAGGCAAAAGTTACTTTTTTCGCTTCCTCTCTCCTCAGTATTTCAATTTCAAAAAAAATATTTGTCCCAGGGGGCAATTCAAGGTGCATAGAGCAGCTGTCAACAACCAGAACAAGTCAACTAAATTATAAATAAAAGTCAGAAGTAAAATTAGAATATAGAATAACAGTATTTACATTTGGTGCAAATGGTTTGAGGTATAAGTTCAGGTTACAAATAACTAGCACTCTTGTCCCAGCACTGCATAGATTTGCTTTACTCTATGTGACCACTAGATGGCGATAAATACCCACAGATATAGTGACTGAAGCTGCAAAAGAGACAACTGAAGCCATTATGCACTGAGTGACACTTTAGTTCATTTAATTATGTTGCTTAATCTTCATTAGCAAGTCTATCAGTATTAATTACTGTCAAAATGACATTACTATGAATTTACTCCAATATTAACCAATATTTTTTTTTTTGCCATAGTTTTCCTCATTAGAGAGCAAACAATTCTCTGCCCTTGAAGTTTATGGAGTTAAAAAGATTTCAATTTAAGATGAGCCTTAGATTATTATTGACAGTGCCTGCTTTGAAAGTTTAAACATATTTACAGAAATATCAGTCGTGCAGTTAGAGAGACTTCTTAGTAAATCTTTTTTACGTAGCATCATTATAAAAGAAAGTGAGCCAATAAAATACACAATTAGACAAAACAGTGTCAATAGATTATCCAGTTTAACATTTGTTTAAAAAGAATCCTGAATCCAGATTTAATTCATCACCAAAATCAAGCAATTTCTCTCCAGGGTCATAATCTACATCACCAGAGGATTAAATATAAATGGCATCAATTCTCAATAAACCACAATAATAATAATAATGATGATAATAATGATAAAAATGCAATCATTGGGTCTGTTTCTCAGGGTCAGCACCTTCCATCCAAGGAACGTTAGTTACGGGGAAACTGCAGATTGAGATGGAGAGTGATGTTGTGTCAGTCCCTGCGTCCGCCATGGTCCTCTCCTCAGGCACAAGTCAGAGCCGTGCTGCTGACCAACAGCTTTTAGCAGCCTTCAGGGAACAGAAGAGACACCGACAGAGGAATACTGCAGTTCAGCACAAGATAAAACGTTATTACTGATGGCAATTACTGCATAGACTTTGGATAATAAGTAGTCGTATGCAGTCGACTGTATATCTTCTAGATGTATTCATCAATTAAAATAATATGCACGGTTCACAGTAGTTTGTAAGTCTACAATATCTTAAAAACACGTCTTCTGACATTTGTAACTCTCTTTTCCACACCACAGTTTTTACCTCACAGGAACACAGGAGCTGCTCGTCTGCTACTGTCCTAGGTAAACCTGAACTGAACATTTCAAACACCGAGGTCACAGAATAACATGGGAACCTACTGATCTGTGTCCTGTGTCATCTGGTTCACAGAGTGCGCCCCCTGTGTCTTAAGCTGGGGACACGCTACACGACTCTCACTCTTGTTACAGATTTTGAAAAGACTTGGAGCTAGGGGTGCGCCAAAATGAAAACTGTTGGCCGAGACCAAACATCGGGAAACACTCGGCCGAAAACCAAAACACTGAAAGAAATGATAATGCCAATTCTGTACCAGGGTTCTCACCAGGATTTTCTCTCAGCTGACATGGTCGAAGAAAAACATCACTTTTAAATGTCTTGTGGAATAATGGGTTACTCGGTGGACTGCCATTTTACCTTAAAAAGGTAAACTGGACTTGTTATTGCAGCATAGATATTTGGGGCTGAGATATGTGTAATAAATGAATGACAGTTGTATTGTATGCATGTTAATTAAAACATTTAAAACATTTCTTAACAGGTTGGGAGATTCTGCAAAATCATTTGGCGACTGCAGTCTCGTGGACGGACTGCTGTAAGTCATACATTTTTTACTTACTTCCTCATTTATTTTCCTCGTTTGTTCAACGGTCTCCATAGCGACAAAAGGGCATCTTCCAAGAAATGTTAATTTTGAGTTTCCAGTGGCAGAAACTTCAGCTCAGAACAGCTCATCATTAGCCCAGGAAGGTGGCCGCAGTTTCTAATGGACTATGTTTAGAATCTGAAATCATGTCACTCCTCATTAGCTATAATATATATAATGGCAGTCTTAGCAGACATGGCGCCTACACAGTGTATTCTCGGAATCATTTCCACGCCAATGCTTATACACCTGCACATGTGACAAGGATGAGGCCAAGGAGCAGCACCTGAATCAGAAAAGAGATTAAAATATGTGTTAGATTTTTTCCGCTTTTAATTACATGTCAGAGGAGGAGGAACGTGTCCTTCATGTCTCCTTATGTGTCAGCTCATAGGTTTCTCTTTCACTCCCTCCTCTTTGTTTCCTCCTCTCTTGCTCGGCAGGGTTTTTTTTCTTTTTATCTCGATAGTTGAGTTATGTATGAATTAAATGCAGATGTTTCATAAGTATTCCCATTATCATTTTCCGTTATCAGAAAAGTTTAAAACCATGGTTCGTAAACTGTACCAACCAGAGAAAATAATGTTCTACTGTTTATACCAGGGTATGTTGTTTGGGGGCGGGGAACCCCATCAAATTAATAATTAATTAAAAACAAATAAACAATACAAAAAGAACATGTGATCATTATGTAACAGGCATATGAAAAAAACAAAACATGTTTTTAATGTTCCAGAGGAAAACTGGAACATCTTACCATCAAAACAGGACATGGTTCAAAATAAGGACTCTGAAGCATATGCATATGTAAATGCTCTCACATGGGAACACTTCTTTTGTAGTCTGTGCTACTTGCATACATTGTGTATTTAGTTTGGTTTTTTGGTGTTTTCTATTTGCATTTTCAGTGCTTTGAGCGCTTAGGGCTGCAGTAAATGTACACCACTTATTATAAATTACAATAAACTATGCCATATATCAATTTGCTGTCATTTAAGTACAATTTATTTTAAATGTTTGGGTTAATATTTATTTAACAAAATATATGTAAATGATCATTTGTAATTATGTTGCGCATCATAGAATATATGTATATATATATACAGTATATATGTATATGTATATATATATGTACAGTATGTGTATATATATATATGTATATATGTATATATATATATATATATATATACATATATACATATATGTATATATATGTATATATGTATATATATATATATATATATACATATATACATATATGTATATATATGTATATATAGTATATATATATATATATATATATATATATATATATATATATATATATATATATATGTATGTATATGTATGACCCTGGATGAGAAAAGATATTCTCGAGTAGTGTTTCCTTGAGAGGACAATTGTTATTTTCAATAGTTCCATATGCCCGTACTGAACAGGGTAAAAAGGCTTTTGTCCTTTCTGCAAAAGGACAGCCGTCTCACCATCACCTTCTGAAAGACTCATTCTAACACAGACGTCGGGTTCTGGCCGCGGCTCAGGATGAACTGAGGCTTCCATCCAGAGGAACGACACCACTTGCATGTCATGCCCTGAGGAAGAAGAAAAAAAAAATAGATATTTTCAAAAAACTGAGCATCAGCAACATGGTTTTAGACGTATTTCATATTTCATATTTCCTTAATATTTCCAGCGCTAACAGGCAAGACAACACTTCAGTTCTTGCGGCTCCAGTAGTTTAAACCAGACGTATTTATATATATATATATATATATATATATATATATATATATATATATATACATATATATATATATATATATATATATATATATATACATATATATATATATGTATATATAATTTACAAAAATGTGTAGGCTATGAATGTAAGTCATTCACTGCATTTTGAGATCACATTGTTAAATGAGAAGTTTGGCTTGGGATTTATTTTTTAGAACTATTATATTGGCTTGAATGAACTGTGAACTCAATTTTAATGACATTTTTAACAGTATATACATTCTTTTAACTGTGTACTGTGTCTGTTGTACAGTAATTCCTTTGCCTTTTCCTATGTAATACTTTGTATTGCTCTTATTTTTATTTTGAAAGGCACGGTCAAAGGTTTGGCTTCTGGACTAATGAGTCAGTAGACCTGCTCCAGGGAACCCTTCAGCCAAGACTGAGTTCTCTCACTGAGGGAGCTCCAGCTCACAAAGACTGACGGACTTCATAGAACAGTCACAAGAAGTTAAGTATCATTTGTTGGTACTTTAAACTGAAAAGATTCACCCAGAATACCATCACGGAATAATTTACCTCCACAGTTCATATATTGCATATTTATGTGTTAGTTAGGTGGAATAACCCTTCACTTGTTACAAACTGCAGACCCTTTTGATTTGATATAATGCTATGTTAATTATTGATTTTTTATATATATATATAAATATAATTTGGTTTGATTTTGTTTTGTTTTGTCAATGTTTTTAGTTTATCTAATTGTTTCTAAGTTAAAGGCGACATAGAGTGCTTGTATCACACATATATGTTAGTTATGGAGGTCTACTTACATATATTAACTTGTTTTCATGGTTAAAAACCTCCTAATCGCTGCAAACGAGCCGATCAAAATATCTCCTCACTGACGCTCTTGTCAGCCGCGCTGTTTCAGACCAAAACCACACCCCCAGAATGTGGACTGTGTTGTGATTGGCCAGCCAACGAGAGCTTTCCCACTGTCCTGTGATTGGCCAGGTACCTGGAAGTGACGTAATAGATTGGCCAGCTCTCAGATACACAGCTCCCCCTCTGCCACGGTGGATGCTCTGCATCTCAGCAGCTACAACGAGAGTAGTTCTTCTTCTTCTGCGGTTGAATGTACGCAACCCGGATGTGCCCGGACGACATCAAATTAAGGAAGTGGCGATCCGCTTTGCAGAGCCCAGGAAAACAATACAACACTATTTTCTCAGCAGTGGCTGAACTGTTTGTTCTGAAACTTTAGGGTTTCATAAACGAGGTAATGACGCAGATACACACACACAAACGCAGCGTTAATTGGAGCTTCCGGTCTATGTGGGCTTTAAAAAAATTGTAAGAACTGTTAGTGGTGAAGTAAGTGTACATAAGAAATGTTAAATTAAGACAAGAAACAGCCTCCGGTACGTCCAAGTCATTAGGTGGCGCTGTTAAGGACGCGTGTGGTCGCAGAGCAGAGAAACCCGACAATTCACACAATACGCAAACACTAGGCATCAGTGGAGAAGACGAAAACTCCCTTATCTCTGACAGAACCAGACTCAAAGATGTGCAGCATCTGCCTAGACGGGTTGGGGTGAAAGGACATTAAAAAAAAATGGGGGACAGAGGAGAGGTGGGGAACACAAAGGGGGGAGAGAAAGGACAAGAGACAGGTGAGGTAGAGACCAGGTTTTTATCAAGTTCTTGGTAGGAAAGTTCTGAGTCACCTACGGCATGTTTATAGAACTACAATATCATTTATTGAAAGTAAACACATGCAAACGTTTTATTTTACACACTTAATTGTATATCACATAAACAGGTGCCTCATTTAATATAAGAATGTTTTAATCGTATTTCAAAGGTATGAGAAAAGGGATTCTTGACATCAGTCTCTTTATTGAATAGAGTTTCAATAAATGAATTCAAAGCTTTTGTTAAAGGCTCCTGGAGTGAAGTTTTAATGTCGGCCTCTCAGCCTCCCACTTCTCATCGCTTTCATTGCCTCAGAAATGATAATAAAACAGCCTTGGGTTGTTGTTACTGCGGGGACATTTTTCTGTAACAAAGAGCACCAATACACCGAATAATTCCCATACCTTCTGAAGGGCAAAAAACATGACACATCTCTACAGCTTTTATACATTCTGAATGTAAGAAATGAGTGGCGGCGATTCACCGTGTGGAATGCAATACCAAAAAACAAAGTGCACTTTGTGCAGGAATGCATTTCCCTTTACTCGTCTTTATTCAAATTATGCAGACACTTCAACATTTTATCATAAGCACTCACAGCAGCTCTGCGGATGAATGTGGCTGTAGTAAAAAAAAAACGGGAAGTTGAGAGTTTATTTCAGAGTGAACAAAGACCGGTTCTTTCACCCGAGTATGGACAAAAAAAAACATGCTGGAATATGAAATACATCAGGTTGTCCTAGCTTAAGATGCCTCCTCAAGGCCAAACAGTACCTTTTTATATCATATATTTTATATTACGGACGAGGCCATTCATTTCTGTCTCAGTCTCATTGGATTTTTCAAATCGCATCTGATTTACTGTGAAGGGTTTTCTGGCTCAACCGTTGGTCAGTCAGTCAGTCATCATCTAACCGCTTTATCCTCCACCAGAGGGTCGCGGCGGGTGCTGTGTCAATCTCAGCTACATCGGGCGATAGGCGGGGTACACCCTGGACGGTTCGCTAGTCCATCGCAGGGCCACACACAGATAGAGACAAACAAACATTCACTCTCACACTCACTCCTACGGTCAATTTAGAGTGTCCAATTTACCTAATCCCCACATTGCATGTTTTTGGACTGTGGGAGGAAGCCGGAGAACCCGGAGAGAACCCACACACACACACAGGGAGAACATGCAAACTCCATAAAGAAAGGCCCTTGTTCCAACCTGGGTCTTCCTCGCTGCAAGGCAAGAGTGCTAACCACTACACCACCGTGTGAACCCACCGTTGGTCATCATTTGTAATTATTAAAAATCAGTAACCTTTTTTAGTAATTCAACTTTTTATTCATTTTCAAAAAAACAAAACAAAACAACAGAATAGACAGAATTGTTATCGTTATTATAGTACGGTAATATGTCCCCATTTCAAGTTTTCAATCCAAAAATACATCTCAGCAACCACAGAAGTACATTTTCCTCGTCGTGGTACATCTGCAATATCGTTGGCAAAATAAAAGTGATCCCATGACTTCCTGAAGTTCTCATTTTCATTATTAATTCTGGCCAACATACGCTTTATCGCCTTATCTCTCAAGACATTGCTTAAGTTCTGGGGGGACGTACTTTTCCAGTGTCTAAGCATCAACCAGACACAGCCTGGGTGATTTGGGTATTATCATGCCCAGCCCCCTTTCCCAAATTTAGTTGAATTTGATACATCGGACCATCATATTAACTTTCACCAAGAACACACATGAACGAATGAATGAATGATTCATTTTACCAGTGAGCGCAGCAGCGCACACCCCTGACACACACTGTGGCAAAGCGTCACTGGAAGTGTCGTGTTGGCATTACGGAGAACGACGTTAGCATTGGCAGTGAAATGTAAATAACTGCTGCGCAGACTAGCTTCTCCTGGTAAATCTGGTCCGTGATTTACCAGGCGTTAACCATGGAACCCGTCTTCTTCCGCTCACTTTGAGTGTGCAGTGATTCACCTCCACTGTCTCTCTGGATCTGTGGCGATGTCATAAAATGCTCCCCTGTTCTGGCACAACATCTATCCACCATCTTCACTTTCATGATGAAAACAGCCGGCAAAGAGACAAGTTGCCTGGCATATTGCCTGATTTACTGTATGTGTTGTCTAGAATATACGTCTATAGAGGTGCAACAGTGTCCTTTCAAACTGTCTCTACACTGTCAGACACAAACCTTGACTTATTTATTATACAGTGCTGCCCAATTTTTTAATTTACTTTGACAAATGCCCACTCCTTCTCTCATGGAGGAAAAATGGATTGTAAATGATTTAGAGAGGGGAGATTACAGTGTGGCAGAATGGCTATAAAACATGTCATTCAACCACACACCAACCGCTACTGTATTTATTGATGGATTAAAAGTCAAAGCTGATTAAAATCAGAGCGACTTTACAACCTGAGTGTCAGAGAATCAGATTCCAGATACATGTGACTAAATGTCTGTGTGACGTGTAAATGGTAAATTTAGGTATAACATTGTTGAAATTGCACTTATTTTTCTCAAGAAATTTCACATTCTGTAAAAAAGATACTTTATTAAATGTAAAACAAAGGAAAAGTTCTTGGGTTATTACGCTATTATTTTACTGGTCTGGTAAAAAAAACAAAACGAGTTTGACACCCTAGATTTAAAGCGTCCATTGAACTCTGTTGATTTTTGCCACGTGATTCGAGAGATTTTTCGGAAATCTACACGTCTCTTTGGACTGTAAGCGAAACTGAAGTATGCAGAAAAACACAGACACACACACACAAACAGGGAGGAAACATGAAAACTCCACACACGAATGCCAACTCTCAGCCTTCTCCAACATTTGTCTGATCTTGATATAGAGGAAAGGAAAAAGACCCATGGTGCTGCTGCTGCTGGTACAATTAAACACTTTTTTGTGTCCGCCGCTCGAGTAAGAGAACATACATGTACAGTGGGGTGAGAATCTACTGGAGCGAGAAAGACAATTTACACGCATGTTATCCGACATAATGAAGAGGTCAATGCCAGTGTATAGCATGGGCTGCCATGAAGCTATAGCAGGAAAATGACAGAGCATGCACGCGTACATATCCGTTCAATTTAATACCGTGGCACTTGGATTGTGTGAACTCTACAGTGAAAATTAGAACGGAGGAAAAAGGAGGGAAAACACACCAACTGTTTCATAACCGGTTATATAAGGTGTGCGTTATGTAAGTGCAGCGGGAGAACATACATGCTACATGTCGGCGGCCCCCTCAGAGGAGACATCAGAGTGTTATAGATCACTGTGTGTGAACGGTCCGAAATCTGCACGGAGTGTTTGGTTTCGGTCGATGGCTGATGGCAGCGTGTTGGAAGACGCGCGCTGGTAAAATTGAACAAATGATGAGGCAGATGAAGTTCAGCGACGCAACAGAGAGGGGGAAATGGGCAGCAGAAGGGATATGGAGATCAGTGAACGTGGGCCCCAGAGGAGCTGAAAGACGTCGGTAGGGGCGTGAGAGTGAGAGATTGAAAGCGTGCAGGGAGATAAGGAGGAGGAAGGACAGAGGAGAGGTAGACAGTGATGGCTGTGACATTGTCTGGATCTTTCCTTACGCCATTAAAACGCTGATCTGAGGGTAACTCACAAAGAGTCAAAAGGTCAAAGTAAAACCAAAGGAGCAAAGTTGCATTGTGTTGCTTTCAATCCCATCAGTTTATTATTTAATTTGGAGTGTTTCTGTCCAAGGCTTTTGCCCAGCAGAGTTCCACAGACATTAAAAATCAGTGGAGGGCAGCACTGAAGCTGTTGTGGTGACGTACGGTGACCAAGCAAAAAAGAGTGTGGAGCTTTCATACTGAAAGACAGCGTGCTGATACATGTCGGCATTCCCCTTAAGGTCACCTTGTTTTGTTTCTTTCTTTCATGTTTCCTGTTTTATTCTGAAACTTACCTCTCCTCCACTTCCTGCCCCTGTGTGTTTTCCCTCCAGTCTTGATCGTCTGCTCCGCCCTCATTAGATTCACCTGTGTGTCGTTGTCTCCCTCCACCCCATGGTCCCGTTCCCCTCTGTGCCAGTTTGTTGTTGTACCTGTGTCAAACTGAAAAGAAGTGCGTACAGGTCCCCGCCCCTATGATTTACTTGAACTGCTTAATTAACATTTTTTTTATTCACTTATATTACACAATATGCATGTGTGTGTGTGTGTCCATTTACATCACTGTGTAACAAAGAAAAGTTTAATCTGTGAGTTTCAGTCAAAGAGAGAGACAGAGAGATGATGATTTACACTCACAAACAGGGGACTCTACGTGAACAGGGGACATTCTTTCAAGTCCCCTTTTCGTCATGCTTTAAATCAAGCTAAAACCATGTCTAAGACGCTCTGGTGAATTTTCTTTTGATATTAAGCAAAGTGGGGACTTGCAAGTGTGTGAGTGTTAAAGCCTGTGCTCAGCAGTGCCCCTGCTGGCTGGAGCAGGGATTTTAACTCTTCATTCACACACACGTCGTTTCTTAACACTCCTCCATTGACTGAATGGCTAGCAGCCCCAGACAGTCTTTGAGATAGTAGTAGGGCTATTCATCAAACTACTTAAACCTGTTTATTGAAACACAATTCATTGTTTTTGAAACAACATATGAAGGTTCTAGCTTTAGTAGATATCAAGTAGATAAGTTTCAAGCTTGACACTGTATTATAATTTCTTTAATGATTTCTTTGATATCCAGAGCAAAACAAATGAAGACAATACTCACATTTAAGCAATTGGAGATTTTACAAGCCTTGGATTCCAACTTATAATAATAATGTTTTTTTTAAATACAGTATAATATGTCTAGTTCAGTGGAATTAAAATGAAGGGGTACCCACAGGGCAAGGGAGTGATAATTTCATATTTTTTTTTTTAAATCTAAAAATGGGGAAAGAAAAGAAAAACAACTATGAAAAAATTATAAAATGGTTTACAGCCAGATCTTTCATACTTATTTATTTTCTTCAGGGAGTCTGTAGAACTCCCGATGGACCTCATAACATGACCCATGAATGTTGCCAGCTGGTCTAGTTCATTGGTTTGCAGGTTGAGGATCTGCGACCATAATATGGGCAAGCAAAAATGTAGGGACTGCTCGAGGAAATCCCAACTTTATCCTTTTTTTGTATTGTGGGCTGCTTGTCGGTATTTTCTTGTCCTTTTCCGGAAAACAAGACTGAACAGTTACGACTGTAATTGCCCGTGTTTCTGATTTTGCTCAGACGTAGATACCGCATGGCTGATTAAGTGCCTTGGCCACCTCAGCTTTGTTGGAATGCTTTTGCTTCAGATGTCTTGTGAAATTCCTCTCGTCATAGTTTCGCTGATGTGCATCGTTAGAGGATATCTTGACATTAAGATGCATCCTTTTCAGCAAATTCCTCTGCCTTGTTCTTCCTCGTTTTTCTACTTGAAGAGTGAAGTTGTCTGTTCTGAAATTTTGACACAGCCCCACTGGATCTTTGTGGTTTGATAGGGACGCTGCCCATCAGTCAGGATGTAAAGCAGTGAGTAACCTGCTACCTAACATGTACTGCATTACAAACGCTCATCAATTAACCAGCCAATCTGTACAGAATTGATAATAACAAAATGTGTTTATGTCCACTAGTCTTATGTGAGCAGACCAAACATGCAAAACTACCACTTATATGTAACACAGTCTGTCAATATTTTCAAGCTAAACTAGGTTTCTTCTTGCTCCAAAGTCTGTGATATACAGTTTATTGTTGACATCTGTAGAAAAGGAAGAAATATCTTTAATCATGTACAGGTTAGAACAACCGTCAGAATATTGCAACATCAAATGATCAAAGTGTGTGCATCAAAATGCATATTATGGGTTTCTTTTACCAGACAAAATGTTTTCAGGCTTCAGGTCTCTGTGCAAGAGTGGAGTTCCTGAAGTCCCAGCAATAACCGCCGGCAAATTCCCGATCCTCAGCCAGGCAGCCAGAGCAATTATTTCTGTCAGTTGTGAAATATTAACTCACTGTAAAGAGATTATGGTCTGTCAATATATAATGTGAACAGTTGGTCTGGAAGATATGCTTACAAATCGTTTGAAGACACTAGCAACAGTAGATGGCAAATGTATTACTTTTTTAAAACAACACATTGACTAAATTAGTCCTTTTTTTACATGACTGGATAGTTTAGGATGTTTTGGTTGGACATTCAATTGCTTACTTCGACTAAAAGTCTCTCCAAATGTTCTACATCAAAATGTGTGTGTGTGTGTATTTCATTCAACAACTTCCTCTTTGTTTACAGATGGGTAGCAAATGTAAAACTGGATTTAAAAGTGCGCGCACAGAGGAGAAGCCGAACATATCTCATAAATCTGACAGGGCGGTCTGATTTGTTACAGGCAGAAAAAGCAATAACAATCTGTCTGCGCACGATACACAATCAGTCAAACAGGGACACATTAATGTGTTTTATGGCCTAAATCTATATATTTACATTAGTGTTATAATAGTTTTATCACTCTCTTAATATGAAAAGTTAATTTCAGTTGACTTCCTCTGCAAACCTGCACCATAACCTGAGTTAACCGAGGAACAAACAGCGTGAAGGCATGAAATGTGCTTTTTTCAATGCACCTGCCTGGAATTTGATTAATTCACACAAGATTATTTAAATCTTTTTCATCAGTCCTCACTGTCCATACATTCTCTCTCTCTCTCGCGCGCTTTCCCCAGCGCAGGATTTAGAGGCGTTAAAGGATAAAGTTAAGCGGAACAGTCTCCGTGGAGCAGCTTTCATTGATCACAGTGGCATGAAGCCCTGCGGCTGTCAGTGAGCAGCCGCCCCTGTCGCTTATAGCCGCTCAGTGTATTTGTTCACAGGGAAAGTTAGAGAGACTCACCTCGGCCTCATTAGAACGGCGTCTTCCCGCATGCGGATGCAGTCTTGTGTGACTGCGGCTCATGCGGCACAGGAGGTGAAGCTGGTGTGATGAGGTGCAGCGCTGGAGCTTACAGGTTCTTAGGAGGCAGTGGAAGGTTTTTCTGTGAATAGAATAGTCAGTGCTATACAATCTGCTTCCATTTTCACATGTAATTATAGCCATTGACACTGACCTGAATTATCTTAGACATTCTATGAAGTCACTTTTGTAAAATGGACACAAATGCAGTTCCAAAAATGGACATTGAGAGTCTATTTTTTATAATGTTTTATACATTGTTGTATCTTTTTTTGCATTCAATCTTAAATCTCCTGTCACATATTGACGAGCTTCTTTTTTATGTGATTAGGTGCCTCCTCCATTGAATACAATGCTATATATCTCAAATTCAGCAAATGGTCAAGGAATTGTATGGTATGACTATAACACACACAAAAAGTCAGATGCCAACAAGCAAAAACTGAAATAAATAATAAGAAAATAAGTGCAAAAGGGTTTATAATTAAACAAAAATGCAAAGAAAAAACAAACCAAATGCAGGAAATGAAAACCACACAGAAAAACTACCTTCAAATCCAGGGTTCAGAACAAAGGACCGTAGCAAAATGATCCAGTGTCGACTTTTGTGGAGCGCGGAGATTAAATCCACTAAAGAGGCAGAGCTAATCAGACACAGGTGAGACACATTAGGGTGGGACGGACAATCAAAAGAGAGGACAGGACAGGGTCAAAAGAAAAATGCTAGTAAAGACAAGCCAGAAAAATAAAACTGACTCATGTTAAATCACGTTTTTTTTCATGTTTTCATAGAGAATATTTTTTACTATGACAAGTGAAGGCTCAAAAAGCAGACTCAGACAGGATGATGGAACACAGTAATCATACAGAAAAAAAACAAAAACTGAATAGATGAAGTGGCAGAGGAACAAATGATACCGCATAGCAACAGGTGCACACAATAAGGGGCGGGGTTACAAATCAAGCCGGAGGAAGTCAATTATCTGAAGTGAGAAAAAGTGGGAAAAACAGGAAATCAATAAGTGAATGAACAAAAAAAAATCACCTTAAAACATGACAGATGTAACATACAATAACAAAAATTTTTTTTATTTCATTTTGTTTGAAGTTGAAGGTGGTCTTCCTTTGACAGACACACATTGTTTCCTTATTTAAAGCTGTAGTGAGTAACTTTTAAACACAAACAGGTGTCTGTTGCTCTGCTGCTGTATACACGCACACACTCCCACAGTCAGGTCTGATAGTATTGCTTGACAGAGTCCATTTTCAAATCATACAAATAATGTTACGTCATTCCTGTTCACACTTGACACTTATGAGCTGCAGCTTTAAACACAAGCTTCACATGCGCTGAAACTATTTCAGTTACACGTGAAAAGATAGTGATTCGTTTCAAGAAATATTTCAAGCACTCGGACCTGATATCATGAAGTCCACTGTACTTTGATGCAGATCAGTGAAGAGTGATTGGAGCTGATCACACGCGCCGTCAAAGAGACCGAAACATCAATGTGCAAGAATGATGAAGAAGAGGATGAGACGGGAGAGTTTCTTTTCTAAGCTGTATCAAAAGAGCGACGTCTTTTAATTTGAGGGCATGATTTCTTTCTAATAGAATGGTAGTGTGGTGGCTAATGGGGATGACTCGCAGCAACAAGGTTCTCGGTTTGGATCCCAGTTGTCCAGTGGCTTTTCTGTGTGGAGTTTTCATGTTGTCCCCATGTTTGTGTAGGATTTTGTGTTTAGCTCCAAAGACGTGGAGATTGCCATTAGGTTGATACAGGACTCTTAAACATTAGACACTATCGGTGCCTGGAGTGGTGCACTGATAGTGAGTACTTTCCACTCGTTGGGGATGTGGAGGAATTCCTCTGTGCAGGTCTCAGCAATATTAATGACAATCAAGGCAAAGGATTGCCTTAAACTTCCAGATCCTTGTCAATAAATTGACACCCAGGTAACTTTTGTTTTATCGATGTTTTCCGTCGCTCTTCTTCTTCGCCCCAACAATCCCTCACCTCTCTCCATCTTCCGCTACTATCTCCGTCTCGTTTCGCGCGGATAATTCCCGGCTTTCATGTCAGAGGTCAGCGCACACCAGAAGTAAGCAAACTTTAAACGCTGAATTATTTTATTGTGTTAATCTCGGCTGTGTAATTGCAACGATTAATGTGTTAACTTACACTCACACGCTTGTTGTTTTTTGTGGCGATGTTAAGGAGGATCTGCTGGTAGCTAGCTAGCTTATTCTCGACTTACACCACCTAGGTGTAAATATTTAATACTGACTAAACTTTACATATTTGCTAGTGTAACTGGAGCAACCCATTTTAATTTAACTTAAACCTGATTTAGGAAACACGCTATTACCATATATATAGATGTATATGTATATGTATACATATATACATATATATTTATATATGTATATATATATATATATACATATGTATATATGTACATATGTATGTATATATATATATATACATATATGTACAGTATATACATATATATATATATATATATATATATATATACATGTGTGTATATGTATATACTGCACATGGGTAATATTTGTTTCCTGACATCGTAAAGCTAAATGTTATATATTGGACCTTTAATCATCTTCATGATTATTTCACAGGTGTGTGTTATTCTAATACTGCTGACAAAGTGTGTCTGTAAAAAATGCTAATGATGCTATCCAAGATTATGCAGGTTCCACTACATCATCACCTTGTGCTACATGGGTTCCTATTATCCATGTCCTTTATTTGCCTCCTTCCCTCCCGAGCGAGTGAGAAGCTCTGAGAAGAATTCAAGGATGTAAGTGTCCCGTGAGAAGTGAGGAAATGTGGAGATAAGCTGTGGATAGATGAGTGAGTATAGAGAGATTATCGCCTCAACATGAGGCGGAATATATGGAAATCTTTGGCAGGAATCCTATATGGGGAAGATAAGCTACAGTCCGTCCAACAGCTGGAAGCCTCATCTGTCCACTCTTGCATAATAATGTGTGATAGTTCCTCAAGACTGTGAGATGGCATGCATTGTGTTTTCAAGAAACATCTGTCTTTCCTCTTTCTCACTTTGAAAAACAGCACATTATGAGGCACTGGTGTGTTTGATGTACGTTAAATCAGAACTTGTGAAAATAAATGGAAGAGATGGCGATGAATGGAGACGACGATGACACGGAACACAAAGGCATGCACAGCCAACGTGCTTTTGTCGGGATTACCTGCCGTTTTAAGCGTGAATGTGTGCGAAAGAAAAGAAAAATACGCCGCATATGGACGCGCTGTATGAATGTGTGAGTGAATGGGTGAATGGGTAGTCATCAAGACGAGAAAAGCACTTCATAAATGTGCATCATTTACAGCTTGTGCACGAGAATATGTAAGAAACAAAACTAAAGTCTCTTTCAAGTTGTTTCATTGGGTTTACCCCTCAAAAGCTCTTTTTCACAAGTTTAAGAGAAACATTCATGTGTTATGCTCCTTTTGTGAATTGCACTCACTGTCTCACAACTCTCTCACAGTTGTTTTGGTATTGTGAAGTCACACTTTCACATTTGGCTATTATGAACACAAACACAAGGGTAATGATTCCTGTTTCTTATCAATCTGATCAATTTAATATATATACAGTGTACATATATAAAAAATGTAATTTTCCAATAAGAAACCACATTTCCTGGTACTCAAGGTGGAAATGGAGCATTTCAACCACCTGTATAGAATAAAAAAGCAACCAAAACTTTTATAATATATGTAGAATCTTTAATGCTTAACTTTTCATTTAATCATTTTTTGTGTGTGTGTGTATGTTATTTCTTTGTTTTTCAAACCAAGTTTATTTTAAAACAAAATCAATACACTAATAATACAGTAAAGCTCTGTATATACAAACGTGCACATTTTTCTGTGGAATTTTGTAATGTAAATGAGGTGAAATAGCTGAATTCAAAAAGCCAGTGTTTCAGTACATGTGTGTAACAAAACAAAACGTGCTAACGGCATCACTGGGTAACACATGAGGAGTCTGCAGCAATAAATACCTTATACAGACCTTATTTTTGACAGCGCTATAGCACTACTATAGCAATTAAGCTAACTCGCGCCAAAAACGCCCGGCTAAACTGCCTATGAAACTTAAATTAGTCATACTTTAGCATAGTAAGTGACACAAAAATAGCATGGTTAGCTAACAAACGTGTGAGAGAACAACATACGTTAAGACAATGACAACCTGAAACAGTGAGCTACCGAAGACCAGGAGTGTCAGAAAGGTAACAGTAAAGGTACATTGCAGAAAAGAGATTTACAAAGGAAACACAATTAACAGTAAATAAAATTAATTCTAACAGTGACAAAATGCGCAAATTCCAACATAAACAAAGGACAGCTAGATAAATTGCAACAGACCGATAAATTGCAAAGTGTATTTTTATCTGAACTTTTTTATGAGGGTTAACCTGATGAATGGAGGATGATATAATGCAGCAGTGTTCAGGTATCTATAAAACAAGCAAGGTCTGTTCTCACCTGCTCAGGTCATGGAGGTTGGCGCGATGTTAAGAATTCAAAGACACGGATCACAGACCTGTATAATGTCATGTTCCCATATACACATAAACATGACAAATAACCCGTTCATGTAATGTTCCGTGTTCTGGAAACATCATATTCTTAATATGGATAATATACAGTAGGTTGTGTGAAAACATCTTTATTCAGGAATGCAGGTGTCCAATCCTACTCAGGATTTGTGGATTTAATGATCGGGGGTGCTGCTACCCTAAGAGACGAGACATAACGTGGAATCAAGAAAAGATGCGTGATCAGCAACTAACATGCATTACTGATGTGATGTTGATGCATTTAGTGGGATTAGCTCACATACAGGAACACACTGTTTGTTGTCGTGTGCTTCATTTACATCACAGCTTCTTAGACTGTGTACGCACATGAAAGGTAAAGCGAGATTATATTCATAATGCATATACTATATTTATCAGAATATTATATAATATAAAAAAAATAGTGAAGCACCTCTGGTCTACAGCAGGGTTTCTCAATCTTGGTTCTGTCAAAGAGCCACAGAATGTGGTGTCTGTCTCTAGACTGATAATAAAGGGGGAAAAAAATGTAAATAGGACAGTAAAAAGGAGCCAAATCAGCAAATGCAGCCTGTTGTAATTTGATTAAATTATGAACCCTTGGAATACCCTAAAGCTTTTACATGTTGATGGCCAAATTGTGTTGATGTAATGTTATATTTTTAGCGTGCCTTTAGACATTCAGAGGAGAGAGTTCCACAGTTGAGGAGCTGTTTGGCTAAAAGCTCTGGGGTCTGAGCTGACTGATGTGATGGACTGGCGACCTGCCATGGACAAACAACCATCCACTCTCACACTAAGAGACACACTAGTCAATTCAGAGTGTCCAATTTGCCTAATCCCCAAATCTGCATGTTTTTGGACTGAAAGAAAACCAGAGAACCCGAGGAAAATCCACGCACACGCGGGGAGAACATGCAAACTCCATGCAGAAAGGCCTTTGTTCCAACCTGGTCTTGAACCCGGGTGCAGTCTTCTTA
Source organism: Solea senegalensis (assembly GCF_019176455.1). Lineage (NCBI taxonomy): Eukaryota > Metazoa > Chordata > Actinopteri > Pleuronectiformes > Soleidae > Solea > Solea senegalensis. The sequence goes on from NC_058031.1 coordinate 22,371,691, forward strand.
CTGCAAAGGCAAGTGCAGCTTGATCTGGTCCAGTCTCTTGTCATCTCACGCTTGGACTACTGCAACTCCCTCCTGGCTGGTCTCCCTGCGTGTGCCATACGACCTCTGCAACTCGACTGGTCTTCAACTTACCAAAATTCTCCCACACTACAACGCTCCTCCGCTCCCTTCACTGGCTTCCTGTAGCTGCTCGCATCCTCTTCAAGACTCTAGTGCTTGCGTTCCATGCTACAAACGAACCCGGTCCAGCCTACATCCAGGACATGATCAAAACCTACACCCCAGCCCACCCACTCCGTTCTGCATTGGCAAACCGGCTCGCTGCCCCCTCACTGGGAGGATCGCAGAGGCATTCGCAGAACTCGAGACTGTTCACTTTCCTCGCTCCCAAATGGTGGAACGAACTCCCCATGGACATCCGGACAGCGGAAAGCCTCCACGTCTTCCGCCGCCGACTAAAAACACATTTCTTCCGACTCTACTTTGACTAAGACGACGACGACAAAAAAAACCAAAAAACTTGCTTATACATCACACTTACTTACTTCTAGCTCTTGCTTGTACCCAAATGTTTAAATGCACTTATTGTACGTCGCTTTGGATAAAAGCGTCTGCTAAATGACATGTAATGTAATGGTCTGTATTTACTGTATATGGTGCTTTGATGACCACTCCAAGCTGTGCTACACTACAGTTTTGCCATTCACCCATTCACACACACAGGGCCACCACACCCATCAGGAGCAACGTGGGGCACATCGACATGTTAACCACAACCTTACAGTTAAAGTACAGTTCGCTCAACCACTGAGCCACCATCGCAAGTGAGACGCATCACAGACCACCGGCTGCCTGATGTGCAATTCATTTTTATAATAGGCTTCATGTTGTCCGTGATAGCACTTTGTCTGTCACCGTGGAGAACAAAAGTCATCAAAGCCACTTTTAGTCCTTCAAATGAAATATTCCTGTTGATACTCACTCGCCCCAAATGTTTTTTTAAGGCGCCGCTGAGCTGTAAGAAGCTGTTGGAGACTGTTCCTCAAGAAGAAAACTGGCTGAGCCCAAGGTACTCTGCTCACATAGTCGCACATTAATGCACAAAAAGCAACAGCTCAGTGACTGACTGCTTCGGATTTTTCTGATAGCATGGAACACAAGTGGATAACCAGTGGATTTCCAGAGGGTTGCTGGTTGGAGTCAGGGCCTGGGATACCCCTGAGCAAGGTCCCCGGGCGCTGCTCAGTGGCTGTCCGCTGCTTGAAGGTTTCAAGTAGAGAATGGGTTCAATGCAGAGAGGAATTTTCCTACGGGAATGAATAAAGTACACAGTACACAGCTGTTCTTCAGTCAGCAGTTATTAAAAACTACATTCATGTCAGCACAAAGATGGTCCTGTCGTTGGGCTGCCTGCATCGTTTGATTGGTTAATCATGTCCACACTGATGAAAGCAGATAATGGCTGACCTTGCTGTGCTAACACAACTCTATATATTTACATTTGATAAACACCAATTTCCTTATGTACACACCCAGTTCCTGTATTATAGTGAGCAGTTGCAGGGATGATTGGAAATAACGTTTTTATGAATAGTTTTGTCTGTGCATGAAGTATTTTTTTCCCCCCACTTTCACTGATTTTTCTTCACCTTCTTCTCGCGCTTAGTATTATATTTCTATCTTACGTGTGATAACGATACCTCCTGCATTACGATCCCCCCCAACCCCAACCCCCCCCCGGTGCTATGTTTACTTCTAATAATGTAAAAATGTGTTTGTCAGGCCAAGGCCTTCGTAGCCCGGAGGCAGACTCCCTGCAAACAAACAATTCATTCAATATAACTGTCCCTGTCTTCATTACTACAGTGTATGTACAATGTATGCTATATGCGGTACATGCATTGCACTGCATTGCTAGTATAAATACAGTCATCTAATGTTTGAATATTAACATGCAATCTCACCATGTACGGATGTGTCGTCCACTGACACACAGTATCAGCCTTATTCCATTCTCGGGCAGAATATTCAATGAGATTACACAGAATTCAAATATTTGCTGTGTGCAGTTTTATCATCACAACACAGTGACTTCCACACACACACACAGTGTATGTACACAAGTACAAGATTCACTGCTGTAGCAAAGCATGACCAATGTTAAAGCCAGATTCATATCAAATTGGCCTTTGATGATAATATTGCATTAATGCTATAAAACATGAGTGATTTACTCATGTACAAGATAAAGGTAACAAACTGTGATTTCAGCACATTTTATCTCTTGAGGGCTGAAAAACGTCTCTTATCGCCACTGAGACACTGACTCCAATGTTCACTGTGCGCCGACATTCTCTCAGAGCTCAGTCAAGGAGAGTTTTGACGAGATAAATGATTGTGGACACATTTTCGTCTCACCATCCCGGGGCAAATTGTCTTTAAACTTGAAGTTTGTGGGCTTGATTTCCACTTTCACTCGTCCTTGAGTATCCATACAGTCCTCAGCTATGCAGCATACGACAATCGAAATGTTCTCAGAGCCAGAGGGATTTCCAGGGGGTGCCATCAACCTTGATTGTGAATTGTGTTCTGTTCATTTTATTCATGATTAAGGCCCAGAATAATCATTTTCCAGGCTGCACTACATGATGTATCTACTGGAAGCTGAGAGAGCTAATAAAAACACCTGCATCACAGAGTCATTTGACCCATGACCAAGTGGAAAGACTTGTTATAGTAAGGTTGCCAGTTTTCAGCAGCTCTGAGCAAGGTACCCAAGGTCTTCCTTCAAACATCCATAAACCTCTGTGGTCTTCCTCTTTTCCTACTGCCTGGCAGCTCCATCTTCAACATCCTCTGCACGTGACCAAGCCATCTCAGCCTTCAGTGTCTCACTTTATCTCACTTTTAAACCGTTTAAAATGACCTGTCTCTCGGATATGTTCATTTCTAATCTGGTCATTCCCAACAAAAAGCATCCTCAGCTCTGCCACCTCCAGCTCCACCTCTTGTCTTTTGGAGTGTCAATGTCTTCAAGCCATCCATCACACACTGGGATTAAGAAAGTAGAAAAAAAAGCAGATTAAACATAGTCAAATACCAATTTAAACCACCTGAGATTAAATGCATTTTTGATCAGTGAGAGTGGGAAGTAAGATGTACAAAGCGACATCCAAACCCAAAGTGCCTGAAATAATTACACCACAAATGGGATTTGATATGTTTTTACTGACTGATTACAGTTCTCTGTGCTGCAGTATAACCAATGTGTGTTTCTTCAAAACCTTAACTAATGAAGACATGAAAACTGTAAGAATAATGTTTGTTCAACGTTTGCTCACTTGTGAGCACTTGTGAGCAGTCACCTGGTGATGTGGATGCTAACTTGTTACACAGACCCCAAATGTGAGTGAGATATGGAGAATAAAGTGCTTTTAACACACATTTCAATACAAATTTTACTTTCCATACTGTTGATAATAAATTGTGTAAAGTATGACTTATTTTGTCACATTTTGGACGACATACTAAAATATGACTTATTTTGTCACATTTTGGACGACATACTAAAGTATAACTATTATGTCACATTTTGGATGACATACTAAGGTATGACTTTTATGTCACATTTTGATCTACATACTAAAAATATGACTTTTTTGTAACTTTTTGTCACATTTTGGGATCTACATACTAAAATATGACTTTTTTGTCACATTTTGATACTAAAAGTATGACTTTTTTTGTCACACATACTAAAAGTATGACTTTTTATGTCACATTTTGGACGACATACTAAAATATGAATTTTTTATTTATGACTTATTTTGTCACATTTTGAACATACTAAAGTATGACTTTATGTCACATTTTGGACACATACTAAAGTATGACTTTTATCTCTTTTACCTATACATAAAGTATGACTTTATCTCACATTTTGTCATGACTTTTATGTCACATTTTTACCCACATACTAAAAGTATGACTTTTTATGTCACATTTTGCACTTACATACTAAAGTATGACTTTTTATCCCATATTTGACCCATACTAAAAGTATGACTTTTTATGTCACATTTGCACCATACTAAAGTATGACTTTTTGTCACATTTTTGGACTAATATACTAAAGTATGACTTTTTGACTATCACATTGCTATTACATACTAAAGTATGACTTTATCACATTTTTCTATTGATTTTGCATTAAATTATGACTTTTATGTCACATTGCCCACATACTAAAGTATGACTTTTATTCACATTTTGGACACATACCAAAGTATGACTTTTATGTCACATTTTGTACCCACATACTAAAGTATGACTTATTTTGTCACATTTGTACTATACTAAAGTATGACTTTTATGTCACATTTACATACAAAGTATGACTTTTATCTCACTTTTGGACTCCACATACTAAAATGACTTTTATGTCACATTTTGCAATTACATACTAAAGTATGACTTTTTGTCACATTTTGACGACATACTAAAATATGACTTTTGACAAATTTGACTCCACATACTAAAGTATGACTTTTATGTCACATTTTGGGACTACATACCACTAAAATATGACTTATTTGTCACATTTTTGTACATACTAAATATGACTTATTTTGTCACATTTTGTCACGAATACTAAAATATGACTTATTCTGTCACATTTTTTGTCACATTTTGGACATTATTACTAAAGTATGACTTTTATGTCACATTTTGACCTACATACCAAAGTATGACCTTTTGTCACATTTTGGGATCTTATGACTTTTATGTCATGGACAACATACTACAAGTATGACTTATTTGTCACATTTTGGACAACATACTAAAGTATGACTTTTTGTCACATTTTGGACGACATACTAAAATATGACTTTTCTGTCACATTTTGGATGACACTTAAATGTATGACTTTTTATGTCACATTTTGGACGTATTAGACTATTAACTAAAGTATGACTTTGTCATTTGATCTATTAAAATATGACTTATTTGTCACATTTTGGACGACTGTACATTTTGGACTATTAATATATGATGACATATTTTGTACATTTTGGACTATACTAAAGTATGACTTTATGTCACATTTAGGACTCATTATACTAAAAGTATGACTTATTTTGTCACATTTTGACCCACATACTAAAGTACTACTTTTGTCACATTTTGTCACATACTAAATATGACTTATTTTGAATACTAAAATATGATTTTTCTACATTTTAGACATTGACTACAAAATATGACTTTATTTTGTCACATTTTGGACCTACATACTAATAGTTTATGACTCATTTATTGGACTCACAAAGTATGATTTGTCATACTTGACATACATACTAAAAGTATGACTTTTTTTGTCACATTTTGGATGGACACATTTTGGATGGCAAGCTAAAGTATGACTTTTATTTCACATTTTGGACGACATACTAAAGTATGACTTTTTGTCACATTTTGGATGACAAACTAAAGTATGAATTTTTAACACATTTTGGATGACAAACTAAAGTATGACTTTTTGTCACATTTTGGATGTCATACTAAAGTATGACTTTTTTGTCACATTTTGGATGACAAGCTAAAGTATGACTTATTTTGTCACATTTTGAACTAAAGTGTGACTTTTATATCACATTAACCTATGACTTTTGTCAGATAAGTTGTCTTTTAACCTTTTGTTTGTGGGTTTGATTTCCACTTTCTTGTATCCATATGGTATCCATATGGTGCTCAGCGATGACAATCGAAATGTTCTCTTTGTTAGATCTGATTGCATTCTTTCAGCTGCAGAATCCCTTTGTGGTAAATGTTGAACATTGGCAGTGGCACATGGGGAGCAAAACTTTCTACATGAAAAACAGAAAGCTGAATCTTCCTCGACAGAGTACTCCAACCACGATTCCATGATACCAGTTACTCACAAACAAAAGAGCAATGATCTCATTCAGGGAATCCTGAATTATATTTATTTCATTTATTTATAATTCATTATATTATTAATTTATTTATATTTATATTTCAAATTTCCCCAAAACAAATGATATGCCCTTGAATAGAAGTGTAACATATTTCATACAGTCCTCAATATGTATCTAAAAAAAATCACAGTGCATATGAAAATTCAACGACAACAATAATCATTTCAATAATGATAATGTAATAATTTTTTAGACCAATATATATGGACAGCCTCCTTTCCCATATACAAATATATAGAGATTCACATCACATTACATTCAGCCTTATTTGTGTCTTAGGAAACTGTGGGGTGTGTTTGTCTACTTTACAATGCAGTCTCATTTTGCAAATCTCTTGAAAAAACAAGGAAAGACCTAATTTTCTATCAGCAGTCAGAAGATTTCAGCTGCATCCTCCTGCTCGTGTTGAACTTTGTTTACTGTTTGCAGTGGATTAGCACAGACATATACAGAGCATATCATTCAGACCCAGAGAAGGCTGAGAGAGTTCATTAAGTACATAATATAGCATTATAAATACTGCATAAAGAATTTCTGCTGGTTCTGTCTTGTTTCCTCCATAATCATTGTTGTGTTTCCACTGCTGCATATCGACAGGTGAGATTTACAAAGTAGGGACAGTTTACAGGCGTGTTGCACACATGATGACTTGCATTTAATCCGACAAAGCACGAATGATAACTGTATCCAGCTGGAAACGTTTCATGCACAATGCTGACATTGAGATAGCTTGCAGAAAGTCTTAATTAAAGCAGCTGTAATCACAACAAACACTAAAAATCCCTTTGCATTAATGGTGATTTCCAAGGTCAAAACCTCAATAACTCCATTATGGGATTCTGAGATGGCTCCCACCATACAAACACTTTTACTACTTATACCGTTAATAGCACTTTTTTCTCATTTCTTTCACAGTAAAACAGTTGTACACTTAGAACTGTTGCATTTTTAACCATTGACCTGTTGCTATCGTTGCTATCAAATGGTATTTCCAACAATGGCTAGCCTGAGATACATTTGCTATCTTTGTTTGTTACTTCTCACCTGAAACGCGGTGACGTCGCTCAAAGTTCTGACTTTTGATGTGAATGGAACGCTGCATAAATGCTGGTAACATATTACCTCCAATTCAAAGTAAACAAGAAGTGCCACAGATACATTCCATAATTAACCGAGAGGTAGAAAAGGTCACCTTCATAGAAGCTGCATGTACAATAACCTCACAACAGATTCAACGCTTCTCAGCGCTTCTCTCTTACAGCTATTAAAAGAAAATAGATCCCGACTGCTGTGAGGGAGGTCACAAACCTGGAAACAGTTTTACGCTAAAACCTTTTTATGAGAAAAAAAACATGGAAACATTTTGCTATGCCACCAGTCAGAAGCCAAAATAGCAAAAATTAAATCCCCATTTCAAGACACAGCTTAGGGGTTCCCCTACTCATACACAGAGGCTGATAGCCATGATCATATATGCTTTAAATTAGGCTTCTGTACACCCACACAGTATCTATTTACATGCAGAACAACATCTATGAAATCCCTGACATCTGACATAGAGTATATATGCACATGTATAAAGTCTATATACAGTATATATCTTCATTTGAAGTTTGAATGAAGAGGAAAGAGTGAAAATGACCCAGGTGGGAATGGCTAGTGATACAGAATAATCACCCAGGTATTTTGAGTATTTTCTTTTTTTCCTTGAGTATTATAGAATAGAAAAAGACATCAGAATTGGTTGTTCACAGTTGTGTTTCCTGGTTTGTCGTCTGTCTTTGTCCAGGAATGAAGGCTTGGTTGTCCAGCACACAAGAATGCAAGTTCTCTTCAGTAAAAAAATAAAAAGGTTTTTGGCTTTGAAACAGAGTAAAGGTGACAGTGTCCTTTGGTTCCCGCATGATGAGAAAAGAAAGACAATCCTCTTGCATTTCACCCCTTTTCTCCTTAATCTTAGAGTAAACATGAAACCAGCATCAGACATATTATCAGTGCACAGATTATTTTTTTCCAGAAACAAAAACATACAATTTATCGTATTTTCAGTTTATCTTAAAGGTTAGAGAGCAGGTCATGAGCTGCTACCCAGTACATCCACGTGGTTGCATATAACAGTTGTTTGTTAAATAAACAAAACCAGGATGAAGTTGCAATCCTGACTGGATTCCATCCAACATTTTGACACTTTTAAAGGTGCATTATTGTCATAAAATGACCTTGACATGTCATCAGAGATTATAAAAATGATCACAAATTAGCATGCTAACTGTCTATGTTTCGGTGGGGAGGTTGAGACCTGCATTGTCAGAATAATTACTCAAATACAACAGGCTAAAACTATGGGTCAGAAATGCTAAATGTTACCAAACCTAAAACGACTAGTTGAGAAGAGGATTTGGGGTCTGCAGTGGACATTTGGAGGTATTTGAAGAGGCCAGAGTGGAAACGTGTTTTCTAGACTGAAGGATTGTTCATAGCCACCTTTGAGGAGTTTAGTGCTCATCCAGTCATGCCAATAAAGAATAGCACATATGCTATTTTGCTTTGAGAGTTCTGATGGAGAAGTTGTAGAGAAGGACAGAAGGATTTGCACTGTGTCTTTTTTGGATCTGGAGAAAGCATATGCTCAGGTGCCAAGAGAGGAACTATGGTATGGCAGAGAAGTATGTGAGGGTGGTGACAGTGACAGGACAGGACAGTGGTGAGTTGTGCAGTTCAACTGACGTATGGGTTCAAGGGGAAGGTGGAGTTCGATCAGGGATCCGCTCTGGGCCCCTTCGTGTATGCATTGGTGATGGACAGTTTGTCAGATGAGGTCAGGCAGGAGGCTCCGTGGACTATGTTGTTTGCATATGATATTGTAATCTCTAGCGAGAGTAGGGAGCAAGTGGAAGAGAGCCTGGAGAGGTGGAGGTCTGCACTGGCGAGAAGATGAAGTTTAGTAGAAGCAAGACACAGAATACCTGTGCGTGGATGACAGTAAGACAGTTAGAGAAAGTGGATGAGTTTAAATACCTGGAGTCAACCGTCCAACGCAATGGACAGTACACAAGAGAGGCGAAGGAGTGAGTGGATGGGTGGAGATGAATGTCAGGAGCGATGTGCGACAGAAAGATGGCAGCAAAAGTGAAAGGGGAGGACCACAAGACAGTCGTGAGACCTGCTGTGATGGAAGGTGGAGCGGGAGGTGGCAGAGCTGAAGATACTGAGATTTGTGTCGGGAATGACCAAGATGGACAGCTCAGGTTGACTGGCTTTGAAATATATTGGACAAAAGATGTTGAAGATGAAGCTGCCAGGCAGGAGGAAAATAGGAAGACCACAGAGACGGTTCATGGATGTGATGGCGCACATGAGGACAGTTGGGGAAACAGAAGAGGAAGGGATAGGGCAAGATGGAGGCAGAGGATCTGCTGTGGCGACCCCCAAAAGGGAAAAGTCGGAAGATGAAGAAGAGCCTCAGGAACTGACCTCAGCTTTAAACACATTAATCATCACTTATTCCGTCTGTGCTAAGTGATGGGAACACTTTTACTGACTCTGTTGGCAGAAACTTCTGTCTTTACTTTTGTTTTACAGCAGTAAATCTTCACTCGTGTATATCTGAATGTAACCCTGGCCAGAATGCCTGAAACTTCCTTCACCTTATCTCACAAGTTAGCCCTAGCACTTGAACCTCATATGTGTATATATGTTTGGTCAACAAATATTGCTTTTATTCAATCGTCTTATCAATGTTGGCAGGTAAACAGTGGATACTGTATGACCCCCTTCATGTTAGGAAGGAATGTGCACTTGCACATACAGTGGGGTTACTCTCTGATAATGGCATCGCTCAAATGAACGCGAGGTGAGTGGTTTCCCTTTCATGCAGGACTAATATTGTTCTAACAACGACCAAATCCCAGACCATACATATCAGTTAGAACTAAAGTAACTTGGGGGGGGGGTCACACCCCAAGCCAAGGTATTACTGTAAAGGGTATTTATTAGTTCAGGTGGCAACAGTGATTTGGCATTCATTCCTTCAAGAGCCAAGAAGTAGCGTTAATAATCATATTTCAAACAAATCAACTACAGAGTTTTAGCTTAGCATTTTCTTTTTAGGGCCAAGGATGATTATATTTTTGCTAGTTGTGAAAGACTGAGGCTGTTGTACAAACAAGATGCAGAAGATGCTGACATCAGTAAAGACATACTGACTTTACGGCTGCTTGCTTTTCATGCAGCCAGATTACATACATACACACATAAGTTGATGCACAGATGTGAGTAAACTAATCATAAAAGTAGTATTGGGTGTGCCCTGATAACAGTAAAATGGTTGAGACATTTTAAAGGATACTACAAGAATTAGAATTTAATATTATTGTACACACACCAATTAGAGTCATAGTGAATTTGACCTCTACACCTCTCCAGTAGTGAGTGGGGGGGTCAGTGGGAGTCGTGTTTCAACTGGAACGGTTGTGGCTTCCATTTTCAGCTCCACTAGCCCATGTGCCCATGTGTCCTTGGGCAAGACACTGTGACAAAATTGTAGTGTTAAGCAGCTTTGAGTGGTCAGAAAAGTGCTATATAAATACAGACCATTTATATTTACACACAAGCTGGGCACAGGAGCAGCACGGAGAGAAATGTGGGATTGGGTCCCTTGCACAGGGGCACCCCTATCCTTGCCTCATTCCTTTCTCTTAGCTGTCAATTGGTAACACTCTTTTAAGTGCTATTCACTTACACATGCACTCTTGTAAACACAGAGCCCTGGTCCGAAAATCTCGGAATGTTCCCTCACTGAAAAACACTGAAGGTGAGTCAAAATTTGCCTCTGAATTATTTACAATTCTGTGCTATTTATCATGGTTTACTGTTGTCGACGTGCAAAGGGCTTCAAAAGCACTAATGCAGCCAAGAAACATGAGAGACATGATACTGTTGTTTCTGAGAATGTCCTTTCACCTTATTAGAAAAAAGGAATCATGCCATGGCATGAATGTCAGGCTAGATCGGATCTGATTAATATTCTTTGTGACAGGTCTTTTTGTATAGGTTAATTTGATGTCCTGCGCTGCAAAGGGATAAAGTACTAAACCGCTTGTAGGACAAATACTGTTCAAGTTCAAGCTCCGCTCGCTGGGCTCTTTCCTTTATTGGTATAATTTTGGTGCTGGAGCGAAGCCCTGCGTCTCTCATGTTACAAATCTTATCAGTGAAAAACAGGGCAGTCAACAGTCTGTTTTCAAAGAGGCGAGAGAAGCACAGAAGTCCGGAGGGCCTTTATCCATGCATCAACATACAGTTAATCTCGCCAACTTATTTTATATTGACATAATGGCTCAAGGACCATTTAATTTGATATAATTTGGTATGCTCAGTTTGGTGATTGTGTGTGTCAAGCGTGACAGAATTTGCTAACGTGCTGGGACTGACGAAACCGCACACACAATAAATGAACCACATGATTTCGTTCTGTCATCTTAACGTTCACACGAAAATAAGTTTCATGCAATACAATGATCTGGTCTGAATCTTTGGTCTGATTTTCATTTGGTCCTCACAACAGAAGCAAGCAATTATAAATAAATGCTGTTGTACATGGCGGTCCAATGGTTAGCATTGTTGCCGTACAGCAAGAGATTTGAGGCTGAGTTAAAAAATATCATTCTTTTCTTTGTTGCGTGCCCACCAGTGACACTTGGTCCTGTTAGCGTAACTGTTAGCAAAGATGGTGGACACTGTTTACATTCTGGGAATGAGGTCCCGTCCCCCTACGAGTGGCTCTAAAAAGAGCGGAATTAGCGTTGCAGTTTCAGGCTTCTGATCAAGTATCAAAGACAAAAATGAAGATATTTCTCGAGTCAGGGGAAAATGAGGTTGGGTAGCACAGTATTTCAAAAATACTACCCCTATTCTTGTAGTACAAAGCTAAATGTAAATTGGTGAAGTATTCCTTCAAGACCACCAAACCACAATTAAAATCTACACCTTTATCACCTATAGGTGTTTCAGCCAATGAGCCAATGTGTGGAGTTAGCATGTTCTCCCCATGAGCGCAGACCTGTGTTCTCTCCGGGTACTCAAGTTTCATCCCACAGTCCAAAGACCGATAGTAGATTGGGGATTAGGTTAATTGACTCTCCACTCTACACCCATGGTTCTCAAGCTGTAGTACATGTACCACCAGTGGAACACAAGCTTCCTCTGGTGGTACTTGGAGGAAAATCAGAAAATACTGATCGGATCACATACGGAGAGTGTGTGATCTGAGTGGAGCTCACCTTATCTCTCGCACTCTAATTTCACTATACCAGTGTCTGAAGTATTTGTGAGGAAGATGACGATGAGGGAGCAAATTATCCTCCAAAGACAGTCAAACTTATTTATAAGAGGAAATAGAGGCAACATTTCTTGCGTGACCTAAACTGTCCTTTCACAGTTTAGAGACAGACCTTCTGGCAACGTCGAGAGCAGACGCTTAAGTGATCGTGTGCAAATAAAGTGCAGTGATCTGGTGATCGTCTGCCATGACAGAGTTTGTTGTT